>NW_011494926.1:2647904-2666760 GCF_000754665.1 Bison bison bison | reverse complement strand
GCCCTTAAATGATCTCAAATTTTTGTAGCACAGGATATTCTTTCAGTTTGAAGCCCAGTTCAAAGCCTTCCTTGAGTCTCCAGCCATCTGGTTCCAAACCATGATCTGCTCTTAGAGACTTTTCAATTATCTGTTTAGAAGAAAAAAATGTAATATCACAGGCCATCCTAGATTTTCGTAATTTACTCACAAGACTTACTCCTTCACCAATAAGGTGATATCATCTGACTTATATATTTTAACATTCTGATTTTATAAAGTATAAGGACTTTCCCCCCAAATACTTTGAAAAACTGCAACATGGCTTTCAACAGTTGAAACCTCACATTCCTCAAGTTATCTACAATTACCTTGTAAAATATATGATTTATAACATAAATGTCCATTGGATAAGTGTTTTTTAAGAAATTCACTACAATTGAAACTTCTGATTTGATTTGTACGTGAACAATGCAGTGAAACCAGACAAAAATGTCTCTTCCTGCAGGTGAACTTGCTCTTTTGCTATCTCTCTTTGCATAATGTGATTACTGATCCATTTCTGCCTCTCATCTCAGAGCTTTAATTTGCTTTGACTATTATTTATATTAATACAGTAGAATCAAATTTTAGGAAATTCTATTTCAATTAAGATTCATTTCTACTATATATAGGAAATTATCCAGAAAAAGAAAAACACTTCAGTAATTGACATATTTTATTCTTTATAAAATCAATAACATTTGTCTTCCTGAGAAATCTGCTAGATAAAATTTTAATTTCCATTTATCAAGAAAATCTACTTTTATAGAATAAGCTGAGTCCTCATATATTAGGTATAAGTGGCAGTAAGTGGATTTCTACTTCTACTCTAAAATAATCATCAAAATTTGATTAAAGGTATGACTTATACTCTGAAATCCATTTAGAATTTATTAAGCTAAAGAGTTGACCTGACTCATTGATTCACAGAAAATACCCTCTGAAATACTTATTTTATAATTGCTAGGTATATTCGACCTTCAAACATACATGTCATCAGTTACTCAAAAGATATAAATGAATAAGAACTTTTTACTTATTGGGTTAATATAAACATTCACCTGTAAGTTCATGATGCAATTTTATAAGCTCAAGTCCACAGTCCACAAGCAGTTTAGAAATTTTCCTGAGCTGATAAATGAAAATCTCCTACCAGTTATATTTATTTGCCAAATATCTATTTTATTTAGTTAAAAATTGGTTTGTTTTATAATCACGATATACATACATATTTCTCATTTTTTTTTCTTCTTCATCCTTCCTACAATTACTCTTATATAGACCTTCATCATTCTCAACTAGATTATTTTCCATCTAAGTAGTAAAATTCTCTACAGCTTTTTCCCTCCATCATTCATTTAGCATATTCCACCAGTATTCTCACCTGGAGAATCCCATGGACAGAGGAGCCTGGTAGGTTCCCAGTCCCATGGGGACTCAGACACGACTTAGCAACTAAACCTCCTCTACCACATCAATCTTTTTAAAACTCTGATTTTAAAATGTAACTCCTCTACTAATGGGTTTTAATTTTATGCTAAAAGATCATCTTCAAACACTGAAATTATGAAATAATAAACATGTTGGTCAGAAGGAACCTTTGAGCTATCTAGCCCATCCTCCCAAAGCATGTCTAGTATATGCTTTATGTATCTAGTCTGCGAACATTTACTGTATTCCTGGTAGCTCAGCTGGTAAAGAATCCACCTGCAATGTGGGAGACCTGGGTTCTATCCCTGAGTTGGGAAGATCCCCTGGAGAAGGGAACAGCTACTCATTCCAATATTCTGGCTGGAGAATTCCATGGACTCTATAGTCCATGGAGTTGCAAAGAGTTGGACACAGCTGAGTGAGTTTCACTTTCACTACTATGTGTAAGACATGGGTATAGGCTTAAGATATGGTGGTGAACAGAATGGATTATAGTTGCTTTATTGGAATTGATATTCCAGGTGAGAGAGAATAATAAAAAGGGAAAATAATTTTAAAAAGTGAGAAGTGCCATAAAGACAAGAAAAACACAATGACTGGATAAGAGTGAGTGCCATAGTCATTATGTGAAGAGTTTACAATGTTATTCCAAGAGTAACAAATGGCTCTTAAGGTTTCCTAATTACTAAAAGGCAAGCACATTAACAAGTTTAGGAAACCTCCTAGTGCAAACCACGAGTTCCGAGTTCCGATACATGGTCAATCAACTGTTACACTTTTTGACCAACCCAAGGATTCAGAAACCAGTTGAAAGCTCCATTTCAAGCAGCACAGCTTAGGGCTTACAGAGTCAGTGTGCTCAGCTTTTACTCTCCCAGGTGAAGAGCAGTCAGCCTTGGGTCAGTGCCCCATTGACTTAATGCTGGAAAATAAAATTCATTTTAATAATTAAGCATCCTCAGTTATCTGGGACCCTTCAGTTTTTCTTGTCTCAGCAACTACAAGGCAAGATTGTTTCCAGGATGGGCAAACTGACAGCATAAAATGCATAAGAAGCTACAAAGTATCAGTGAGAATACTTTGTTATAGAAACAAACAGCTATTCCCAGGGTCTTCACTGGAGAATGGCAACTGCAGTCTTCAAATCTACTTCTCTGGGAGAAACTAAAATACCTGGGGTTTTTAATTTGGTTGTACTATGTAGTAATGTGTGACTTTATAAAATTTGCTTAATTTCCCTGAATCTTAATTTTGTTTTCATTTGTCAAATTTTAGTAACATCACATCTCACAGGGAGATGGCAAAGTGATTTGAAATATGTTTATAATGGAGTCTCTCAATTATCATCAATATAAAAATCCACTTTTGCAGATTCTGAGAATTGAGTGCATTGGCATCAGTTTTAGGAGAACTGGTTAAAAACAAAATCTGTAGGGGATGATCCAGGAAAAGCTATTGCAATATAAAATAAGGTTATAAACCACCAGCACCCACCATCCCCCCACTTCCCACACCCAGGGAAGAAGAGATGGAAAATGTACAGAACTTTCAGAAGAGGGAAAGAGTGCAGTGAGAGGAGATACAAAAACTTAAAGGCATTTTACTGAGGGTGGCTGATCTAAAGGGAATTGGGCTACCAAAGAAATAGTACATTGAGAAGTGATGAAATACAATGGTAGAAGTCTGGGGGAAGGTTGTTTGCTTAGGATTCAAAAATTATCTGTCCACAAAACTAATTTAATCTCTATATGGGAAAAAAATAAATAAATAAAAGTAGCAACAACAACAGCAAAAAAAAAAACAAAACAGTAATATCAAAGGTCAACTTGAAAAATGGTAAAATGTGGATTTCTCTAGATTGATTAATACTTCTGGCATCATCAGTTTATTTGAGTAAGTTGTGATGCATACTTTTAACTTGCCTCAAGTATATCTGATATGTAGCACAACATTTCCTCCATAATAAAATAGGCTAGTTGTGAATTTTTCACTAAGAAATTGTGTAATCTAATAATAAAATAAGAACACCATGGACCAAAGGTATTTCAGAAAAAATAAACAAAAAAAGGTGCAATTTAAAGATGTTTTGGAGGGAGACATTGCCCTGATATTTCATAAGCAATGAATCAAGCAAGCAAACAGAACCTAACTTGAGAGTCGCCTCTTTGGAAGATTATTCAAAGAAGAGTGAGAGAGATATTTATCCACAGAAAGAAAGAGAAAGTGTTTGGAGATGGCATCACATTTTTTGGCACCCAGATCTTTCTTTGGTCTGCTATTCTGTTACCTAGCATCATGCCATTAGCAGATTCAAAGCTAAAGGAGAAAAATAGTCTTGTGCCTACTTAAAATTTTAGTGCATCAGAGATCCGAATCTCCTAAATGAAATGACACCAATCCTGTCTCAGAGATAGTTCAGTAACTTGAAAAAGGCCAGAAGTTCCAAGGGAAATTATGTTCACAGAAGGAAGAGGATAAAACAGATTGTGGCCCACAGACACATGGATAGGTTGGTTTGTTTTAAATATCATCAATGAATTCAGGATGTATGAGCAAGCTTCAGGAGTTGGTGATGGACAGGGAAGCCTGGCATGCGGCAGTCCATGGGGTCGCAAAGAGTTGGACACGACTGAATGACTGAACTGAACTAAATTCAGAATCAGCTGCCTCCTTTACAAATAGTAGTACTAGTAGAGTTGGTCGTTCAGCTGTGTCGACTCTTTGCGACCCCATGGACTGTAGCCTACCAGGTTCCTCTGTCCATGGGATTTCCCAGGCAAGAATGCTAGAGTGGGTTGCCATGCCCTTCTCCAGGGGGTCTTCCTGACCCAGGGATCATACCTGGGTCTCTTGCATTGCAGGCAGACTCTTTACCATCTAAGCGACCAAGGAAGTCCCTTTTCAGATAATACTCTGTAAATCCTTAAAGAAGTGATCAAAGTAATAAAATTATTTTTTTCATTTATTGGCCCAAGAGCAAATAAATCCTATAAAATGACCATAGGCTATCAGCCTAACTGTATTATCACTTGGGTTATGCCTTTGGTACCAGGCACTGTGATCCTGATACTCCCAAGGCCACAGTTGCTTAATGTGTGTCTGTCCCATTAATGTAAACTTGAATGCCTTCCCAAGAATGATGTCTGGGAACTTCATTTTCTTTTGCCCTGGGTCCCTCTCCTCTTGAGTGAAACACTGGACACAGGCAGCTTCCCTGTCTTCCTGGGGCGTTATTCAACATTTTAGTGCTTCCACCTGAGCTCCTGCTCTGGTCCCATATTTCCATTGTACTTGAACCCTAAGCCTAACCCTAACCGGATGGTTCTTTTCCATTAATTATTTAACTTTGATTTTGTGGAAAGAACCTGGCTAAAGAGTAATTTCTAACTGGACTGGAATACGACATCTATCCTTTTCTTGGCTGTGAGGTTTGGGTTAAATCATTTCCCTTTCTCTGATCTAAGTAGACCTTTGCTGCATGCGTGCTCAGTCACATCCAACTCTTTGTGACCCTATGTTCTGACTCTATGGTCTGTAGCCAAGTTCCATCAAGTTCTTCTTTCCATGGGATCTCCCAGGCAAGAATACTGGAGTGAGATTCCATTTCCTGCCTCAGGGGATCTTCCTGACCCAGGGATTGAACCTGAATTTCCTGTATCTCCTACACTGGCAGATAGATTCTCTACCATTGAACCACCTCGAAAGCCAATAGGTGGAGTCTATTGCTCTTATCCCAAGGGTACTCTGTTAGTGATTCCGAGTTCCTGTGTGGTTACCAATGGAACAAATGGGAAAGAAGATGAACATTGTCTCTGAGAGAAGATAATGAGTTCAAGTTTGGACATCTTGGGCTTGAAAAAATGTGAATGGGACAGCCAAGTGAACCCATTGTTCTTTTCAATTATTCTGAGGCTCAGTTGTGGATCTAAAGCTAAATATCCCTAGAGTTACCTGAACTTGGAATCTGTTACCTGAACTTGGTCCTGTGCAGAGTGTTTTAAAACCTTCCATGGCTCACTGCTTTCCTTAAGCTCGAGTCCAACTATGGCACGAAATTTAAAGCTCTTCGTGTGCTCCACCCTCTCTGTCTAGGTGTGGTTATGCAGGGTTTGATACAGACTCTGCCTTCCTGGGGGTTACAGTGCAAAGCAGATACTCACCTGGATACACAAGCACAGACCAGAGATGAAAGGTCCTTGAGAATCAAGGAAAGCAACCTGAGAAGTTAAGCAATCCTTAGTTTTGAAAAGAAACAAAAAATGTCTAATATTATTCCTTTATAACAATGATCTACATATCCTCTGTATTCAACGTCTTTGGAGAAGACTCTTCTATATGTCATATATACAGTTTATTGCTTACAATACTGCTTGGCACAATGCTTTTCTAGGTTCTAATTTAAATTTCTTGCTATAAGTCTCCCCACCTGCTATATTTAGTGAAATGAGTGAGTGAGTGAGTGAAGTCACTCAGTCATGTCCGACTCTTTGCGACCCCATGGACTGTAGCCTACCAGGCTCCTCAGTCCATGGAATTTTCCAGGCAAGAGTACTGGAGTGGGTTGCCATTTCCTTCCTGCTTAAATAAAATTACTTCGTTTGTGCTTGCATTATATGCAGTAGTCTTTTTGAGTCTTCTACAGGCAAAATCTACAAATATAATTTTTAGAAATGTTTTTAGTGAAAGTGTTTCTTTTTTATCTGAAGCCTTTATCAAACCCGAGTTATATTTTATTAAAAGTACATGTCCCATATTACAAGCAACAAAAAATATACTAATATATGAGAATATGTCTTTGTTTTCAACAAACAATAAATATTCTGGGGAAGATTCATAATTTCTCATATTTCTTGTCTGGTAGAACCCTGTGGCCATTCTATATCTATTTCATCCTGTCTTTTGGTAAAATGCTGAACTTCCATGTTTGTCCTTCCTTAGCTTAATTGTTACACATTTCAAGAAAGCATGAGTCAATTTGATCTTAAAATCTTGATCGTTGTGTCATTCAAATGCTGGTGTGGATGACAAGTTCAGGTAACAGATGTACTCTCCAGGGATATTTAGCTTTAGATCCACAACTGAGCCTCAGAATAATTGAAAAGAACAATGGGTTCACTTGGCTGTCCCATTCACATTTTTTCAAGCCCAAGATGTCCAAACTTGAACTCATTATCTTCTCTCAGAGACAATGTTCATCTTCTTTCCCATTTGTTCCATTGGTAACCACACAGGAAATTGGAATCACTAACAGAGTACCCTTGGGATAAGAGCAATAGACTCCACCTACCAGAAGTCTGGCTTCCCATGTGGCTCAGCGATAAAGAATCTGTCTGCCAATGCAGGAGACACAGGAAACTCAGGTTCAATCCCTGGGTCAGGAAGATCCCCTGAGGTAGGAAATGGCATCCACACCAATAAGGTCATAATGGTTATCTTTATTATTTAAAATCAAATTATTTTAAAAGTCCATTCTGTAAACCTTAATTCTAGGCTGGGAGAAGACAAGTAATCTTGTCTGAGAGGGATCATTCTGAATTCCTCTGTATTAATAGAAATCTTAATGATTTGTCCAGGTCGCTTAGGGAGGGGTGTGTGTGTGTGTGTGTGTGTTTCATAATTCTACTTGGCATTACAGGAGTCCTCATTTGCTCTTTCAAAATATTGACCCTGAATTTATTTTGAACTGACTTGAGTTCACAATGCACCCATCAATATTTTTGACCTACCCTAGTGTTTCAGATGAATTCTTTACCCTGACACAAATCAATAAAGAGACACAGTTTAGTTAAGGCTTCCATTAAGGCTGATTTTTTCAGGGATAATCTGTGATGGAGTAGTCAGCATCTTGCTTTTGCTTATGTGGTATTTCTGAGAACTGAACAGTCTGCCCTCAGGCAATTGCATCCCCAAGCCAAGGAGGGATGCACCCTCATATTGTGTTAATTGATTGAAAGGGCAAATGATCTATAGGAAAAGTTGCATCATTAAGTTAATTGAGGGCAAAGCCTAATTAGAGGGGAAATGGAGTAGACAGAGCCAGAGACACAGCAGGCCTTCATCTGTGATGTCAACAAACAGAGCTTGTAACTAGAACCAGAGAGACTGCAGGGCTTCATTTACATCTTCAGTTTCAATGTGAAAAAAATCCACTCTGTGTGTGCACGTGTGTGTGTGTGTGTGTGTGTGTGTGTGTGTCTGCGTGCACGCATACATGTTTGGCCACGGGAAAAGCAAAAGTTTACATACTTGGATGGAAATCAGTTCCTCCCAGGTGGAGCAGCCTACAGAGAATCAGTATGTTTTAAACAAGTTAACTGAATTGTATATGTTCGAGAGGGTAATCTGAAACACATTTGAATTTTAAATCTGGAGGAAGGATTGATTTTATTCCCATTTGTAGAGTGGCCTTACAAATCAACCAAAAACAAAGATCGTTTTTTCCAACTTGCATGTGGGCAGGTTACAACAGGGACTTATTTTGGACCTGATCATACTACCATCAGAACAGATGTGAAGTTTTTGAACATATTTTGATTAACACCAATTTATCCTGTAATATATAGTCTTCCTGAAATTGGTTCAAAATTATATTATGTTACAAAAGATAAGAAATACTCATTCCACTGCAATGCAAGTTGAAAGTAAAGATATCCAGCTTCTTCTACATTCTGTAACTGAACTGCTTCTTAGCATCCCCTGGTTCTTCGGGGATCTTAGATTCAGAAGCCACAGTAGCATAAGTGGGAGTATTAAATTTTAGATGCTTCTAGAGTGTTTCAAATTTGGGGTTCAGATTTGAGCTGAGACAGGTGGTGATGGTCAGAACATGTGTTTTTTATTCTTTCAGAAAACTTTCCGTGTCCAACTTGCCAAAGAGTGTACTTTTCTCTGACTGTAGCAATACAAACAAAATCTTTCACAAGAAAGACCACTCAAGAGAAATAAAGAATGCAGGCAGACATGTTTAGGCTATAGCACTAAGTTGTTAAAAATACATGGATATTATTATTTCTCAATTCAACTGCAGTCCTTGACTTTGTAAAAACTGGGCCCCATGTCTTATTTCTCATGGTTTTATACAGATAAATATATATTATTATAAATATATAAATACACAGATAAATAGATACACAGATTTCTATATTTAAATAAGAAAATCATAGCAACATTAAAAAATAGAAAGAATGGCTAATAAAATATTTTAGCTAGGAAAGAGAAAAAGTTCACAGTAATATTTCACTGAGCACACCAACTAGGTGAAACATTTGAGCAACAAAATCAAAATTATTTG
The DNA here is from genome assembly GCF_000754665.1 of Bison bison bison. Lineage (NCBI taxonomy): Eukaryota > Metazoa > Chordata > Mammalia > Artiodactyla > Bovidae > Bison > Bison bison. The sequence continues at coordinate 2,658,017 of NW_011494926.1, read as the reverse complement.
AAGAATAAAATCAGATCTTTTGTATATAAGGGCTTCCCTGGTTGTTCAGACAGTAAAGAATCCTCTTCCAATGCAGGAGACCACAGTTCAATACCTGGGCAAGGAAGATACCCTGGACAAGGAAATGGCAACCCACTCCAGGAGGTTGTCTTGGAGTCTCCAATCTCCAGCCTGGAGAATTCCATGGACAGAGGAGCCTGGTGGGCTATATAGTCCATGGGGTCATAGTCAGACATGACTGAGTGACTAACACTTTTGTATATAAAGAAGAATCCTAAGGACCTTGGCAAGGAAACGTAACAATTTGCACCAGTAGAGACTTAAAATTATATTGATAGATTGTGTTATTAGAAATCTGAATCAATTGATATTTTCAGACTTGGTTGGGAAAATTCTTTCTTTTCTTCCCTTATTTATTGCTCTGAATATTTAACACTTTTCTGAATATATTGCTTTTCAAGTTGGACTCCTGTGCAAACCACTAAAGATTTTCAAATTGTCAAAACCAGATCCAGAGAAAGAACTCATCACAAAGTTTCTTCTTAGAGGTCATGTGGTCATAAGGAACAAATCTAGTCACTGCCACTGATCATCAGAAGAACCATGCTGGCTTTTCTTCCAGTCTTTTCTTTGCAAACAGCTAAGACCACAAATATCATTCAAAAAGTAACAAAGGATAAGGGACTTCCCTGGTGGTTCAGTGGCTAAGACTCTGCACACCCAATGGAGAGTTGGGGAACCTGGGTTCAATTCCTGGTCAGGGAAGTAGATCCCACACAGCACAACCAAGAGTTCACATGCTGCAATTAAAGATACCTCATGCAACAACTAGAAGTTTCCACATGCCACCACTAAGCCCTGACACAGCCAAATAAATAGATAAAAATATTAAAACAAAACCAAAAGAACCAAAAGAATCTATGGCATATTTTTTGATAGTTTCCCTCAAGCATAGGCCTGAGGGCAACTGGACTCAGCAAGTAAAGGTGGCATTTTTGTTTAAATACAGTGGTTATTTCCTTTTCCTCTTAGATTAAATTTACTGAGAGATTGTTGGGAGGCAATACACAAATAATTTCTGGAATAATAATAACAGCATTTTCTCAAACTTAATCCAAGGAGTATTGTCTTGGTATGGTTAGTAGTAGTAACTTTTGCACTACAAATTCATAAAAATCTTGTCAGGCTTTTAATATTTTTCTCATCACACCATCAAAAGTGAAAATGTAGATCTAAGGTAATAGGTCTGCTAGAGCTAGATCTATTCAGTCCTCTGCTAGAGTGGTGATTTTCTTTGGTTCTATGCGTGCTCAATCATTTCAGTCATGTCTGACTTTTTGTGACCCTCTGGACTGTAGCCAGCCAGGCTCTTCTGTCCATGGGATTCTCCAGGCAGGAATACTGGAGTGGGTTGCTGTGCCCTCCTCCAAGGGATCTTCCCAACCCAGGGATTGAACTCCCATCTCCTGTATTGCTGGTGGATTCTTTACTGCTGAGCCACCTTTGCTTCTATATCATGCTGTATTTGCTTCTGGAGAAATATAACTGTGGGCTCCTGCCACCTGAAGGGCTTGGAAAGAAATGGAAAGTGCAGATCTCCTTGTGATTTTAATTCTACTGACTGAGCTGTAATAAACTCCAGATGAAATTGGGCAACAAAGCATATATGACACAGGCCTTCCAAATCACAGAAATCTGAGTCTTGGGTTCCAAAATAAAAGAATTCAAACACCGTCACCAGCACTATGTTTAAAAAAAAAAAAAAAAAAATCCATAACCTATTATATAGTGCAGGGAACTGCACTAGATGCTCTAACTGACAAGTGCTCAGTCTTGTTTGACTGCAGCCCCATGGACTATATATAGCCTGCCAGGCTGTTTTGTCCATGAGACTTTCTAGGCAAAAATACTGGAGTGGGTCGCCATTTCTTCCTCCAGGGAATCTTTCCAACCCAAGGATCAAAACCATGTCTCTTGCATCTCCTGCCATGGCAGGCAGATTCTGACACCAGTGACCTATAAAGGAAGGAAATCCAAAAAATAGGGGATATATGTATCAATTCAGTTCAGTCGCTCAGTCATGTCCGACTCTTTGCGACCCCATGAATCGCAGCACACCAGGCCACCCTGTCCATCACCAACTCCCGGGGTTCACTCAAACTCATGTCCATCAAGTCTGTAATGCCATCCAGCCATCTCATCCTCTGTCGTCCCCTTCTCCTCCTGCCCCCAATCCCTCCCAGCATCAGGGTCTTTTCCAATGAGTCAACTCTTCACATGAGGTGGCCAAAGTATTGGAGTTTCAGCTTCAAAATCAGTCCTACCAATGAACACCCAGGACTGATCTCCTTTAGGATGGACTGGTTGGATATCCTTGCAGTCCAAGGGACTCTCAAGAGTCTTCTCCAACACCACAGTTAAAAGCATCAATTCTTCAGCACTCAGCTTTCTTCACAGTCCAACTCTCACATCCATACATGACTACTGGAAAAACCATAGCCTTGACTAGATGGACCTTTGTTGGCAAAGTATTGTCTCTGCTTTTCAATATGCTATCTAGGTTGGTCATAACTTTCCTTCCAAGGAGTAAGCATCTTTTAATTTCATGGCTGCAATCACCATCTGCAGTGATTTTCGAGCCCCCAAAAAATAAATACTGATACTGTTTCCACTGTTTCCCCATCTATTTCCCATGAAGTGATGAAACTAAGCCATGCCGTGTGGGGCCACCCAGGATGGGCAGGTCATGGTAGAGAGGTCTGACAGAATGTGGTCCACTAGAGAAGGGAATGGCAAACCACTTCAGTATTCTTGCCTTGAGAACCCCATGAACAGTATGAAAAGGCAAAACTATAGGATACTAAAAAAGGAACTCTCCGGGTCAGTAGGTGCCCAATATGCTACTGGAGATCAGCGGAGAAATAACTCCAGAAAGAATGAAGGGATGGAGCCAAAGCAAAAACAATGCCCAGTTGTGGATGTGACTGGTGATAGAAGCAAGATCTTATGCTGTAAAGAGCAATACTGCATAGGAACCTGGAATGTCAGGTCCATGAATCAAGGTAAATTGGAAGTGGTCAAACAGGAGATGGCAAGAGTGAACGTCGACATTCTTGGAATCAGCAAACTAAAATGGACTGGAATGGGTGAATTTAACTCACATGACCATTGTATCTACTACTGTGGGCACAAATCCCTTAGAAGAAATGGAGTAGCCATCATGGTCATCAAAAGAGTCCGAAATGCAATATTTGGATGCAATCTCAAAAATGACAGAATGATCTCTGTTCATTTTCAAGGCAAACCGTTCAATATCACGGTAATCCAAGCCTATGCCCCAACCAGTAATACTGAAGAAGCTGAAGTTGAATGTTTCTATGAAGACCTACAAGACGTTTTAGAAATAACACCCAAAAAAGATGTCTTTTTCATTATAGGGGACTGGAATGCAAAAGTAGGAAGTCAAGAAACACCTGGAGTGACAGGCAAATTTGGCCTTGGAGTGCAGAATGAAACAGGGCAAAGGCTAATAGAGTTTTGCCAAGAGAATGCATTGGTCATGGCAGGCACCCTCTTCCAACAACACAAGAGAGAACTCGTCACATGGCCCTCCCCAGATGGTCAACACCGAAATCAGATTGATTGTATTCTTTGCAGTCAAAGATGGAAAAGCTCAATACTGTCAGCAAAAACAACATCGGGAGCTGACTGTGGCTCAGATCATGAATGCCTTATTGCCAAATTCAGACTTAAATTGAAGAAAGTAGGGAAAACCACTAGATCATTCAGGTATGACCTAAATCAAATCCCTTATGATTATACAGTGGAAGTGAGAAATAGATTTAAGGGACTAGATCTGATAGATAGAGTGCCTGATGAACTATGGATGGAGGTTTGTGACATTATACAGGACACAGGGATCAAGACCATCCCATGGAAAAGAAATGCAAAAAAAGCAAAATGGCTGTCTGGGGAGGTCTTACAAATAGCTGTGAAAAGAAGAGAAGAGAAAAGCAAAGGAGAAAAGGAAAGATATAAGCATCTGAATGCAGAGTTCCAAAGAATAGCAAGGAGAGATAAGAAAGCCTTCCTTAGTGATCAATGCAAAGAAATAGAGGAAAACAACAGAATGGGAAAGACTAGAGATCTTTTAAAGAAAATTAGAGATACCAAGGGAACATTTCATGCAAAGATGGGCTTGATAAAGGACAGAAATGGTATGGACCTAACAGAAGCAGAAGATATTAAGAAAAAGTGGCAAGAATACACAGGAAAACTGTGCAAAAAGATCTTCATGACCCAGATAATCACAATGGTGTGATCACTCACCTAGAGCCAGACATCCTGGAATGCGAAGTCAAGTGGGCCTTAGAAAGCATCACTACGAACAAAGCTAGTGGAGGTGATGGAATTCCAGTTGAGCTATTTCAAATCCCGAAAGATGATGCTGTGAAAGTGCTGCACTCAATATGCCAGCAAATTTGGAAAACTCAGCAGTGGCCACAGGACTGGAAAAGGTCAGTTTTCATTCCATTCCCAAAGAAAGGCAGTGCCAAAGAATGCTCAAACTACCGCACAATTGCACTCATCTCACATGCTAGTAAAGTAATGCTCAAAATTCTCCAAGCCAGGCTTCAGCAATACGTGAACTGTAAACTTCCAGATGTTCAAGACAGTTTTGGAAAAGGCAGAGGAACCAGAGATCAAATTGCCAACATCTGCTGGATCATGGAAAAAGCAAGAGAGTTCCAGAAAAACATTTATTTCTGCTTTATTGACTATGCCAAAGCCTTTGACTGTGTGGATCACAATAAACTGTGGAAGATTCTTCAAGAGATGGGCATACCAGACCACCTGACCTGGCTCTTGAGAAACCTATATGCAGGCCAGGAAGCAACAGTTTGAACTGGACGTGGAACAACAGACTGGATATATGTATATGTATAGCTAATTCACTTTGCTGTACAGCAGAAACTAACACAACATTGTAAAGCAACTATACTCCAGTAAAAATTAATAAAAAGAAAAAGGTAAAAAGTCCATAGTTAATTTGTTTTTAATTTTGAAATAATTGGTTTACACAGCATCAAAATCTATAGGATTAATATTTTATTTTTTCCGAGATGCTTATATTAAGTAGTCATAATGCTTATCCTCACATTGGGTCCTCATTCTTGGATTTTAGAAGGGGTTAGGGTTTTTGTTTTTTTTTTAAGAAAGACTTGAACCTGAGTGCTATCACTCTAGCATGGTGTGTTCTGGTCCTTTTAAAACTTTCATGTGTAAAATTGAAACAATAATAATATATATTTTGTTATAAAATTGTAAGAGTTAATGAAAATTATATAAGAGGGGGTTGGGGGAATAGGGCAATCAATGTTTTCTTCAAGGTACAAAGTCTGTGTCTCCGGAGTCAAGACCCTTGCCCCGGGACCACGCTGAAAAGACTCTAAGAAAGTGGAAAAGAGGGTAAACCAATAACAATAAAGGGAAGGAGGGAGTGGGTGTAGTCATTAGCAGATAGGAGATTTCAACAAATTCCTGGAGAGTAGGAGCAGCTGAAAGCTGCTGACCAGAAAAACCAGAGAAACAAAGGGGGAATCCACATTCCAGACAGTACTCTGGGGGAGCTTGGTGGCTGCCAGTCTTCTTGACTGTGGAACTGTGGGCTCCAAGCTGACAGCATGGAGATTGGGAATGAGAAAGGAAGCTAAAACAGGGGTATTAAAAAGGACTTCCGTCTACAGCTAGCTCCAGCTCTCCCACTCGGCTTCTTCATCCCCACTGCAGGCAGAAAAACTGGAATTGCAGCCCAGCATTTACCTTCAGGCAAAACAGTGTAGGGTTTTATCCAGAAAAAAAGTGAACAAGCTTCCCGTTGAAAGCTCAGACTTCCAGTGTGTATGAGGAGGATAAAACTCCTTGCTCCAGCCTCGCAGAGCCCAGAGAATCTTTGGCTTTCTCCCTGCACATGTCCCTGCAGTAAAGTGAAGTCTGTCCATTGAACTGAAGTACTTCATTTGTATCCTGAGTAGTTTTCCCACTTGGGGGAGAAGCCCTGGTGGAACTAACCTAGCTGTATTATAACTCCCTACATCTGCTTCCAGGGTGGCTCAGATGGTCAAGACCTGCAATGCAGGAGACCTGGGTTTGATCCCTGGGTCAGGAAGATCCCCTGGAGAAGAGAATAGCAACTCACTCCAGTATTCTGTCTGGTGGTGGGCTACCGTCCATGGGGTCACAAAGAGTCTGACACAACTAAGTGACTAACACACATATCCACACTGGCTGTCTAAAATAGACATTCGTTTTTCAGTTACAAGGGAAAACTACAGATTACTAGACTAATGTGAAAGACCAATAGTTTCAGCTATAATTTATTAGTACTTACTACTGCAAGGAGATTAAACCAGTCCATCCTAAAGGAAACCAGTCCTGAACATTCATTGGAAGGACTGATGCTGAAGCTGAAACTCCAAAACTTGGCCACCTAATGCGAAGATCTAACTCATTGGAAAAGACCCTGATGCTGGGAAAGATTGAAGACTGGAGGAGAAGGGGACAACAGAGGATGAGATGGTTGGATGGCATCATCAACTCAATGGACATGAGTTTGAGCAAGCTCTGGGAGTGGAGCAGTCCATGGGGTCGCAAAGAGTCAGACACGACTGAATGACTGAACTGAGCTGTGTAACAGAAACCATTCAATGTCTTTACATTCTTCATTTATTTATGTAATCCTTTTAGAAATAAAATCTCTGTCAAGCAGGTGCTATTAGAATCCCCATTTTACAACTGAGGAAACTCAGTCACATTAAAAGCTTAATCACTTGTCCAAAGTGAAACAGGAGAGAAAGGACCAGGCACAGCCTTTAAAGGAATGGCATAGCCCAAGGACACAGTATAAACTGATTAGACCTAAATAGGTTCAAGATGACAGATGAATTGATGTCCACCAGAACTTGAGCCTCAGTATACACTCACTGTAACACTTCAAGCTAAATGACACACCCACAGGTGCCATCACTGTTCCAAGGATGACCATAAAGGTCAAAAAGTGGGCAGTAGCCCAATTTCTAGAAATCCCCATCTGTTCCCCCCAATAGCTGAAATACTCCTCCTACTCATTAGCCTATGAAATTACCCATTCCTATAAAAACTGACAACCCCATACCTTGGTGCCTTCTGAGATGGCCCACACTCTGTCTGTGGAGTGTGTTTCTCTTTAAATAAGTCCACTCCTTACCAATCACTTTGTCTCTCAACGAGTTATTTCTGCTATGAAACATCAAGAACCTGAACTTCAGTAAGTCCTGAGACCAGAAGTGTGATCTCAGTTAAAAGACAATGGGTTCAGTTCCAGTCTGAATTACACAATTTCAAAAGCCAGAGTTAATAAGTGATAGAGCTGAGCTTGAAAGCCAGAAGTCTGGCTCCCAGAATCTACATTTTTAAAACCTATGAAACATTACCTAACATTTTTAAAAACGTTTTCTTTAACAGAGCAAAATAAATATAAATAATTCAAAAAACAGGAAACAAAATGCATCTTTAATTATTATGCTCAAAGAGATTTGAGAGCTTAATTCATGAAAATAGAAACTGCCAGAGGAAAAAAATTTAGTTTTTAGAAATTAAAAATACAATTGCCAAACTTAAAAACTGAAAAATAAAACATTAGGAAAAAAGAAGAACAACACAGAGATTTGTTTCAGAAAATCCAAAATTCAACTAACAGTAGTTCCAAACAGGTAAGCCATGAAAGATGGATGGGAGGAAGTTAAGATTTATTAGAACAAAATTCCCCAATTTGTTGGGAATATGAAAAATCACTGCATTTTCTTTATAAGATTACCTTATAAAATGTGACTATTTCAAATATTACAGTTGATACACTTTGGTTTTTATGTTGGTTCATTTGTTGTACTTCAGTAGCTACTCATGTCTGACTCTTTTCAACCCCATAAACCGCAGCACACCAGGGTTCCCTGTCTTTCACTGTCTCATGGAGTCTGTTCAAATTCATGTCCATTGAATCAGTGATGCCATCCATCTCATCTTCAGTAGCCCCCTTCTCCTCCTGCCCTCAATCTTTCCCAGTATCGGGGTCTTTTCCAGTGAGTCAGCTCTTTGCATCCCAGCTATTTGTCAGTCTAGTAGAATGCGTCATCATGAGAAACATATTAAATTCGGATCCAGTCTGCGCCACATCCCGAACCGCAGCCATGGCCGCCTACAAGCTGGTGATGATCCGGCACGGTGAGAGCACATGGAACCTGGAGAACCATTGCAGCGGCTGGTACGACGCGGACCTGAGCCCAGCCAGGCACGAGGAGGCGAAGCGAGGCGGGCAGGCGCTGAGAGACGCTGGCTATGAGTTTGACATCTGCTTCACCTCAGTGCAGAAGAGAGCAATCAGGACCCTCTGGACAGTGCTGGATGCTATCGACCAAATGTGGCTGCCAGTGGTGAGGACTTGGCGCCTTAATGAGTGACACTATGGGGGTCTGACTGGCCTCAATAAGGCAGAAACTGCTGCCAAGCATGGTGAGGCCCAGGTAAAGATCTGGAGGCACTCCTATGATGTCCCGCCGCCTCCCATGGAGCCCGACCATCCCTTCTACAGCAACATCAGTAAGGATCGCAGGTACACAGACCTCACTGAAGACCAGCTGCCCTCCTGTGAGAGTCTGAAGGACACAATTGCCAGAGCTCTGCCCTTTTGGAATGAAGAAATTGTCCCCCAGATCAAGGAGGGGAAACGGGTACTAATTGCAACCCATGGCAACAGCCTTCGGGGCATGGTCAAGCATCTGGAGGGTCTCTCTGAAGAAGCTATCATGGAGCTGAACCTGCCGACTGGCATTCCCATGGTCTATGAGTTGGACAAGAACTTGAAGCCCATCAAGCCCATGCAGTTCCTGGGGGATGAGGAGACCGTGCATAAAGCCATGGAGGCTGTGGCTGCCCAGGGCAAGGCCAAGAAGTGAGAGCAAGCAGCAGATTACTTTCCCAAGGATTACCCTCCTCCCCTGCCCTGGCCCCACCCTATTCCTCTGCACCTCTCCCTGGCACATGTCCCACTGATGACATCTGTAGGCATCGTAAGTTGTAGCTGCAGGTGGGGACCAGTGGCTCCCAATTCCACATTAGCCATTTTATCTCTTGCACCCACTCCTTTCATTCAGTCTAGTCAGAATGGCACGTCTGGGGCATGGTCCTCAGTCAAAGCCAAGGGAAGACTTATCCAGAAGTGTTGAGAGGTCATCACTGGGGGGTTTGATGGTGGTTTATTACTAAGGAGCTGCTTGAGTAGGGGACAGGGAGAAAACCATGCTGAGGTGTGACCAATGAGGAGAAGTAAGAGCCTGTTCGTGTCCCCAGAGGCCAGCCAGGCACAGTTGTTAGGTGACTCGGGGCTCTAGTCATTCCAGTGGAAGATGAATGTAACCTGTATGGTGACTCAATCAAATATTCCTCCCTGACTCTAAAAGGCTGGATCAATCCTGAATGTTTTTGTGTTGCATCTACTTTAAAAAAAAAATTATAAATATAAAACAACAACAACAAAAACCCTTCTGGGGTTTTTAGTGGCGGTTGAAAAATTCCCACATGTGGTCATCAGCAAATAAGTCATTCCTTACACCATCATGGGATAAGCTCCTAGCGTCTAAGGTGTAGGAGTTCATCCTGCTGTGTTTTAGAATCCCTCCCCTGCCTTACTGTTTTGTTGCAGCAGAATGCCTCTTGATCATGTCCAAGTGTGTCTCTCACTGTGCCTGACTTCTGAATCATGTTACAATTGCTTGGCCCAGCACGTGGGCCCAGTACTCATTTGAGCATAACTGTACTAAAAATATCTTTTTTCCAGATCAGTATAAAATAAAGGAGTGATGTGCAATAAAAAAATAAATAAATAAATTCAGATACACAATTCACCACTCTAAAGATAATCATTTAAATAAAAGCTAGTGGAGGTGATGGAATTCCAGTTGAGCTATTCCAAATCCTGAAAGATGATCCTGTGAAAGTGCTGCACTCAATATGCCAGCAAATTTGGAAAACTCAGCAGTGGCCACAGGACTGGAAAAGGTCAGTTTTCATTCCATTCCC
>NW_011494926.1:2643783-2647284 GCF_000754665.1 Bison bison bison | reverse complement strand
CTTAAAGCTCAACATTCAGAAAACGAAGATCATGACATCCAGTCCCATCACTTCATGGCAAATAGATGGGAAAACAGTGGAAACAGTGTCAGACTTTTTTTTTTTTTTTTGGCTCCACAATCTCTGCAGATGGTGATTGCAGCCATGAAATTAAAAGACACTCCTTGGAAGGAAAGTTATGACCAAGCTAGATAGCATATTAAAAAACAGAGACATTACTTTGTTATCAAAGGTCCTTCTAGTCAAGGTTATGGTTTTTCCAGTGGTCATGTATGTATGTGAGAGTTGGACTATAAAGAAAGCTGAGCACTGAAGAATTGATGCTTTTGAACTGTGGTGTTGGAGAAGACTCTTGAGAGTCCCTTGGATTGCAAGGAGATCCAACTAGTCCATCCTAAAGGACATCAGTCCTGGTTGTTCATTGGTAGGACTGATTTTAAAGCTGAAACTCCAATACTTTGGCCACTTCATACGAAGAGCTGACTCACTGGAAAAGATCCTGATGCTGGGAAAGATTGAAGGCAGGAGGAAAAGGGGACGACAGAGGATGAGATGGTTGGATGGCATCACTGACTCAATGGACATGGGTTTGGGTGGACTCTGTAAGTTGGTGATGGACAGGGAGGCTGGCGTGCTGTGGTTCATGGGGTCACAAAGAGTTAGACATGACTGAGTGACTTAACTGAACTGAAAAGGCACCCATGATCTGGAAGAGTTACAAACCACTAGTCTGCAACAAAGTACTGGCAATTAGAAAAGTTGGATGCTGTTAAAGTTTCTACCTGAAATATAACTCTAAAAAATTATCAAGGTCACTCCGACGCTCAGTTTTATGGAGATGGCCACATGATAGCTACCATATCTTCAGTTCAGTTCAGTTCAGTTGCTCAGTCGTGTTGGACTCTTTGCGACCCCATGAATCACAGCACACCATCTTAGTGAAATACTATTCAATGAAAACTGACTGTAAGAGGATATGCTAAATGTATTAGTTTCCTTGTATTTCTGTAACAAATAACCACAAAATTAGTGGTTTAAAACAACACTAGTTTATTGTTTAATAGTTCTGGAGGTCAAAAATCTGTAGTGAGTTTCACTGGACCAAAATTAAGGTGTTGGCAAGGCCATGCTTCCTCTGAGGTTTTGGAGACAGTCATTTCCCTTGCTTTTCCAGCTTCTAGGGGTCATGTTCATTTTTAGGCTCATGGTCCTCCCTTTCATCTGCAGAGCTCATCACTTCAACTCCCACTGTCATATCCCCTCTCTGACTTGTCCTCCTCCTTCCTTCTTATCATTATACTTTGGGCCCAATGGATAATCTTGGATAGTCTCCTCATTTCAAGATCCTTAATTTAACTACACCTGCAAAGTCTTTTTTGCCATCTAAAGGAACTTATTTTGCAGGTTCCAGGATGCGAATATCTTGGGAAAACTTTTATTCCATCTCCCACACTGAAGTATGAAGTTAATGTCAATAATAGAACCTAAAGACACACTCATCTTGAAAGACACCAATAAATTTAATCAAAATGAATAAGCCAGTGCTATGCATAGAATCAACCTCATTCTATGACTAACACCAAGAAGAGAAAACACTACTTGACATATAATTACACTTGATTGGCATAGTGACTCAGGAGTTCACATTTAAAAAAAAAAAACACTTTACCTTTATGGATGCAATGTATTAATGAATATGTGGGATGGAAGAGGAGGATGGGGAAGTTAGGGAGGGAGGAAATAGAGCATGATTCATTTATCATTTTATATCAAAATGAGTCATGAAAGTCATAAAACAGAAACTTTTTTATCACCTGAAATAACTGAATTTGATAAAGTAATCCAAAATAAGGATCAAGAAAGCAGACTTTTAATAGCATATAATGGAAAGAGGAGCTTTAGATCCAGGTCCTATGTCTTATATGTGACCTTGAACAAGTAACCTAACTTCTATGAGCTTTTTATCTCTCTTTAAAATCAGTTCACTAATATCTGCCTACAGCTTCCTTGGTGGCTCAAATGGTAAAGAATCTGCCTGCAATGTGGGAGACCCAGATTCAATCCCTGGGTTGGGAAGATCCCCTGGAGAAGGGAATGGCAACCCACTTCAGTATTCTTACCTGGAGAATTCCACGGACAGAGGAGCCTGGCAAGCTAAAGTCCATGGTTTCTCAAAGAGTTGAATGTTATTGAGTGACTAACACAAACACACAATATCTGCCTGACAGATAGGTTGTAAGAGTTTAATGTAATTCTATCAGTTTCGTAGTGAGCAGGAGTTATACATAGTCTTCACAATCTCCTCCAATACATTAACTGTCAATATAATATGTAACTGTCCAAGTTTACCTCTCATAAATTATCAATCTTCAGATAACTACAATCCAGCTACTCTAGTTTAGAAGTCACTAAGCTCGAGACGGGAGAGTGAAAAAGTTGGCTTAAAGCTCAACATTCAGAAAATGAAGATCATGGGGCAGGAGGAGCCAAGATGGCAGAGGAGTAGGATGGGGAGAACACTTTCTCCCCCACAAATTCATCAAAAGAACATTTAAACATCGAGTAAATTCCACAAAACAACTTCTGAATGCCGGCAGAGGACATCAGGTACCCAGAAAAGCAACCCAACTCTTCAAAAGGAGGTAGGAAAAAATATAAAAGACAAAAAAAGAGACAAAAGAGGGAGGGACGGAGTTCCGTCCCAGGAAGGGAGTCTTAAAAAGAGAGAAGTTTCCAAACACCAGGAAACCTTCTCACTGCCGAATCTGTGCCGAGCTTTGGAAGCACAGAGGGCAACTTAACAGGGAGAAAAAATAAATAAACAATTAAAACTCGCAGATTGTGAGCCCTACGGTAACTCCCCCAGTGGAGAAGCAGCACAGACGCCTGCACACGCCATTGGCAAGCGGGGGCTGGGCAGGGAGGCTCGGCGCGGGCTACATCGCTCAGAGTAAGAATCTGGCCTGAATACCCTGAGCACTATCTGAGCGAAATAATTTGGGCTAGCAAACCAGACTGTGGGGTATCTACCACGCGAAAAGCCAGCCCTAACCCAAGACACCGCCAGGCCCGTGCACGGAACAAAGGACTGAACAGAGATAGCCGGCTGCAGACCTTCCCCCTCAGGTGACAGGCAGCCAGAGCCGGAAGGGGGCAATCGCAGCCCCAGAGAGACATTATCTATAAAACTGTAAGCAGGCTTCTTTGCTAACTAAAACTTCTTGGGGGTCTGGACGGTCAACATCTGCCTGAGAAGGTGCGCCGCTTTGACACCCAGATAACCGAGTGGCGGGGAGGCGATAAGTGGCAGCATTGGCGCTCGCCAAACACCTCATCACCTGAGCTGCTCGGACCTGGGAAGAGCACAAAACGCAGGCCCAACTGAGTCTGTGCCTCTGAGGACTACCCGAGTGCCTGAACCTGAGCGGCTTGGACCTGGGAGGTACATGCAGCCCAGGGCCGGCCTCCGATGGTTCCCAGAGGAGCAACCTAGAGCCTGAG
>NW_011494926.1:2641089-2642374 GCF_000754665.1 Bison bison bison | reverse complement strand
ATCGTATTTTTGAAATTCCAAACTCTACTCTAGATTTTTAATTTTTGCTTCTATGTATTTGTTACCAATTTTGTACCTTTAAGAACCCAATCTTCAGGACCCATTTTTCACTAGGGAGTGAGATTACTGGCTTGACTGCTCTCTCTCCCTTTGGACTCTCCTTTTTCTCCACCAGGTCGCCTGTGTCTCCTCCCTAACCCCTCTCTACTCTACCCAACTCTGTGAATTTCTGTGTGTTTCAGACGGTGGAGAACACTTAGGGAACTGATTACTGGCTGGATCTGTCTCCCTCCTTTTCATTCCCCCCTTTTATCCTTCTGGCCACCTCTGTCTCCTTCCTCCTTCTTCTCTTCTCTGTATAACTCCGTGAACATCTCTCAGCGGTCCAGTTGTGGAGTGCACATAAGGAAGTGACTACTGGCTAGCCCATTATCTCCACTATTGATTCCACCTCATCTCATTTGGGTCACCTCTAACTCCCTCCTCCCTCTTCTCTTCTCCATGTAACGCTGTGAACCTCTCTGAGTGACCCTCACAGTAGAGAAACTTTTCATCTTTAATGTAGATGTTTTATCAATGGTGCTGTATAGAAGGAGAAGTTTTGAAACTACTGTAAAAATAAGACCGATAACTGTAAGCAGGAGGCTTAAGTCCAAACCCTGACTCCAGGGAACTCCTGACTCCAAGGAATATTAATTGACAGGAGCTCATCAAACGCCTCCATACCGACACTGAAACCAAGCACCACACAACGGCCAACAAGTTCCAGGGTATGGCATGCCAAGCAAACTCTCCAGCAACAAAGGAACACAGCCCTGAGCTTCAAGATACAGGCTGCCCAAAGTCACCCCAAAACCATAGACATCTCATAACTCATTACTGGACATTTCATTGCACTCCAGAGAGAAGAAATACAGCTCCACCCACCAGAACACTGACACAAGCTTCCCTAACCAGGAAACCTTGACAAGCCACCTGTACAAACCCACACACAGCGAGGAAACGCCACAATAAAGAGAACTCCACAAACTGCCAGAATACAGAAAGGACACCCCAAACTCACCAATTTAAACAAGATGAAGAGACAGAGGAATACCCAGCAGATAAAGGAACAGGATAAATGCCCACCAAACCAAACAAAAGAGGAAGAGATAGGGAATCTACCTGATAAAGAATTCCAAATAATGATAGTGAAATTGATCCAAAATCTTGAAATCAAAATGGAACCACAGATAAATAGCCTGGAGACAAGGATTGAGAAGATGCAAGAAAGGTTTAACAAGGA
>NW_011494926.1:2639172-2639881 GCF_000754665.1 Bison bison bison | reverse complement strand
CAACCCAAAACCTGTGGGACACGGTAAAAGCAGTCCTAAGGGGAAAGTTCATAGCAATACAGGCACACCTCAAGAAACAAGAAAAAAGTCAAATAAATAACCTAACTCTACACCTAAAGCAACTAGAAAAGGAAGAAATGAAGAACCCCAGGGTTAGTAGAAGGTAAGAAATCTTAAAAATTAGACCAGAAATAAATGCAAAAGAAACAAAAGAGACCATAGCAAAAATCAACAAAACCAAAAGCTGGTTCTTTGAAAGGATAAATAAAATTGACAAACCATTAGCCAGACTCATCAAGAAACAAAGGGAGAAAAATCAAATCAATAAAATTAGAAATGAAAATGGAGAGATCACAACAGACAACACAGAAAACAAATGATCATAAGAGACTACTATCAACAATTATATGCCAATAAAATGGACAACGTGGAAGAAATGGACAAATTCTTAGAAAAGTACAACTTTCCAAAACTCGACCAGGAAGAAATAGAAAATCTTAACAGACCCATCACAAGCACGGAAATTGAAACTGTAATCAAAAATCTTCCAGCAAACAAAAGCCCTGGTCCAGACGGCTTCACAGCTGAATTCTACCAAAAATTTAGAGAAAGCTAACACCTATCCTACTCAAACTCTTCCAGAACATTGCAAAGGAAGGTAAACTTCCAAACTCATTCTATGAGGCCACCATCACCCTAATACCAAAAC
>NW_011494926.1:2638103-2639072 GCF_000754665.1 Bison bison bison | reverse complement strand
ACCTGACAAAGATCCCACAAAAAAAGAAAACTACAGGCCAATATCACTAATGAACATAGATGCAAAAATCCTTAACAAAATTCTAGCAATCAGAATCCAACAACACATTAAAAAGATCATACACCATAACCAAGTGGGCTTTATCCCAGGGATGCAAGGATTCTTCAATATCCACAAATCAATCAATGTAATACACCACATTAACAAATTGAAAAATAAAAACCATATGATTATCTCAATAGATGCAGAGAAAGCCTTTGACAAAATTCAACACCCATTTATGATAAAAACTCTCCAGAAAGCAGGAATAGAAGGAACATACCTCAACATAATAAAAGCTATATATGACAAACCCACAGCAAACATTATCCTCAATGGTGAAAAATTGAAAGCATTTCCTCTAAAGTCAGGAACAAGATAAGGGTCCCCACTTTCACCATTACTATTCAACATAGTTTTGGAGGTTTTGGCCACAGCAATCAGAGCAGAAAAAGAAATAAAAGGAATCCAAATGGGAAAAGAAGAAGTAAAACTCTCACTGTTTGCAGATGACATGATCCTCTACATAGAAAACCCTAAAGACTCCACTAGAAAATTATTAGAACTAATCAACGACTATAGCAAAGTTGCAGGATATAAAATCAACACGCAGAAATCCCTTGCATTCCTATACACTAATAATGAGAAAACAGAGAAATTAAGGAAACAATTCCATTCACCATTGCAACGGAAAGAATAAAATACTTAGGAATATATCTACCCAAAGAAACTAAAGACCTATATATAGAAAACTATAAAACACTGGTGAAAGAAATCAAAGAGGACACTAATAGATGGAGAAATATACCATGTTCATGGATTGGAAGAATCAATATAGTGAAAATGAGTATACTACCCAAAGCAATTTATAGATTCAACGCAATCCCTATCAAGCTACCAACGGTATTCTTCACAGAGCTAGAACAAATA
>NW_011494926.1:2636748-2637383 GCF_000754665.1 Bison bison bison | reverse complement strand
CAACGTAAGACCAGAAACTATAAAACTCCTAGAGGAGAACATAGGCAAAACACTCTCTGACATACATCACAGCAGGATCCTCTATGATCCACCTCCCATAATATTGGAAATAAAAGCAAAAATAAACAAATGGGACCTAATTAACCTTAAAAGCTTCTGCACATCAAAGGAAACTATTAGCAAGGTGAAAAGACAGCTTTCAGAATGGGAGAAAATAATAGCAAATGAAGCAACTGACAAGCAACTAATCTCAAAAATATACAAGCAACTCCTACAGCTCAATTCCAGAAAAATAAATGACCCAATCAAAAAATGGGCCAAAGAACTAAATAGACATTTCTCCAAAGAAGACATACAGAGGGCTAACAAACACATGAAAAGATGCTCAACGTCACTCATCATCAGAGAAATGCAGATCAAAACTACTATGAGGTACCATTTCACACCAGTCAGAATGGCTGCGATCCAAAAGTCTACAAGCAATCAGTGCTGGAGAGGGTGTGGAGAAAAGGGAACCCTCTTACACTGTTGATGGGAATGCAAACTAGTACAGCCACTATGGAGAACAGTGTGGAGATTCCTTAAAAAACTGGAAATAGAACTGCCTTATGATCCAGCAATCCCACTGCTGGGCA
>NW_011494926.1:2622892-2636542 GCF_000754665.1 Bison bison bison | reverse complement strand
GATGGGGAACACATGTATACCTGTGGTGGATTCATTTTGATATTTGGCAAAACTAATACAATTATGTAATTATGTAAAGTTTAAAAATAAAATAAAATTTTAAAAAATACAGAAAAAAAAAAAAAAAGAAAATGAAGATCATGGCATCTGGTCCCATCACTTCATGGCAAATAGATGGGGAAACAGTGGAAACAGTGTCAGACTTTATTTTGGGGGGCTCCAAAATCACTGCAGATGGTGACTGCAGCCATGAAATTAAAAGACACTTACTCCTTGGAAGGAAAGTTATGACCAGCCTAGAGAGTATATTGAAAAGCAGAGACATTACTTTGCCAACAAAGGTCTGTCTAGTCAAGGCTATGGTTTTTCCAGTAGTCATGTGAGAGTTGGACTGTGAAGAAAGCTGAGTGCCAAAGAATTGATACTTTTGAACTGTGGTGTTGAAGAAGACTCTTGAGAGTCCCTTGGACTGCAAGGAGATCCAACCAGTCCATTCTGAAAGAGATCAGCCCTGGGATTTCTTTGGAAGGAATGATGCTAAAGCTGAAACTCCAGGACTTTGGCCACCTCATGCGAAAAGTTGACTCATTGATAAAGACTCTGATGCTGGAAGGGATTGGGGGCAGGAGGAGAAGGGGACGACAGAGGATGAGATGGCTGGATGGCATCACTGACTCGATGGACGTGAGCCTGAGTGAACTCCAGGAGTTGGTAATGGACAGGGAGGCCTGGCGTGCTGCGATTCATGGGGTCATGAAGAGTTGGACACGACTGAGCGACTGAACTGAACTGAACTGAAGATGGAGAGTCATCTTGATCATTTTTTATGATGTCATTGATTTTCAGCACTTACTTCTGAGGTTAATTCTAATCAATCACCCAAAATTAATGTAAATGCTTTGTCTAATTCAAACACATATGAAATTTTATTATAGTTCTCCTTGTACTGGTTGCATGAAAATTTAGAGCTAAGTGATTTAAATACGTAGATGTCATGATCTTTTCTTCTGTGAAAGTACTGTTCACCACCATTTCTAGGACTGCCTTCAATTTTCTAACTTATTCCAATACTTACTTCGATATAATACAAGACACATTATACCTAATTTGGTCCTGAGTATAAAATCTCTACCGTTTTTTCTTTAAATTTTTGAGACATATGAATATTCTTTCTGTATGCATAATTAGAAACTACTTGACCTATATCATCAGTTTTGACCTCAGAATCTCAAGTAGATATTCAGGGAAAATAAATTCAAATGAAATTATAAAATTTCAGCATTTAGTCTGATCTCTTAGCAATAGTTAAACCCTGTATATGCTAATGATATGAGTGCTGATTTCTTAGTGAAATGTGTGATCATTAAGGCCTATTGGAAACAAAGATTTCTGACATTGTCCACTTAAGTATCCATTATCCACCTAACACACTTTTATAAAATACCACATTTGTATGGTACTTTAGATATTTCGCAAGTTCTAGCCAATGTATGTCATATTATGCACATGCATATTTAAAACACTGTAATTTGAAATAAAGAGCAAACAGATTTGCAAATAGGATTTGACTCATGCATCTCACAATACCTGAAATGGTTTACCATTTCATAAACCTATAGTGTGGAAAGCAAATAAATAAAGTTTGGTAAATATCCCTAATAGGGTGTAAGAATTTTGCAGGTGTTTGCCCAGGCCCAACAGAGGCTGATGAGTTCTCAAGTTTGAAGGAATTTGCCATTCCATCTTGAGACGTAAAAGTTTTTTTTTAATTTTTATTAATTACATTCGTTTCATTTCATAACATTTGTACATTTTCTACTCAGAAGGTAACTAATTCAAGTATTAAGTTGGATTTTTCAATATCAAAAAAAAGTAAGGCATTCCAATTTTTGTCTTAAGAGTTAATTAATGTACAGTTAAGGAAGAAAATTATCAGAGAGGTTTAAAGAAATTAAGAAACAGCAATTTTTCTAACAAATGGGCCAAGGACTGCCAGTAATGGATGGCCAAGGTACATTAAAAATGCAGCTCTGTGGGCTGCCTGAACCACGCAGTCAAATTATGAGGGTTAATATCAGAAATTCCTATTTGAGTAAGTGAATATGATTCATAAGTACATTATAGTCTGCAAACTATCCACTAAATCACAAATACTTGGATTGAATACTTACTATATGTGGTGACGGTTTAGTGGCTCAGTCATGTCAGACTCTTTGTGACCCTATGAACTGTAACTTGCAAGGCTCCTCTGTTCATGGAATTCTCCAGGCAAGAATACTGGAGGGGGTTGCCATTTCCTTCTCCAGGGAAACTTCCCAACCCAGGGATAGAACCCAGGTCTCCTGTAATACAGGTAGATTCTTTACCAAGTGAGCTACCAGGGAAGCCCACTTACTATACACCAGGCACTATTCTAGGTTGGAGATTTTGGCAAACTAAGCATGAAGACCAAATCCAGACTACCACCTGTTTTATACAGCCTGTGAACCAAGAATGGGTTTTAATTTTTAAATAGCTTTAAAAACTCAAAAAAAAAAAAAAGTAACATTTTGGGACAGATAAAGATTTTATGAAAGTCAAAATTTAGTCTGTAAATGCAGTTTTATTGGCACACAGCTACTCTCATTAATTTCTACATCGTCTGTCTGCTTTCATGTCACAACAGCACAGTCAGATAGTCGCAACAGAGTCAAGTGGTGAACTCATTGGTTTCACACTACTGCTAAGCACAATACAAATAACAGTGACCCAGTTATAACTCAACAGTGTTTCTAGAATCATGCGTGTCACTGTACTGCATCTCATTTTATTTTGTTTATTTATTTATTTTTGTTTGTGGTGGATCTTCATAGCTGCGCATGGGTTTTTTCCTACTTGCGGCGAGCAGGTCTACTCTTCCTTGATTCCCCAACCAAGCATTGAACTCACATTCCCTGCATTGTAAGGCAGATGTTTAACCACTAGACCACTAAGGAAGCCCCTAAAAAAGTGGATTTTGAGTGTCATACTTTCAAGGCACAATTGAATGTGGATTATTTTGGTATGGAATTGGATGGTTAATGCATTATGTTTATTATGCAAACATAGCATGGCTTATGCTAACAGAATACAATGTACGTCAACACCACCAGACCAAGTACTCATTTCAACATTTCCAACTTGAAGGAGAACAGAGGTTGGGACAATTAGAAAAGTTAAAATACTTCATCTTAGTATAATTTCTGGAAAAGGCAATGGCAACCCACTCCAGTACTCTTGCCTGGAAAATCCCGTGGATGGAGGAGCCTGGTAGGCTGCAGTCCATGGGGTCACTGGGAGTCGCACACGACTGAGTGACTTCACTTTCACTTTACACTTTCACGCATTGGAGAAGGAAATGGCAACCCACTCCAGTGTTCTTGCCTGGAGAATCCCAGGGACGGGGGAGCCTGGTGGGTTGCCGTGTATGGGGTCTCACAGAGTTGGACACAACTGAAGCGACTTAGCAGCAACAGCAGCAGACTTAGCAGTACAATTTCTTCACCAAAATGAGGAGTTAAAATGAGCTGCAAGCAAAAAGTTTACATTTGTTAGCCATTCAAGGAAACCTGTTTACTGATGGTCATGTGATTAAATCATGTTTGACACGCTAACTAAACAAACATGTCCAGAGGAAGAAAAAAAGTCTTTAGACTAGTAGTCTATTGGTGAGAATTCTTGGGTAAAGACTTGAGGACGTTGAGAGAAGCATCAATAGCCAGTTAAAATACAAGGCACATGATTCTGAAGTTTTCTCTGACTGTTTATGAATTGACATGTTAAAGCAACTGTCAATATTGATAATATTGAAATGCTCAGCCAGACTGAAGAACTAGCCACTATGAATAGTCTACATTTTAAAACTATAGGCAAGAATGTTCTCAAAGATATTAACAAAATATTAATTCCATACAACATGAAGTGGAATCTGCTAAGATGTTTTAAAACTAATGGTAGTAAAAATGTAAACAGAACAGAAAATGCTTAAGGACAAATTTTAAAAGTTTGTGATGATGCAAAGTATTTAAAGCCCGCGATTATTCATCAGCAGGGCTTTGCAGAAAATACATTAATCTACTGTGTGGTTTTGAACCAGCAGTGATGACAGCAAATTTCCTTCACTCTGTGAGCTAACCAATATCATTGGTTCCGTGAATTCTTGTTAGAAATAAAAGCTGAATATTCTGACTTGCCCTACACACAATAGCTTATTGTTTTAGCAGTGAGAAAATTTAATTGTAATTTTTTTTTTTTTTTTTAGTTCAGGGTCAAAATGAAATTTTTTCTGAAAGAATTTACCCTCAACCATTATTATCAAAGACTGAATGGTCTTAGAAATTAGCTTTTGCTATAGAATTGATTTTGCCTCTTTATGAACTCAGGCTACACTTACAAGTCAAATCAGCACTATCAGAGAAACTTGTACTACAATAAAGGCATTTTGACGAAAACTAACACTGTTTGAATCATAAGTAATGTCGAGGCTGCTGAAGTGTCAAAGCTGCTGAAGGTTAAAGAAAGGAGTGAGATCTCCATTTGCATACACATGTGTTGTGAATATAGGTTCTGACCTCCAGTAACATTTTCCAACATGATGTAAATCTGAAGGAAATTTCCAGATTTCAAAACTCATTTAAATGTGTAATTGAGGAAATCCTGTATAGCATTCTATTGCAAGTTAATGCAAATATCAAGAGATGACTCTAATAGAATTCTATAAATGCCTTCTAAAAGATGAATACACTCACTTAGTTGAAGTTAGATGCTAATGGATACATATGTCTGAAAGGACATTTTCAAAGATGAAATATCTAAAATCTCATACACATTTTACCAATCATCATTTGTAAATCAGATAAACCTTTACAATCAATTTTGAAGATAGATAACTAATTTTGAACCCTAATTATGTGAAACATTATCAACCTCCCCCAAAAAGGAATTGTATTCTCCTTGTTGGTAGACCTGTATTACAAAAAACTTACTTTATTAGTATTATTTTAAATTTTATCAATGCAAAATTTGTAGAAATTTTTACTCTCTTATGTAATATCCTTGGTTTTTGCTGCTGCTCACAACACGTAAAATCTTTACCATACTGATCCTCTCTTTTTCCTTTCAGTTTCTAGGTAGTACTTTATCTTCAAAGGTCTTGTCCTCTGGATATCTTTTCCTCAGTCTATGCTTTTGCCCCCAAATTATGTGCTTGCTCTTTTCACACTGATGCATAAAGTATTCATCTGATCCCCCTATCAGACCACAAGCTCCTATATAACCAACAACTCTGTCATCCATCTATTTATAAATATTGTGTTTTCATATTTATAATACCTGAAATACAGATGCTTCTTGAGTACCCATCTTCTCAGTCAAAGCTAGAACACCATAGACAAGGCACTGAGCTCAACAGAACAACAAAAGTAATTAATATTCACCAGATGTCTTCTGCAGCTTAAAAATAAAAAAGCCTTTCACATTTTATTCTCACAGCAACAGTGTTAGGTATCATTGCTCTTTCTTCACAAGTGAAGGAACGGAGATTGCATTAGGGACGCTAGATCATATAACAAGGAAAGGTTACAGCTAGATTCCGCCAAGCCAGGTCTGTCGGTTATACCTCTGTGCTCTACAAATGCACCTACTAAGCAACGGACGTCCATGAGAACCTGTTACTTTTTTTCTTGGTTTCCAACTTCCTAAATCTAGTCTCATGAACCAGCTTCTACCATGATGTTAATGGGTTCGTGTACTGCCACTCATTCTCACTCCCCATAGAAAATATTTTGGCACCAAGAAAGTATTCTAGGGAAGATATTTTCCACCAACCATATTCAGGGATTATTGTCATCTGTCCAAGGTTGAAGGGATTAGGAATGAAGCTACCTAGTTCAGTTGGTGGGATTCACCTAAGTAACTTTACACAACTATTCACCATAAGAGCATATATTGACACTGTTACTTATTTTTATTTTTTTATTATTATTATTTTTTAATTTTATTTTATTTTTAAACTTTACATAATTGTATTAGTTCTGCCAAATATCAAAATGAATCCACCAGACACTGTTACTTATAAACAGTAGTAGATGTACAGTAGTAATTTTCTTCCCATAGTTTCAGTTCCCCTAGGTCAAGCACAGCCTGAAAATATTAAATGAAAAGTTCCAGAAGTAAATAATTGGCCTCTGTTAATCTCCCACCGTTCTGAGTAGTGTGATAAATCTTGTGCTCTTCTGCTGGCTGCCCCTGAGACTCATCCCACTGTCTGGTGTCCCCTCCCCCAACACACACCCCTTGCCTCTTTAGTAACTTAGTATCTATCTTGGTTATTGGATAGATTGTAAACTGTCTTATGTTCAAGTAACCCTTCTTTTACTTAATAATGGTCCCAGATTAGTGACACTGGCAGTTTGGGTATGCCAAAGAGAAGTCTTCAAAAGTGTTTCTTTTAAGTGAAAAGCTAAAAGTTCTTGACTTAATAAGGAAAGAAAATAATTATATGCTGAGGTTGCTAAGAATAAATCTATTCATCAAATCATGAAGAAGGAAAAAAAAAATTCACTCTAGCTTTGCTGTCACACCTCAGACAACAAAACTTACAATCACAGTGTGTGATGAGTGCTTAGTTTATTAGAGTTTATTGTTAGAATTATTGTTTTATTAGCTATTTTTGTTAATCTCTTACTGTCTAATTTATAAATTAGATTCTAATGTAAGTGTATGTGTATAAGGAAAAACATGTGTAGAGTCAGTTCTATCCACAGTTTCAGGCATCCGTGGAGGCTCTTGGAAGATAGCCCCTGTGGACCAGGGGCAACTACTATAATGTGCAGCCCTTGGGCAAAGTATATAATTGAGACAACAGAATAAAGAAAATTCCGGATCCCAGACCTGTTTGCTAAGAACCCAGGGAAACTCTGCAGCAAAAACAAAACAAAACTAATGACAGCTGCCATTTGTAATATTAGTATTTGTTTCATTATTTGTTTGGGCTTCCCTGGTGGCTTAGATGGTAAAGAATCTACCTGCGATACATGAGACTCAGGTTTGAACCCTGGGTTGGGAAGATTCCCCTGGAGAAGGAAATGGCAACCCACTCTAGTATTCTTGCCTAGGAAATCCCATGGACAGAGGCGCCTGGCGGGCTACAGTCCATCTGGTCGCAAAGAGTCAGACATGACTGAGTGACTAACACTTTTACTTTGTTGATTGAACACATGAACTAGGTAGATAGGCATTTATTTTTCACGCCTGTGAACCCCGGTAAAGGCAAGTTTCTGTTTTAAAATGTGTAAAATTTATATGAAGAAGAAAATGCCAAGATTCAGGGTTAATGCCTGAGGTCTTTCCTCAATTCATGCTATAGAGTCCTCGACTTAGATACACCATCGTCTCCAGACATACTATATACAGGGATCAGATTAGGAATTTTGCACCTTCAGAAGAGGAAGGGGAGGAAGTTCGTGTGTGTGTGTGTGTGTGGAGGTGGAGGAGTGTAACACAATAAAGAGACTCTGAGGTAATGGACTGTAATGGAGGGCAGTGAGGTGATGAGGTTTATTCATCCAGACTTCCTCCAGAGCCCCATTCTGAGTGTAGAGGAGACACTCACATGCCCTCAGAAGTTCAGGTCTATTGCAGCCTGTATTCTCAGTACCCTCTTCTGCTCTTTATTAGAAGGGAAGAAAAGTGAAGGAGAACTTAGACAGTATCTACAGTCTGCCTCAGAGAGAGGATGTGCCCCCAGGAAGCATTTCCTCCTTATAGATGTCTCACACAGCAGAACTAAAATATTACTAATGATATAAAAGATTTGCTGACACCAGCCACAGACACACATCAAAGATGCAAAGGCCTGTGACTGCTGTTGTTGTTTAGTCGCTAAATTGTGTCCAACTCTTTTGCTGTCTCATGCATGGACTATAGCCCGCCAGACTCCTCTGTCCATGGGATTCTCCAGGCAAGAATAATGGAGTGGATTGTCATACCCTCCTCCAAGGGATCTTCCTGACCCAGGGATCGAACCCATGTCTCCTGCATTGCAGGCGAATTCTTTACCACTAAGCCACCAGGGAAGCCCTAAAAATAATACCTATGACTTTTTAAAATTTCTAAATAAGCAATACATTTTTACACAAGGCAAATAGTGAAAATGGCACCCCACACCTTCTTACCTGTGTCCCCAGGAACAACGTTTTCATGCGCTGGTACACAGTCCTCTGAAATTCTTCTGTTTACGTATGCTGTATGGTATAGAATGATATTATTCTACACATTTTATTTGCTTCTTACTCTTTTCATTCAAAAATGATCATGGGGACTTCCCTGGTGGTCCAGTGGTTAAGAATCTGCCTTCTGATGCAGGGGGCGTGGGTTCAGTCCCTGGCCAGGGAACACATGCCATGGGGCATCTAAGCCCTTGCACTACAACTACTGGGCCCGAGTGCCACAACTAGAAAGAAGCCTGTGAGCCACAAGGAAAGATCCTACAGGCCACCATCAAAAATAAATATATTTTTTAAATGATTATGGACATCTTTCCATGCATCCATCTTCCATGCGACATTGACCCCTTTCTTTCTCTCTCTTCCTTTTTTTCTTTCTTTCTTTTTATGGCTATGTAGTATACCATAGTTTGGTATGGTATAATTTATTTAACTCTCCCTGATATCTGATATCTATTTGGGTTGCCCACAATTTTATAATTTTAAAATAGTCTGGACAGAAAATATTTGAGGAAATTAGATGAAATTTTCTAAGAAGATTGATTCCTAAAAACAAAATTTCTGGACAAAGAATATTTGCAATTAAGATAAGATTTTTCAAAGTGATTAATATCAAATGTCTACATGAACATTAGAAAAAGATCTGTGAGAAAATTTAAAAGTCCACAAGAATGACTCCTGTCAATATTTACAGATATTTATGGACGCAATTGTGATTCAAAAAATTTAAAGAAAGAACGCATAATAAGGAAGTGTATGCAACCATTAAAAACTGAAAAAATGGAGTAAATAACTTGAAAATCAAGTCCTGTTACCATTCCAATTTTTTTTCACTCTCATAATCTACTTTGCTCTTAGAAACCTATAGTTTTCATAAATCTTTAAGGTTTCATTTCTAAATGTGAGAATAACTTTTAAATATAGAATATATCCTTGAATATAGTAGTACCACGAATCAAGAATACTATATTTATATACTGGAGATATAGAATAGTATGAACTATATTTGAGAACATTTCTTTGAGATGATTCACAATATTTGTATTAATTTTATCTGAAGAAAAACATTATATTGAAGTTGTTACCAAGTCTGCTTAAGATGCCCAAAATACCAAGTATTCTAGAAAATAATTACTTGGATTTCTACAGAAAGCATTTAATTTTTACTGTAGCTACTATGATAGTTCACACATTATATTTATTTTAAATTATAACCTTGCTGAAATGTAAATTTTCTTTCTTGAAAATTTTTTTTACCGCTCCCAGTTTCAACCACTCAAGTCATCAAAAATTGGGTTCATTTTTTTAAAGCAAGAACTGTAGAAATGGCATATGATGAAAAGCTTTTAACGACTGTTAATGAGAATAAAGAAATTGTGTGGTTTATTTTTCAAGTGCGTGCACGCACTCACACACACAGTAGAGGAGTTGAAAGGAGAGAAAAAAGAGTAAAAGTTCATTGGAACCTGGTGATTTATAGGGAAAGGCCCAGGGGGCTCACATAAAAACCAAAGGGGGGAAGTGGTCGGACATTGGGTCAAATCTCCATTCACATGTTGTGTAATAAAAGGCCGACTGTAGCCTTTCAGCCTTGCTTCTAGTCATAGACAATGGCAATTGCAGAGCAAGACTAATAACAGGATTTAGCATAAATCCACCACAGGAAGTGAACAGTTGTACTGGCAAATAATTAGCCAGGAAACATTTTATAGCAGCATCAGGATGTGTCCGTGAGCTTTCAAACTCTCAATGCATTTGTGATCATGAAAACATAATTAGTTCTCAGTGATTGTAATTTTGTGTGTGTGTTTGTTGTAGGATGGTTCTTTCCCCTGCTCCTTTCTTTTCACAAGCAGGCCTTCTTTTTCCTGTCCTAATTTAGCAGCCCCAGAGAGGGTTTTGAAGTCTCCAGGGAGGGGTTTAGAATGTTCTCTTTTTTCTCCTGCTGATGCTTTTTTATTGCAAGGTGGATGGTGTTTATTTTGCACGGCTAACAAGTGAGTTCAAAGCAACGCGTTGCTCTTGAACTCCTGCCAGACTCCCAAGGCTGAAAGCCCCCCTGCTTGGTGGAGCCGACCTGTACTATCAAAGCCTGACTAATTTGCAAAGGAATGTCAAAATGACTGGTGCACCGCATTTTCCACCACCCGCTTCATTTGACACTTAAAGGAAAGCTAAGTGGGAGTGTAAAAGGAAGGAAATTCATTCAAGGCAGCACACCCAATAATGTGAATTAATTTCACAAGAAAATGGGAGCTCTTAGCTGAGGACTTCCCGTTTTCATCTTCTTTGCTCTTTCTTTGAGTGACTGTTTTAGTAAGGGCTGCTAATAAACATTATGTTTCTGTTCTCACACTCTCTGTATTAAAAGTAAATGCTGTCATTAGAGGTGGCTCTGAAATTCTTTGTGTCAGAATGTCTGCATGAGGCCACTTCATCTGATTTAGTCACACCAGTTAAAGAGCAGCTCTATGAAGACAAACAGTTGGTCCAGGCGAGTATTTTCCTCCTTTCAACACTCAAAAAAAAAAAAAAAAAATCAGATCAGAACCAAAAGATTCATGCTTATGAACAAATATAAATTGTTGCAGGAGGGAAGACTGATAAAACAGATTCCTGGATTGGGTTTTTGAAAGCATAATTCAGAGATGATGCTTGGAAATTCTTTTCACGACACATAAGACAGATTCATGCTAAAGCAAAAGTCACAGAGTCAGAAAAAAACAGAATACAAGACTTTGACTTGTTTTAGTCTGATTTTAATTTCTGTGTACTGGTTGCATTTTGTAATTTCAAACTTTATTTAAAACTTATATTGAAAATATAAGGGCTTCCCTCATGGTAGAGTGGGTGAGAATCCACCTGCCAATGCAGGGGATACAGGTTCGGTCCCTGGTCTGGGAAGATTCCACATGGCTGCGGGCAGCTAAAGCCTCACAATGCATCACAATGAATGAACCCGAGCTCTAGAGCCCATGAGCCCCAACTACTGAGCCCATGTGTCTAGAGCCCGTGTTCCACGACAAGAGAAGCCACCACAATGAGAAGCGTGTGCACCGCAACAAAGAGTAGCCCTCACTTACTGCAACTAGAGAAAGCCTTTGTGCAACAAAAAAGACCCAGCGAGACCAGAAAGAAGGAAGGAAAAAGGGAAGAAAATACGGCATTGGCATATTCTTCCTAAGTAAGATTAACTATGAATCACTCATTTCTCCCAGCACTGACCTTAGAACTTTATTAATGTCTGTGATTGTTTTCCCAGTGAGTTTCCAGAATTTATATAAATTGCCATCAGCATCACCTAGGTAAATAGCGGCCTCACCTTCAAAACCATCTTCTTGCTTGAGTCTTTACCACCCTCTTCTTATCACTCCAGTACTCTTGCCTGGAAAATTCCATGGACTGAGGAGCCTGGTAGGCTACAGTCCATGGGGTCACAAAGAGTCGGACACGACTAAGCGACTTCACTTCACTTCGATTCTTTACAGTTACCCTCTACCTAACACTGAACTCTGTATCCCAATGTGCAATTAAAAGTGAACCTTATCTCTGCAATCAGCATGTGAGATAAGGGAATTCCCTGGTGGTCTAGGGGTTAAGACTTTGTATTTTCGCTGCCTTGGTCAGGGTTCAATTCTTGGTCTGGGAGCTAAGTTCCCACAACCCAACTTCCCCCACCCCCACCCCCCACCAGCCAGGGGTGGGAGGAGGCGGGAAAAAGAGAATGTAAAGCAATCTAGAGGGAAAGCTTCTGCCAGTGCCTCAGTGGCTTGGAAGTGAGTTACTGAGGAATGGGCATGCTATGCTGCTGCTGCTGCTAAGTCGCTTCAGTCGTGTCCGAGTCTGTGCGACCCCATAGACGGCAGCCCACCAGGCTCCCCCGTCCCTGGGATTCTCCAGGACAAGAACACTGGAGTGGGTTGCCATTTCCTTCTCCAATGCACGAAAGTGAAAAGTGAAAGTGAAGTCGCTCAGTCGTGTACCGACTTTTAGCGACCCCATGGACTGCAGCCCACCAGGCCCCTCCGTCCATGGGATTTTCCAGGCAAGAATACTGGAGTGGGTTGCCATTGCCTTCTCCGGGGCATGCTATAGCTGCCTACAAAATGAGTTTATGTCAAACTGAGAACCATGCTGCTATTGGAAGAGGGTGGAGTCGGAGAAACCCAGGTTTGGATTACAACTGAAGTACTTACTAGTGAAGTGAGCAAGACTAATTAATGAAGCTTTCAAAGTCTTAGCTTCCTCCTGTACACTGAGGCTAATAATAGCACCTACCTTGTGGTTTATTGCTCTCAGAGCTGTAAATGTCAAATAGTAAGCACTCAAGAAATGCTAGCTATTGCAAAACCATAGCAGCTTGGAAATGACATGCTGCCAGAATCAGGAGTCTCCTTAAGTGGGCTTAAAAAATAAGCATCACCTTATAGGAACAGGAATATAGAAATGAGCCAGGATCCGGGTTTGGTATACCGAGTCTTCAATTCGGTCTTGGCAATGCTCTTGGCTCTCTTCTCTGAGTTAGTTTTGTCCTCGCTCTGGATCCCTTCATGGCGGCAAAGTAGCTGCCAATGACAACTGGGATAACCATCTTCTTTGTTCAAGTCCAGCAGAAGAGACAGAAGAAGGAAAGAACTTCCTCAACCATGAAATAAAACTCCCTGCAGCATGACTCCCCTCAGCTCTGTGTCCACCACATGTGACATGAGGGCAGTCACCAAGTACCCTAAAAACCTTAAGCCTAGTTTCCTGGTTCAGCTTAGTTTCTATCAAGGGGGAAGAGACATCAAAGATACTACACTAGAAAGAAATTCAGTAATTCATGCAGCAAATATTTTTAGTACCTATACTGAAAGGCTAGAATTGAGGGCCAGTTTCTTCTGATTTCAAAGTCTGAAGGTACCATTTACTGTGTCTCTTCTTCATCTGTTAATACTACCTTTCTGATAGAACTTTTAAAGTTAGATAAATTAAAACCTGTAAAGTACTGCAAACTGCCTTATACTTACTAAGAGTAGAATAGCTGTTAGCTTTTCTTATTACCTTGTACTGGGCCCTATGCTGGGGTTTCTTTTACATGTTATCATCATGAAATTTAACTTTCTAGTTATTGCTGTTGTTCAGTCGCTAAGCTGTGTCTGACACTTGGCAACCTACAGCACATCAGGCTTCTCTGCCCTTCACTATTTCCTGGAGCTTGCTCAAACTCATGTCCACTGAGTCAGTGGTGCCATCCAATCAACTCATCCTTGGTTACCCCCTTCTCCTCCTGCCCTCAGTCATTCCCAGCATCAGGGTCTTTTCCAATGAGTCAGCTCTTTGCATCAGGTAGCCAAAATATTGGAGTTTCAGCTTCAGCATCAGTCCTTCCAATGAATATTCAGGATTGATTTCCTTTAGGATTGAC
>NW_011494926.1:2608217-2622792 GCF_000754665.1 Bison bison bison | reverse complement strand
CTTCTCCACAGTTTGAAAGCATCAGTTCTTTAGCACTCAGCCTTCTTTATGGTCCAACTCTCACATCCATACATGACTACTGGAAAAACCATAGCTTTGACTAGATGGACCTTTCTTGGCAAAGTAATGTCTCTGCTTTTTAACACGCTGTCTAGTTTGATCATAGCTTTTCTTCCAAGGAGCAATTATCTTTTAGTTTCACTAAACTGTCTGCAGTGATTTTTGGAGCCCAAGAAAATAAGATCTGCTACTGTTTCCATTGTTTCCCCATCTATTTGCCATGAAATGATGGGTCCTATCTAGTAGACGGACATAAGGCCTATAAATAAATAAGCAGAATAAAGTGTTGCAATGGCATAACTAAATTTTGGCCATGCACAGAAGGGTCAGAGGGAAAAGCAATCAATTGGTTTAGATCAGGGGTAACCTTTGATTTGAGACTTGAATGAAGATTAGGTATCTGCTGGGTAAGTTAGGGCATAGAAAAAGGTATTCTAAGCAGAGGATGTTACACGAACAAAAACATAAAGATGTGAAATAGAAAGGGATCTTAGGGTGACTGAGTATTAAAGCTGAGGGAAGAGGAAGGAAGAGAGGGGAAAAGAGCTGTAAAAGGTGTAACTGGAAGGCCACACTGAGGGAGTGTTTTGCTAAAGAGATTCTCATCTACCACCACCCTCCTTCATCCTTAAATACCAGGAAACCAAGGGAATTTTTAAAGCAGGAATGTGACCCAATCATATTTGCATAAAGAAAAATTCAGTATGGATGGAGTTTTGTGACCACGCTTAGGGAATGGAGAGAATGCTAAGGTGCTGCTAAGTCACTTCAGTTGTCTCCGACTCTGCGCAACCCCATAGATGGCAGCCCGCCAGGCTCCCCTGTCCCTGGGATTCTCCAGGCAAGAACACTGGAGTGGGTTGCCATTTCCTTCTCCAATGCACGAAAGTGAAAAGTGAAAGTGAAGTCGCTCAGTCATGTCCGACTCTTAGCAACCCCATGGACTGCAGCCTACCAGGCTCCTCTGTCCATGGGATTTTCCAGGCAAGAGTACTGGAGTGGGGTGCCATTGCCTTCTCTGATGGAGAGAATAGGGCACTACTAAAATTTCAAGTAAGTGATGGTGGTAGTTTGGACTACTCAGGAGGTAAAATCAACCATTAATGACAGATTAGATAAGGATGGTGGAGAAGGAAATGGCAACCCACGCCAGTGCTCTTGCCTGGAGAATCCCAGGGACAAAGGAGCCTGGTAGGCTGCCGTCTGTGGGGTCGCACAGAGTCAGACACAACTGAAGCGACTTAGCAGCAGCAGATAAGGATGGGGGAGAAGGGGTTAAGAATGATGCCCACGTGATACTGAAAAGGAATAAGATCAGGAAGATCAAAATGTCGTTTTGGAGCCATGTTAAATTTTTGGTGCCTTTGGGAATCAAATGGGCTTTCCAGGTGGAGCTAGTGGTGAAGAATCTGCGTGCCAATGCAGGAGACAAGAGAGACTTGGCTTTGATCTGTGGGTGGGGAAGAGCCCTTGGAGGAGGGCATGGTAACCCACTCCAGTATTCATGCCTAGAAAATTCCACGGAGAGGAACCTGGCTGTTTACAATCCATGGGGCTACACAGAGTCAGACACGAGGGGAGATGTCAAATAGACAATCAAGTGATGGCAAATACACCCATATCAAATAAAAGTCTGAAACTCAAAGGAGAGGTCTGGGCTAGAAACATGTTTGTGAGTCAATTTTCCATAGCTAGTAGTTGAATTCTTAACGCATAGTCAAAAGAGCAGTAGAGAAAGGAGTATGAGGCAAGAAAGTTGTCTACACTGAGGAACTAAAACTTTTAATTAATGGCGAGTAGAAGAGAGTGAATCTGTTAAAGGTCAATAAAGGAGCAGCTAGAGAGGTATGAGAAATATGAGGGCAGTTAGAAGGAGTTAGGTTAACAGAAGGACTTTGAAGATTATCAACAGAAAAACATGGAGGAATTGCCATCAGATCATTATAGAAGTCAAGAGACAAGAGAATTTAGACAAGAATTAATTGGTAAAGAGCTTTTAAAAATCATACCTAGCACTTATTTTGTGTCAGACATTTCTTCAAGCACTTTAGATGGATAGCTCATTTAATTATCCAGCCATCCTAGGAAAATCATATTTGCAAACATGAGCTCCACTCTACAGATGAGAAAACTGGTCCCCATGATCACTTGCCCATGATCACAGCTTCTAAGACAGAATTTAGCCCCAGCCACATCTAATTCTAGAGTCTGAAGTTATTGTTTCTCTGTTACTGCTAAGAATCCTATGATGTGGGCACTAAGGTTTTGGTGACCTTTGCCATAATGTCTTCTCTGCTGACTTACAGGCAGAAGCTTAGGGTATAATGTGTTTAAAAAAAAAAAAAGCTCAGGTGGCAAAGAAATGAAGACAGTGACTAATTTTAACAGCTAACAAATGGAAACATCACAAAAGATTGGAATGTTATTAAGTATAGTAAGAAATGACAGTGTGACGAAATATGAAAAAGCTGTTAAGTTAAAGCTTTTTTGAAGGAAGCTAACTGACTTAGATTCACTTTGTAATGTGTGTGTTAGTTGCTCAGTAGTATCTGACTCTTTGCAACTCCCTGGACTATAGCTCCCCAGGATCCTCTGTCTATGGACTTCTCCAGGCAAGAATACTAGAGTGGGTAGCCATTCCCTTCTCCGGGGATCTTCCCAACCGAGGGATCGAACCTGAGTCTCCTGAATTGAAGTCAGATTCTTTACCATCTGAGCCCCCTTAATAATACCAAAATGAAAAAGTAGAATAAAAATGACATATATGAAGTGACCCCAATTATTAAAAACCATTTTGTATGAAAGAAATTTCATGATATGTCAAAAATGATTGTTTACTCTGAGTGGAAAAATTTTGAGTGATTTCTTATATTCTTTAAATATGTGTATAACTTCTAATTTTCTACAGTGAATATGTACAATTTTTATAATCAGAGTGATGAAAGTTACTTTGCCAATTTCTTTTTATTGAAGTTCTGTGTTAATTATGCAGATGACACCACCCTTATGGCAGAAAGTGAAGAGGAACCAAAAAGCCTCTTGATGAAAGTGAAAATGGAGAGTGAAAAAGTTGGCTTAAAGCTCAACATTCAGAAAACGAAGATCATGGCATCCCGTCCCATCACTTCATGGGAAATAGATGGGGAAATAGTGGAAACAGTGTCAGACTTTATTTTTTTGGGCTCCAAAATCACTGCAGATGGTGACTGCAGCCATGAAATTAAAAGACGGTTACTCCTTGGAAAGAAAGTTATGACCAACCTACATAGCATATTCAAAAGCAGAGACATTACTTTGTCAACAAAGGTCCGTCTAGTCAAGGCTATGGTTTTTCCTGTGGTCATGTATGGATGTGAGAGTTGGACTGTGAAGACGGCTGAGCGCCAAAGAATTGATGCTTTTGAACTGTGATGTTGGAGAAGACTCTTGAGAGTCCCTTGGACTGCAAGGAGATCCAACCAGTCCATTCTGAAGGAGATCAGCCCTGGGGTTTCTTTGGAAGGAATGATGCTAAAGCTGAAACTCTAGTACTTTGGCCACCTCATGAGAAGAGTTGACTCATTGGAAAAGACTCTGATGCTGAGAGGGATTGGGGGCAGGAGGAGAAGGGGATGACAGAGGATGAGATGGCTGGATGGCATCACTGACTCAATGGACGTGAGTCTGGGTGAACTCTGGGAGTTGGTGATGGACAGGGAGGCCTGGCGTGCTGCGATTCATGGGGTCGAAAAGAGTCGGATACGACTGAGCAACTGAACTGAAGTGATACTTTATTTGATCCTTGTAAAGATGTCCTTGAGATTAACTAGGAAAATATGTTTTTCTATTCAGTTTATGAAGAGTAAAAATTGCCTGTTTTTTCTATGACACATTTATTTCAGGAAATAGTTAATATTATTTAAAATTCACCAGTTACAACTTAAGCATCAGCTCTGTTCAAAGTTCACATAGATGCAATAGGTCATCTTTACTATGCAGGATAAAGTGTGATTGTGAATAATAGGTAAAGTCTAATTTCACCATCTCTCATCAATTAAATTCCCTTGGCTTAAGTTCACCTAGTAATAAAGAGTGCCTGTAGAGTTATTTTCCCAGCCTTCTTCCAAATACACCTATTCCTTTAAACCATTGCAGGGGCTGTTTCTCTCAATATTTTAGCTTCTTGGGAAAGAATTAACATTTCTACATATAATTCCAAAAATCAACCCCTGGTGTAAACTGGTCTCTTCACAGCAATCAAATACCTAATTTAGTCATTGTTTTCATATATACTCATCCACAGAATTTTACTGAATTTATTCCTGCCACATTCAATTCAGTAAACAATTATTACATGCCTTTTATGTGTCAGCAATGGAATAACAAGATGAAAAAGGCAATGGATTATCTTTTTAAAAGCTCACACACATGTCAGCAAATGTGAACACGTATGTAGAAGTACACACACACACACACACACACACACACACAGTTGAATTGGGAATGGTGAGAATTCAGGAGCCAGGGGAAATTTCAAAATGTAAAATGGCGTCCACGTGATTCTTGGCAGCTGAATAGTAGTTCATCATGCAAACAGGGTCATGAGGGATATTTTAGTGAGTTCAAGATCGTGAGCAAGGATGTTAGATATGTAAAAATGCATGATGTGTGCAGGAGATGGTGGTGAGTTTGGTGAGATCTTCCCTTGTGGGCACAAGCGAAGGTGTTGTGTGAGGTAAGCACCCCTCATAGTTTCATGTTACAAAGTGAGGTTTATACACTGAGCAGTGAAAATGAATTACTAGTCTTTAATACCAAATCAGATGATTATAAATTCGATTTTTATCATGGAAAGAAAATTCTAGTGGCACTAGAGGAAACTGGGAATGATGCTGAAAACTCAGCTTCTCTGTACACCAGTGCTGAATCAAATCTCAGAGACAGTTTTGGGTGAAGAAGGAAAGGATAGATTTACTAAGTTGCCAGGCAAAGGGAGCCACAGCAGGCTAATGCCCTCAAAATGTATGTCCCAGCGGAGAAGTTTCATAGTAATTGTTCAAAGAGGGCATAATCTGATGGACATTCTTCTGATGGGTTGGTTGATGATGTGGTCCAACTGAGTAAGCATCCCTCTTAGTTTCATGTTACAAAGAGATATATATGCTTGTGAGCAGTCTACCATCATTAATCATTAATTTCCCCCACCTAGAGGGCTTCTCTGGTGGCTCAGCTGGTAAAGAATCCGCCTGCAATGCAGGAGACCTGGGTTCCATCCCTGGGTTGGGAAGATCCCCTGGAGAAGGGAAAGGCTACCCACTCCAGTATTCTGGCCTGGCGAATGCCATGGACTGTACAGTCCACTGGGGTCCCAAAGAGTCAGACATTACTGATTGACTTTCACTTCACTTCTCCCACCTGGAGGGGCTTTCAGTATCTTCAAAACAGCTCAAAGATATTGTGTGTATCCACTGATGGGGAACCAGGACCTTGCCCCAGTGCTGCTCTAGACTGTTTGTTTCTCCCTAGTCTTGCGTCCCCTCCCTTCCCTAATTAACAACTGCTTGAATCTGCCCGCTGGAACTCAGGGAAGGTCATGGAGGCTGAATGAAAGCTGTGGCCTATAATCAAAGGAAGGAGGGACACAGAAAGGCTTTGTGCTCAGGGGCCCCACAGGGCCCTGCTGGGTATCAGGAATGGAGTTTTCCCAAGACTCTAGGAGAAACAGATAGTAAAGATGTGAAAGAGGTTCCTGACATGGAATAATGTAATAAAAGGGACCCCTTTGAAAGACGTTTCTTTGGATGAATAAGGGCAAGGGAGAAGTTAAGGGTGGTACTGCTCTCTTCTCAGAGAAAACCGCCACTCACAGGGTCAGCTGCCACACATCAGTTGATATCTTCCAGACATACATCTACAGAACAGACACATATTGCCCAGCATCTGACTATTATAACCACAACAGTCCCATTAGTGCTTCAAAGTCAGCAGGTTGGATTTGAGTAGAAATTGTAAACTTCCCCTCTCAACACATTTCTCATCTATGCTCTATTGCTCGAAAGGTAGCCCCTCCCAGGGATCATTTGTGAGTCCTTTCTCTTACCTCCTCTTAATCACCAAGTCTGGTTGAGTTTCATCCTTGAAATTTTTTTCCCCCCAAATCTGTCCTTGTTTTTCTGTCAGTATTATCACTACCTCCAAGTCATTCATTTCCTTAAACACAACTACCTTTGCTCCTTTCAATTCATAAAAAAAAAACCAAAACAGAAAACTGCCAATTAAATCTCCTAAGGATTCTTTTTCATTTCACCTGTTTCAGGCCATCATCATTTCTCATCATTTAGTACTTTATTGCTTTGTAACTGAACTGACCAGTTCAGTTCCTCAGCAGTTTTCACCTGGTCTGCTAAGGCACCCAAAGCTGGGTTCTCTGCTTTTCACTCCATCCTTCTTCCCTTCCTTCCCCCAAGCAAGCCATCGAAAAACAGATCTGCCTGCATCACGCTTCTGCTTATTACGTTTCCCTGTCTCTGTCACCTACACCATGAAGGTCTCAAGCTTTAGCTGGGCTGACCATGCCCTCTAAGCAGCCTCCGCCTCCTCCTTCCCACCACCAACTCCCCCCACTCCTGGTTTCAGTAAGTAGCTCCTAATTACATACATGAGCATAACCATAAATACAAGTTACCCAAATCAAGGCTATTTAGTCATTTCCCGTTCTTTTATGCACAACCTGTGGTTCTTCAATACCTCTAATTATTGAATTAGAATATATTACCACATTCTCCAAGTCGCGCACAGTAGTCAAGTATTCTTGGATAATGATAATTACAAATGTAATTCTTGAGGGCTCTGTATTGAGATAGTTAAACTTTGATAACATTTCCACAACTGAATTACAGAACAATTATTATGTCTCAAGCTAAATCTGATTCATTTTCAACCTTGGCAAATAATAATTAACAATAATGATGATAATCGGTACGATATATTGAAGACTGACAATGCCCCAACTGTACGTAGATAGATACTACATCTGCATTATCTCAACAGCTCTCTAAGTGTGTATCACTGTCCCCATTTTACAGATGAATAGATTCAATCTCAGTGAGGCTCAGGTTCATCCCTAACAGTGGTCCCCAACCTTTTTGGTCCCTGGGATTGATTTCCTGGAAGATAAATTTTCCGTAGACTGGGGGTGGGGGGATGGTTTTGAGATGATTCTAGTACATTGTATTTATTATGCACTTTATTTCTAATGTAATGCTGCCACCAATCTGACAGGAGGTAGTGGTCAATGGCCTGGAGGTTGGGGATCCCTGTTCCCCAAAACAGTAATGTTAAAGTAAAGACTGGCCACAGATCTCTGATTCGAAGGCTCATTCTCTTATTACCATGCTCCTGCTGCTGCTGCTAAGTCGCTTCAGTCGTGTCCGACTCTGTACGACCCCATAGATGGCAGCCCACCAGGCTCCCCCATCCTTGGGATTCTCCAGGCAAAAATGGGAGTCCTGGAGTGGGTTGCCATTTCCTTCTCCAATGCATGAAAGTGGAATGTGAAAGTGAAGTCGCTCAGTCATGTCTGACTCTTAGCTGCTCCATGGACTGCAGCCTACCAGGCTCCTCCGTCCATGGGATTTTCCAGGCAAGAGTGCTGGAGTGGGGTGCCATTGCCGTCTCTGCTTATCACCATGAGATATTATTTAATAAATGCATTAATTATAATAACAAATTAAAGTTATCTTTAATCCTATGCTTAAGTGTATGCTTTGTTTTCACCTCTTTTGTGTGAAATAGTTGTCCAATACTAAAACATTTCCAGAACTTTCAAAGGATGGTAACATCTGTAACTGCACTTGGCAATTCAGAAACTCCTCCTAAATTAATGGCATATTAAAGAACAATCTTAAACATACCTAAGAATCTGCCCATGCCAAGCCTTATATAAGCCTCAGACTATTAAAAACTTCCTTAGGGAAGACTTTTTCAGGGAAGTACACATTAGGTTAGGACCCTCATCCCTGCCTTTCCTCACTTGGTCCTCCTTTTTTATTATACCATTTAATGGATGTGAGTTTGAGCAAGCTCCAGGAGATAAGGAAGGACAGGCAAGCCTGGAGTGCTGCAGTCCATGAGGTCACAAAGAGTTGGACACAAGAACTGAAGTAACAATTATAATTTAATGTTTGTCTATAATCATTTATTCAGGAAAATCTCCCAGAGAGAGATTAAGAGGAGGGAGTTGGTCAGCCTTCTTTACATTGTCTCCTGTCCTCTCATGCTATGCCTGGCACAGTACATGTGCTTTTGCATTTATCAGATAAATGGATCCATGTGCAAAAGTGGCAAGAAATACAGATGTGGGAGCATACTTTTAGTGCAGGAATCATCAAATATAAATTTCAGGAATTGAGGAATGGGAGTTGTTGAGAGAGGTAAAAATCCAATTCTAACGGACCACGGTGCTATGCTGAGAAGTTAAAAACAATACAAAAAGTACCATGACTAACACAGTCAGTTGAGTTAACAGTCTTGTGATGGAAAACAGTAGATCATCAATTTTATTACTGTAAGTTTCTAGTTAAATGAGCTTTTCTCAATAGCATGACTGAACAATTTGAAAATTCTCCTGATAATTACCACATATTTTTTCACTTACTGCTTTGTAGATTAAACCTGAACCACACTTGAGTTCTCAGACACCATTCACCTTGCTTTCCCATACAACTTTTCCAAATCTCTGTACTCATGGCATAAAGGGACTTCGTAGTCACAACTCTCCGCACTTACAGTTCCTAGTTTGGCTGATGTAGACAGGAAGAGAGGGTGATCAAAAACCACACAGAACACATTCCATTCTCTACCTGAGTGGTGTCCTAGTTCAGTGTAGAGATGAACAATGGTACATCAACAGCAGGTCTCATTTTCTGTGCTTAAAAAACTAGCTTGTCATGAATCGAAAAATATCTCATAGGATCCAGTAACTTAATTTTCTAAACTTGTAAATTTTTATCATAATGTAGGGAACAATGATTATGGGGAAAGAAACTTATGAAGAATGTGAGATTCTCATGTGAAACATTTATAGCCACAATATTATGTATACGATCTACAGCAAGTCAATTGTTTCCCAGGGCCTCTGTTGACTTATTTTTATAATATCTGATTGCCCTTTGTGGTAGCCAATCTCCTCGATGACACCCAGTGATCTTCATCTATTTGTATTTGTACTCATATGTAGTCCCCTCTTACATTATACCTGGGCAGGTCTGTGAATAGCAGCATACAGTAGAATTAATGGTGTATCATGTCTGAGGTTAGGTTATAAAAAATACTGTGGTTTCTGGGCTTCTGTTTTGAATGACTTCTTATCCTTCTTCCTCTTTCTCTTCTTTTTCATCTCTCCCTCTCTCTTATCCTCTTTCTTTCTCCTGGAATAAGCCAGTTGCCATGAACTCTGATTCTGCCTGTAGAGAGACTCACATGGCAAGAGACTGAAGTCTCTGGCCAACAGTCAGAAGTGAAGCCTGCCAATAACCATGTGATTGAACTTCAAATTAGACACTTCAACCAGTCAAGTCTTGAGATGACTACAACCCTAGCAGATATCTTGACTGTAATCTCTAGACAGACCCTGAGCCAGAACTTAGCCAGGTAACCTGCTTCCAGATTCCAGACCCTGAGAAATTATGAGCTCTTAAATAGTTTAAGTTGCTAAGGTTGAGGATAATTTCTTACACAGCACCTACTTCAGCAAACTGTTATAAGTTTGCTGAACAACTGTTATTAATTTCTTAAAATTAAAGAAAATACTGCCCCCAAAAATGATTTAAAAAGTACTATCCAAAGGTCAATACATCATCATGGGTGACTCTGTGTGACCCCATAGACGGCAGCCCACCAGGCTCCCCTGTCCCTGGGATTCTCCAGGCAAGAACACTGGAGTGGGTTGCCATTTCCTTCTCCAATCATGAAAGTGAAAAGTGAAAGTGAAGTTGTTCAGTCGTGTCCGACTCTTAGCGACCCCATGGACTGCAGCCTACCAGGCTCCTCTGTCCATGGGGTTTTCCAGGCAAGAGCACTGGAGTGGGGTGCCATTGCCTTCTCCACATCTCCCACTAACTAACTCCAATAATAGAATTCCTCAAGTGTCTAAAGAGAAATTTCAGCCTAACAGATTCAGCTATGAAATCCTCAAATCTCGGTAAAATGAAAGATACCTGAAGTATCACAAGCTGTGTTCACTACTATGGATGATCCATAATTCACTTTATCCTGCTTTCACAGTGAAAATTGAACTGTAGTCATTTGTTTTCTTAGAAACAAAACAAACTAACTAAAAAAATGCTTACTATTCTTCACTAAAGAGTTATTACTCTTTGGCACTAAGAAAATAATAATCCTACTGGGATAAAAAAAATATAAAATTACATTCGCAATTTTAGCACTCAATTTAAAATAGATCCAATGTGTGACCATGACATATGCATAGCCAGA
This sequence comes from Bison bison bison, assembly GCF_000754665.1. Taxonomy (NCBI): domain Eukaryota; kingdom Metazoa; phylum Chordata; class Mammalia; order Artiodactyla; family Bovidae; genus Bison; species Bison bison. The sequence goes on along the minus strand of NW_011494926.1, from coordinate 2,612,259 downwards.
TACACTCCCCAAGAAATATTTACTTTTTAGGATGTGAACATCTTGGCTTGGTTCTTTCAAACTGAAGCTGATAATACCTCTAATAGTCTGTTGAAAAACAAATAAATAAATCATACCATTATCTAAAGTAACTTTAGGATGAGAAATTATGAAAACAACAGTTAATGCTTTGTAGCTTTAAATTCTGGATTAATATATTTTAGAAATGACTTGAGCTCCAGGATTAATATAATTCTGAAAGTAGTTAAAAGAAAACTATTTCTGGCAATTGTTGCTCTACAATAATATATGCCTCATTTATGACTCATTTTCCACATGAAAAAATTTTGACAAATACTCTTTAGAAGCAAAATGTAATGAATAAGCCAAAGAAATAAAAGTGCATTATAAAGTTATAAAACATCATATAAATAATAAGTACTATAATATTGGCAATGTTATTATGAAAGCAAACCATAAAATGGCATTTGGGGAAAAATATGGACAGTGAGAAAATAAAAGCTACATAAAAGAAGGAGGGAGGAAATTTAGACTCAGTCATGTCAAAAACAATGTCCTTCTTAACCACTGAAAAAAAAGCATTTCCATTAGGACAGATTTAAATGGTTTAACATTGGAAGACCATAATCTTCTGAAGGGCAGAAATCTAAGGAAAGATCTGTGAATAATAAAGGAATTGAAAATAGAATAAAGGGCGGAGGGAGGACAAGGAAGAAAAAAGTAAGTAAAAGGATGCTTCTTAACAATATGATTTGAATTTAAAACTCAGAGCATCTGCTTTTTATAAAAATCTGAGTGTATTAACTCATAATAAAGGAACATGTTGACTTGCAGCTTCAGTTGCAAGGAAGAAATGCAAAGACAGACAAGAAAAAACCAAAAACACCATCTTGAGGAAAATAAAGTTTTCTTTGATTCAAAAGGGGAGTTTCTTACAGACCAGTGGCAGCTGTATGTACATCTGAAACGCACTCTTCTGAAAAAATCTAAATCAAACAATCTATTCATTTATGGGAATAAAAAATTCTCTGTATCTATAAAAAGACGTTTCTTCTATATTTGATCTTTTTTTCCAATCATAGCATCATTTAAGAACTTTTCATAATAAAAAAAATCTCTAATGGTAAAAACATTTAATATTTTTTAATTTGATAGGGCTCTCCAAATGTACTGTTACAAATACTTAATCCTTCTTGACTGAAAAAGAAAAATCTGGATTCCAAAATTTTTTGAACTTCAGTTTTATTTTTCACTCAAGGCAATAAATTCTTCTTTTGGTAACAATTGCTAATAGAGTATTTCCTTTTCTGTAAAGGCAACTTTAAACTGTATTTTCTGGGAATTGTGTAACTTATTTTTGTTAATTTCTGGGAATAAAATACATTACTATAAAATTCTTTAGGTTCTGGGAAAAAACTATCTAATATAATGTTTACTTCCTGAGAATATGGTTTTGTACCTCTCAATGTAGCCAAATTCCATTACTCTCAGATTATTAGTTTTCTACATCTGGTTCTATTTATCTTTGGTTTTACATCTAGTAAAATTATTATTTTCTAATTTGGTTTTACAAATCACTATGTTTATAGTATATCTGAATCCCCTTCCATATCTCATATGGTTTAAAAAAAAAAAAGAGCTTTTCTAGGATTTGAATATTTTGTGACCACACTATTTCTCACGTGCATCAGGTTAACATAACCTGGGAAAAGAGGATCTGGGTAGAAGGAGATTGCAGAAGAAGGTCCTGGCGGAGCCATTGAATCCATCAGTTGCAGGGGCAGAAGGGTTTTACAGTTCTCTGTTGTCATTATTTCAGCCAAGCCTACAAATTTCCATCCCTACCCCAAGTACTGCACTGGCTTGAATTGCCTATTTTACTGTCCAAATCACTGGCTACTTGCCAAAACACTACTTTGGCTTTTTCTAGAACTCCTTAAATGAAGTGGAGGGTTAAGACAATTACTGAGATATTTAGGTCCAAAACAAATGCATTGAGAAAAACCTGCCTTTTTTGATTGCAACTCATTGCATAATTGTTGTACTTTGCCTCTACAGACACTTCCTTTGTGTAGACAGGAACTGACTTCATCTTGATTTCTAATCCTAAGCAGTTCTGAGTTTAGTTACCTCCTAACAAGTTTTTAGAGGCATGTCTATGCTAACATACGATAGAGATATCTTTTCTATTATCTTCATAACTCTTTGTGAAGCATTTGATGAAATGGTTTTTTAAAGCTTGGTTGACTGTGACAAAGGTCAGTTATTTTATTTGTATTGTGTAAAGCACATACACAATTCTTTGTGAGAGAATTTAACATTCCATCAAAACAATATTTAATAAGAGCATATTCTGAATTCATGTGTGTATGTGTATATGCTTGGAGTGATATAACTGATGTTTATTTTCCAACCACTGTTTTCATCAGTGAAGGGAAGTCAATGATGATTTAAAAATGAAAATTGTCTAGATATATCAATGATTTTGTAAACTTGGAAATAAGCCGGAAACAAAATTACATATGTAAAACATAAGAATTCCACAGAAGTCTCCTAGAGAATATACTAACCAATCATAATCCCCATACATTTGTTTTCTCTAAAAATATCTATTGTATAAGTTAAATATTTTTTTAAATATAATTCATATACTAGAGCTCACTTTATCCTTAAGTGTGATATAAATTCTCACAGTAATCTATAAGAGCTATTATTATCACCCTTCATTAAATATGGTAGTGATGGTCATTAGGGATGCCCACAAATATTATAATACTCCTCCTTCTGGGTACATGGTAAGTTGGGAACAGATTGGTCAAAGAAATGTGTGCAAAAGTAGTCTTTGTCATTTTCAAAAAAAAAAAAATGTTTTAAGTGCTCATGTGTGATTCTCAATGTCCCTTTCCCATTGCCTTGATGAGCATCTTATCTTATCAAGATGGTGTTTTCATCAACCTGAGTCCCGGAGACTACCAGAAGTAAAGACTCCCTGAAGAACAACTTGAATATGTAGAATGGTTGTTAAAAAACATTTTGTTGTTGATTTACTGAGATTTTGGACTTTGTTGCTACAGCTTAACCTAGCTCTTCCTGACTGATGACCGATTGCTACTTGTAACTTACTGTTGTTTAGTCTGGAACATAAATATCTAATTTTTTTGGAAGGAAGAAAAAGGGGGGGGGGAATGCCTTTATGCTGCTGCTGGGTCTTCTCACCTTTCCTTCTTTCATTTCCTGTCTTCCTATCATAAATCTTGAGCCCTAAAATGGAATTCTTTTAGACTCTCAGGCAGAAGTGGAGATACAGAAGTTTATGGATGGAAGTTTGTTTATGGATACAGAAGCTAAACATGGAAGCTTTCCATCTAGGACTCAATAGAAATAGCTTATTTGCTATATTGGAAATATGGTGGGAAAAAATGCTGACTTAGAATATCAAGTATCTTTTCTTTCTTACTGTAAGTTCTGAAGTATTAGCTGGAATCATGTGAAATTATCATTTATATGGGTCAGAATGCTTAAATAATGATAAAATACCTTCAAGATGGTCACCTCTGATCTGAGCCCTTCATATAATGGTGGAAAGATTGCTAATTTCATAAGATGTACTTTTGAGTCACGTAGTCTGAGAAGCTGACTCAAAATCCTCTTACTAATATTATTTCCACAAACTTCTTTGCTTCTTTAATGTCTCCAAAGATGCCTATTATCTCACTTTATTGTGAAAACAACTCTGTCACCTAAGTAGGCTTGGAATTAATTTCTACTATGATGTTTTATATAGTATTATCTATTTTATATATAATAAAGTATATCAAGATTGCCGGGAGGAATATCAATAACCTCAGATATGCAGATGACACCACCCTTATGGCAGGAACTGAAGAGGAACTAAAAAGCCTCTTGATGAAAGTGAAAGAGGAGAGTGAAAAAGTTGGCTTAAAGCTCAACATTCAGAAAACGAAGATCATGGTATCCGGTCCCACCACTTCATGGGAAATAGATGGGGAAACAGTGGAAACAGTGTCAGACTTTATTTTGG
>NW_011494926.1:2594132-2608117 GCF_000754665.1 Bison bison bison | reverse complement strand
GGGGGCTCCAAAATCACTGCAGATGGTGACTGCAGCCATGAAATTAAAAGACGCTTACTCCTTGGAAGGAAAGTTATGACCAACCTAGATAGCATATTCAAAAGCAGAGACATTACTTTGCCAACAAAGGTCCGTCTGGTCAAGGCTATGGTTTTTCCAGTGGTCATGTATGGATGTGAGAGTTGGACCGTGAAGAAAGCTGAGCACTGAAGAATTGATGCTTTTGAATTTTGGTGTTGGAGAAGACTCTTGAGAATCCCTTGGACTGCAAGGAGATCCAAGCAGTCCATTCTGAAGGAGATCAGCCCTGGGATTTCTTTGGAAGGAAAGATGCTAAAGCTGAAACTCCAGTACTCTGGCCATCTCATGCTAAGAGTTGACTCATTGGAAAAGACTCTGATGCTGGGAGGGCTTGGGGGCGGGAGGAGAAGGGGACGACAGAGGATGAGATGGCTGGATGGCATCACTGACTCGATGGATGTGAGTCTGAGTGAACTCCGGGAGTTGGTGATGGACAGGGAGGACTGGCGTGCTGTGATTCATGGAGTCACAAAGAGTCGGACATGACTGAGTGACTGAACTGAACTGAACTGAACTGAATAATGTATATCCAATAACCCCAAACTCCTAGTTTATCCTCCTACCCTTTACCCTTTGGTAACCATAAATTTGTTTCCTATGTCATTTAGTCTATTTTTGTTTTACGTATTGATGTAAGTTAATTTGTAATATTTTAGATTCCACATATAAGTGATATCATATATCTGTCTTTGCTTCACTTCACTTAGTATGATAATTTCTAGGTCCATTCATGTTGCTGCAAATGGTATTACTTCATTCTTTTTTATGGTAAATGTGGCGCAGTGGTAAAGAATCTGCCTGCCAATGCAGGAGACGCAAGAGACGAGAGACAAGAGTTCAATTCCTGGGTTGGAAAGATCACCTGGAGTAGAAAGGGGCAACCCACTCCAGTATTCTTGCCTGGAAAATTCCATGGACAGAGGAACCTGGCAGCTACAGTCCATGGGTTGCAAAGAACTGGCCACGACTGAGCACACACACCATACCATATAACCTAATTTTTTGATGTGTATTTTTTTAGAGTCCTTACCTTTTACAGGGATATATTCAAACACTTAACAGATGTAACTTAATGGATGAGGTTTATATCAGAATATTATGAGAGGAGGGGAAGTAGATATGGGTATAGACGAAACAAAATTGGCCATAAAGGAAACTGGTTGAAAGATACAAGAGGATTGTTTATGTTTTCCTACCAATTTTTGTGTGTGACTTTGTGATAACAAAGTCTTTTAATGTGTATACAAATTTGTTTAAATGATTTTCTTCTTATTCCTGATATCAGAATAAAATTACAAGTCCAAGTTTAGCTTTAGTGGTAACAATCAACAAATATGCTAAAGTAATACTACAGTAATTTTTGACCTCTGTGCTTACATTTTTTATCTTCCTCAGCCTGTCTAGATTATATCACTAATCCCTATTAGCTTTCTAACAGCAGATCATTTTAATAGAACATTCTGTCCCCTGTGGAATTAGGGGAAATAAAAACCTTTAACAACTTTTGTTGTGATTGTTCAGTCACTTAGTCATGTCTGACTCTTTGTGACCCCATGGACTGCAGCATGCCAGGCTTCCCTGTCCATTATCTCCCCAAGCTTGCTCAAATTCAGGTCCACTGAGTTGGTGATGCCATCCAACCATCTCATCCTCTGTCGTCCCCTTCTCCTCCTGCCTTCAGTCTTTTCCAGCATCAGGGTCTTATCTAATGAGTCGGCTCTTCACATCAGAAGGCCAAAGTATTGGAGTTTCAGCATTAGTCCTTTCAATGAAAATTCAAGATTGATTTCCTTTAGGATTGACTGGTTTGATTTCCTTGCAGTCCAAGGAACTCTCAAGAGTCTTCTCCAACACCACAGTTCAAAAGCATCAATTCTTTGGTGCTTAGCCTTTTTTATTGTTCAACTCTCACATCCATATATGACTATTGGAAAAACCAAAGCTTTGACTAGATGGACCTTTGTAGGCAAAGTAATGTCTCTGCTTTTTAATACACTGTCTAGGTTTGTCATAACTTTTCTTCCAAGGAGAAGGTGTGTTTTAATTTTGTGGCTGCAGTCACCATCTGCAGTGATTTTGGAGCCAAAGAAAATAAAGTCTGTCACTGTTTCCATTGTTTCCCTATCTATTTGCCATGAAGTGATAGGACTTGATGTCATGATCTTAGTTTTTTGTATGTTGAGTTTTAAGGCAACTTTTTCACTGTCCTCTTTCACCTTCATCAAAAGGTTCTTTAGTTCCTCTTTGCTTTCTGGTGTCATCTGCATATCTGAGGTTATTGATATTTCTCCCAGCAATTTTGATTCCAGCTTGTGCTTCATCCAGCACAGCATTTTGCATAATGTACTCTGAATATAATTTAAATAAGCAGGGTGAACAATATACAGCCTTAATGTAGTCCTTTCCCAATTTGGAACCAGTCCATTGTTTCATGTCCAGTTCTAACTGTTGCTTCTTGACCTGAATACAGGTTTCCCAAGCGGCAGGTTAAATGATCTGGTAGTCCCATCTCTTTCCGAATTTTCCACAGTTTATTGTGATCCACACAGTCAAACGCTTTAGCATAGTCAATGAAGCAGAAGTAGATGTTTTTCTGGAATTCTCTTGCTTTCTCAGTTATCCAGTGGATGTTGGCAATTTGATCTCTGGTTCCTCTGCCTTTCTAAATCCAGTTTGAACATCTGGAAGTTCTCGGCTCATGTACTGTTGAAGCCTAGCTTGGAGAATTTAGGTAGGTTTAAACTTGGAGTAAAATTATTATTTACAAATTGTAGAAGAGTATTTAGTAGACAATGTTGGACTTTCTCACTCATTTATTTGATTGATTTCCTGGCACAGAGTCTGACCCATAGTAGATAGTCAACAAATATTAGTTGAATAAATGAACGTGAAAGTGTTAGTTGCTCAGTTGTGTCTGACTCTTTTGCAACCTCATGGCTGTAGTCCACCAGGCTCCTCTGTCCATGTGATTCTCCTGGCAAGAATACTAGAGTGGATACTATTTCCTCCTCCAGGGTATCTTCCTAACCCAGGTCTCCTGCATTGCAGGCAGATTCTTTGCCGACTGAGCCACTAGGGAAGCCCGTATAAATGAATAAGTGTTTAAATTAATAATGATGACTGTGTTAAAAAATAAAATTGAATTTAGTCTTTCTTGCTGTGAAAATCAAACTATAGCAAAACTATGTTTTGTCAAATAATTGCATCGCAAGAGGAATTCAATTACCTAGTTAAGATTCCAACCCAATATTTGTTTTAGGTTGCATTCTCACAGTAAGCAATTCTAAGGTGTAGATTTGCCTGAAGGAGGTTTTATGGAAATTATATCAGAGAAAAACACCTCTAAAGGTAAGGGAAGCAGGGTTGGGCAAAAGGAGAAATAGAACTGTGAAACAGTTGTGGCAGATGTTTCAGTCCATTCTACTTGGAATTTTTGTTTTTCTGTTTGTTTAATTTTTAAAATTATCACCATGCCAGTAGCTATGAAGTGGTATGGCATTGTGGTTTTGATTTGCATCTCTCTAATGTGTAATGATGAGTATTATTTATGTGTGTATCAGATATTTGTGTATTTCCTTTAGAGAAACCCCTTCTTGCCAATCCCTTTCTGACTCATGTATCCTTACTATACCTACCTAGTTACTTAGGTCTCCAGTTTCTTCATCCCTTGTGCCTTCACTGCACCTCACATGTCAATACAATGTCATTTTATTGTGAAATGTTATTTTCACAATAAGTTTTGTCCACACTCAATTTCAGGCTGCTAAGCATGATTAGAGAAAGCAAGAGACTCCATTTATTGTATCTGTGTCAAATCCATGTTATTTAACCTCAGCCTAGAATTCAGTGATGCTTTGAAATCCTTTTTACCACCCAGGTAATACAGGTTTTTTGGAAGAGATGAGTGAATTTATCCCTTCTTTCTTAAATTGAAATTATTTGTGCTCATATCAAATGATGCCTGGTTTTAGGTTCTATAGGAAAATAATTATATCTTAGACATACTGGTCTCCCTTTAAAAATTATTGAAATCTCTTGGACCTAGAAGGTTCTTAATGAATATTTGTTAATAAATGAAAGAATAAATACTGGGTAAGAAAAGAAGTACCAAGCATGAAAATTCTTATACTGAAAAATTAAAAATTAAAAAAAATAGAAAAGACTACACATTCATAAATATGATGTTCTACGGCTTGTGTGTCCCACATAGAATTCTTTTAAAGAACATAAAATATCTCAGAGCACAATTGTTCTGAGAGAGGGAAGAAAGTCAAGTTGAGCACACACAGTAAAAGCAAATAAACAGTGAAATATCATGTAGTATGGTAGTGTATGTATATGTGTGTTAAGTTGTAGGGAGAAGGGTAGAAAAATTACAATTATATCATTAATTAGAAACATTATTCAACAGATTGGCAGATTAGAAGCAGGAAAGGGAAGAGCTAAGGGGGAACAAAATTTGAAAATTCCTAAAATACTGGAAGCAGGTACAAATCATACAAGTTCAGTGACAGCCAACAGAGTGAAGAACAGGTTTAGAAACTAAAAGGTTATAGAAGAGATGGAAAATAATCACAGTTTATGAATGCTATGAATGAAGCCTTTTTAGAAAGAAAAGAATTTTGACAATTCGGTCAACACTTTCTCTTCACTTGCTAACATTGATCTGAAGCAAAGGGACCAGAGGACAGAAGTTATAGGAAGTTGTTAGAGCTGGGGATAGAGGAAAGGAACCTAGTGAAAAGTCAAGAAGAGGAGAGATGTTGGGGTGCCAAGAAAGAGACGATTGGAGTCACTACTGGAGGTGAGAGGTTACCTATGTAACTTTGTGGTTCAGAGCACTCTACTCCCCTGAATTCCAGGCCAGTTTGAGAGTCCACTTGTTAGAGGCAACTAGTTTGGATTTGTTAGGGGGAGGGGGATTGTTTATTTTTGACCTCCATTAAATCAGCCATCCAATATTTTAATTTATTTTTATTTATTTTTACCCCCAGGCAAGAGTGTTGCTTGAGGGAAATGGTGTAAAGCTAACTGATGAGAAGAAACAGCTGAAAGTATTGATTTTTCCTTTTTCTATTTTGAAATAGAAATGGAAAGTGAGTGAAAGTCACTCAGTCGTGTCCCACTCTTTGCAACCCCATGGACCATACAGTCCATGGAAATCTCCAGGCCAGAATACTGGGGTGGGTAGTCTTTCCCTTCTCCAGGGGATCTTCCCAACCCAGGGACTGAACCCAGGTCTCCCACATTGTAGGTGGTTTCTTTACCAGCTGAGCCACAAGTGAAGCCCATAGAAATGGAAGATAAATATAATTCATATTAAGAGTTTTTTAAGTTGGAAACAGGCTTTATGTGGCTCATGGGGCAGAGGAGTTGCAAAGAAAGCAATTCAGTTGAAATGGCATTGCCAAATCATAAAAAATTCACAAATTGCTCTCAGTTGGGCTGCTGAATTGATCTGTGGTCTCCACTTCCAGGCAGGAAGATGAGTCCTGTCCTTGGCACAATAGAATAACCCTCTTGGAAACACTGCATTCAGTGCATTCTTTTAATGGAACGCTGACAGTTTGTACATCTCGAGGGCACTAATGAATGGATGGACACGGATGAGAAAACTAGAGGGTTGCGGCTTAAAACAGAACATTTCTTGAAGTATTTCAACCCGCTCTCACATGGGAAAAAGAGATTTTACTCACTGCTGGAGAGGATGCTGGATATTTCATTTGACTTTAAAAATCATAGTATGTCCCTATTTTAATACTATGTACCTCTATCCATGGAATTTTTCAGGCAGGAATACTGGAGCGGATTGCCTCCTCCAGGGGATTTTCCCAGCCAAGGGATCAGTCCAAGTCTCTTGTATCAGACCTGCAATGGCAGGCAGATTCTTCACCACTTGCACTGCCTGGGAAGCCCAGTAGAGTCAGTATCACTCCTTTATCTGAGCCTGGTTAGATTTCTGCTCCGGTGTTTCAGCTCTGATAAATTGATTATCTATATTTGCCTGCCTGTCTCTCCAGCTTGGGGATCAGTGGTCTATCCTTCAACTTCACTTCTCTGATAGTTCTAAGAGTTTTTGTCTTCTCACTTTGTTTAGATTTTTGCTTGGTAACATGGAATGGCAGCCTCTAAGCTTCTTACGTGAGAAGCTGGAAACCAGAAGTCCTTGGGCTTCATTGTCTAAAGTTCTAATGCTATGCTTCAAGTTTAATGATTTTTTCTCCTGCAGTTTATCATCTGCAGAGATGTTATGATTTAAAATGTTGCATTTTATCTCTAAATTTTCATCTGCTTCTTGTGTGTATCTTCCATTGTTCTCCTCACTATGGTTGTGCTTTCCTTTTTAATCCTTGAGCTTTCTAACCTCCTTGTTTGATAATAACAGTGTCTCTGCCATTTTGCTTCTTTCAACCAAAAATTTTTTTTCCAGGTTGTAGGTCACATTTTTCTACTTCTTTGCCTGCTTTTTTTGGTCAGATGCTAGACATTATGAATTTTACATTATTGAGTGTTAGATTTTTTTTTCTCTTTAAAGAATATTATACTTCCAGTAGACAGTTACTTACATTCAGTTTACTCCTTTCCAGGTACATTTTAATGCATTAATAGTGTGGATCTAGAATAGCCTATACTGTAGAAATTAAATGGCAGCATGTTTTTAATAAGCATGTTCCTCTGTCTAGCTAGAAAAATGGAATTGTGCTGGAGTTAAAAGTAAGGGCTCTGGAAACAGCCTACTGTTGATGTTCAGTTGCTCAGTGGTGTCTGAGTCTTTGGCAACCCCATGGCCTGTGGCCTGCCAGGCTCCTCTGTCCGTGGGATTCCCCAAGCAAGAATTCTGGAGAGGGTTACCATGACCTCCTCCAAGGGATCTTCCCAACCCAGGGATCGATCTTGCATCTCCTGCTTGGCAGACAGATTCTCTACTGCTGAGCCACCTGAAAAGCCCAGAAATAGCCTAGACTCTCCATTCATATTATGAGTATACATATTACTTGAAGGTAGTGTTGGGCAAACATTTAAACTTTTCATGCTTCAATTTTCTTATCTGTTAAATGAAAATAATAATAGTATACTCCTCATAGCATAGTTGTGAGAATCAAGTGTATTTTGAATGTGAAGCATTTAGAACATAACTACCTTGTAGAAATTACTATGGAAGTATTAGCAACCATTATTACTGATTTGCCCTCTTTTTCTTAATTTTGTTTTATGACAAGTGTATGCCTGAGCTGGTATATTTCAGAGAAAGTTTACTTCTAGAGAATGAATAAGAAATTTTGCTCATCTAGAAACTGTAGGAAATGCTCTACAAACTTGGTCTGAATCTCTGGAGAAGAAAGTTGGTATGTTGAAAATTCACTTTAGATTTTATTTTGTCCTCCTTCAGACCTGAGGATTACAGATGCAGTATAGATTTATCTGGAATAAATTACAAAATTAAGTCTATATCTAACTAGTATGTCTTCAATAACAAAGACATGGTCCTATCCAGAGAAGAGGTTCCTGCTCTTCCTGAGAGCAAATCCTGTAGCTCTTTCAATAAGGATTTTGTGCATCAATAAAGTAGGTCATTTCTTTTTCTTCTCTGTCGCAGAAAGAACTGGATATGTTATCCTAGGCTTTGAACAAATTTGTGACAGTAGGTTTCCGAATCACACTCAGGGAACCTGAGAATTTTAGAACTTGCAGCACTACGAAAAAGCATTTGGTCCAAGACTCTCACTTAACAAGGGAAGAAACTGCAATAGAAATTTAAATTATAATACATGCCTTCGGTGGAAATGCAGGACTTTTATCAGAGTTCACTAGACTCTCAGTCTAATCACCTTTCCTTTCTATTTTCTCTACCTAAAACTTCAGAGTTTGAAGCCCTGAATGAGGGGCAATAGACAAACATAGAAAGGAAGAAAAATCTCTTTTTCAAGTGCTTTTCCTCTCTCTTGGACAACTTTTCTCCCTTTTCAGAACAGCTTGCCCTTACAGCCCTACAGGCAACTGGTATTTTCACATTGATTCACCCCTAGAAAGAGAGCCTAGAAAACAAATTCATCCTAAATAAGAAGGGTGTGTGTGTGTGTGTGTGTGTGTGTGTGTGTGTCAGCTGCTCAGTCACGTCCAACTCTTTGAACCCCATGGACTGTAGCCCACCATGCTCCTCTGTCCATGGAATTCTCCAGGCAAGAATACTGGAGTGGGTTGCCACTCTCTTCTCCAGGGGATCTTCTCAACCCAGGTCTCCCATATTGTGGGTGGATTCTTTACCATCTGAGCCACCAGGGAAGCCATAAATAAGAAGGAGCCTCCACCCAAAGGTATAACAATCCAAAGGGATAACCTTAAAACACCGCAGTCTGACGCTGAGTTAACTAGGTAAATAGTTTTTCAAAGGTTGGACTCTCTCCAAGCCCCACTATAAATTACAACATAAGAGACTATCTAAACCTAGTCTACAGTTGAGGAATTACTGTTCTCTTGCAATCTCTGTAAGGCTCTCAGTTTTTGAGAGCTGCCATCACAGTTCTGATAGCCCTGGCATCATAACCAGGCTATATATCCATAAGTAGCAGGATGAACGGAGAAGGCAATGGCACCCCACTCCAGTACTCTTGCCTGGAAAATCCCATGGATGGAGGAGCCTGGTTGGCTGCAGTCCATGGGGTCGCTAAGAGTCGGACACGACTGAGCGACTTCACTTTCACTTTTCACTTTCATGTGTTGGAGAAGGAAATGGCAACCCACTCCAGTATTCTTGCCTGGAGAATCCCAGGGACGGGGGAGCCTGGTGAGCTGCCGTCTATGGGGTCGCACAGACTGAAGCAACTTAGCAGCAGCAGTAGCATCAGGATGAAACAGATTCTCTACTCAAGTATCTTCAATCCTTTCCTAAAGAACCGCTCTTGACTTCCACTTGGGAAAATTACACTGACAATGCCAAATACTGAATTGCTAATGAGAAGAGCGAGCTTCCGCAGAGGCTCAGGGGTAAAGAACCCACCTGCCAGTCTAGGGGATGCAGGTTCTATCCCTGGACTCGGAAGATCCTCTGGAAAAGGAAATGGTAACCCACTGCAGTATTGTTGCCTGGAGAATTCCAGGGACAGAGGAGCCTCGTGGGCTACAGTCCATGGGGTCCCAAAAGAGTCGGACATGATTAGCAACTAACAACAACAATGAGAGGAATAGTGGGTAAGGCAAGAATTTCTTCTTGGCATCATTACCCAACTTCTAAAAGGGGAAAGTCAAAGAGGGAAGGGACCCAGATTTGCAGGTAATATTTCAATACACCCATCTAAGCTCTGCTCTGGATCATAGGGATCTAGATTAACAATCTAGCCACAGATGTCTCCTGACATTGGGTCCCTAGGAAAGAAAAATCCATTCAAATCCTTTCCAAGAAAAGGAAAATATTCCTTTGACTATGTACCTTGGAGGATATAATTTAACCTTGATGACTGTCTCATGCCTTAAAAGCTACTGCCATTCTCCACAGTTTAAAGTTTATTACTTAATAAAAATTATAGCATAGTTTCCCCAGAGATTATCAGAAAGTCCCAAATAATCCAGAGTAATGTAAACTCCTTATGACTTCTGGATTTTACAAGATATAACTGTAATCAACATAATTACTTAGGATTCTTGTCCAAAAAGTTTAAATTTAAAGCTTATTTTAATGAAGGTACTATTTCCCCCACAAAACTTAACTATAATTACTCTTAACATTGTATTTGATTTTAAGATTTTCATTTCTTTCAAAGTTTATGTGTAAAAGAATAATAATCACATGAAGTTTTAGTTTTAATAAATGTATTTTAAAACCACTTAAAAATTGAGAAAATACTTGGGGGAAAAATTGTCCCTTCCTGAGTGTAGGGACAATTTCACTGCCGGGCGTCAATTTCTACTAACTACCTTCTTGTAGAATCCCAAAGTTACAGTATTTTGGAGAAACCTCAGACTTTGAAGAAAGCTGTCAAAGTTTTATTTATGTATTTTTATTAATTTACAAACAGATATATCAATGACAAAAATGTATTATTTTAATTCAGTAACTCTTAGCATTTATTAAGTTCTCTTTCTCACCTTGGTTACTTATTTTCATCAGTGGCATTTTTTTCCTCAGAAGAATCCTAATATTGTATATTAGGTTGATGCAATATTTTTCTAAGTAGTTCTTCATACATTCGATTATTATACTAGCCTCGTGACATAAACAAAGTAAAGTCACTATCCTTATTCTAGTAATGAAAATGGAAAAGAAAACTGACTTGCAAAGAAGATAAAAGACTTGTCCAAAGACAAGGTTAGAGGCATGTTAAACACTGTGATTTAAAAGTAGTCATGCAGACTTCCCTGTGGTCCAGTGGCTAAGACTCCACACTCCCTGTGCAATGGACCTGGGTTCCATCCCTGGTCAGGGAACTAGAGCCCACATGCCACAACTAAGACCTGGCACAGCCAAAATAAATAAGTAAATATTAAAAACACACACACACGCACAAAACCCAAAAATAGTGACACATGTCAAAATTTGTTAGTGACATAAATGCTTACTTCTTCCTATTTTCACAACACATCCATAGCGAAAGCCCAATATATGGCTACTCCACTTCCAAAATTTATACTCACTCACCCTGACTCTCCTTTCACTTTGTTGTAAGAAAATGGGTACCTGAGAGTGAGCATGTAAACATGCCATCAGACTGAATCAAAAATAAATGAAAAGCATAAAGAGCCATCCCTGCCCCCTTCCCCAGTGCCCACCACTGGGCAAAAAAAAAAAACAACAACAAAACAGGCTTGTAAGCACCCAACTATGGCCACAGAGCTGTTTGATTGCTTAAGCCTGGTGGCTGGACAATAAGACCAGAAAGAATGGCCGCTTCCTTCCTTCCTGTTGAGTGTTCTGCCTGAGTGAGCAAATTCAATAGCACTTTGCTTCACAGCAACACTAGGCTCTAGCATGAGGGAAAATCAACAAAGAGCCATTCCAGGACATTTCCAACCCCACCTAAGCCAAGCCTCCCAGCTATAGGACCATGGGGGAGGGAGGTGGCCAGTTTCAGGCCCTCCTGGGGGGGTGCGCACAAAAGCACGTAAATGCAGGTTATTGTTTATATGGAGGGCCACCGCTTTCACTCCTCCATGCATCTGTAAATGCCCAATGTAGTCGTTGTCATGTTCCACTTTCTAATCTACAATTCGGTGGAATGTTTCAAAACTTTCTTCATTGTGGCAACAAAGACAAAATTGGTATGGACAACTGTGGTGATGGGAACTCTCAACTCACCTTAAATGCTCTTCCTAAGCCATCCTTCCCTCTGTACCCCAATAGAGATTCATGTGTATAAACACCTACATGGATGATAATTTGGCTAATTTGGCAGTTAAGAAGGGGAACCAGAAAAGGTGTGGAAGACAGATATTAAATGTCTAATATTATAGAGTTGTTTTGCTGCTGCTTCTAAGTCGCTTCAGTCGTGTCCGACTCTGTGTAACCCCATAGACAGAAGCCCACGAGGATCCCCCGTCCCTGGGATTCTCCAGGCAAGAACACTGGAGTGGGGTGCCATTTCCTTCTCCAATGCACGAAAGTGAAAAGTGAAAGTGAAGTCGCTCAGTCGTGTCCGACTCCTAGCGACCCCATGGACTGCAGCCTACCAGGCTCCTCCATCCATGGGATTTTCCAGGCAAGAGTACTGGAGTGGGGTGCCATTGCCTTCTAGAGTTACACTATTAGAATCATTGATCATATATCGAACTATACATTTGATCAACTGCTTCAAGTCTAGTCATCATTTCTGTTGAAGGCTCAGTCATATACTTGGTAATACAAGAAATAATAATCTTGTGAAACAAGCAAAATACAAATGGTATCGTTAATAACATTAGGGAATTAAAAGTAAATATTTTAGCCATGAGCCTCCCACACCAGTTTTTTTTTTAAAAGATTGTCAAGACTAGGGAATCGGTCACTTAGAGCAGAAATGTGATTTTTCATGTGGTTCAAATGTGTTACATTAAAGGATTTATCAGGTACAACCAGCATTCAGTTTGAATTATAGCACAGATATCTCCCTGAGATGCTGTAAGGTATCAAGGGTCTTGCAGTTGTGTAGCACTGCCTTTCTCATCATAGAGATCTCAGAATTCAATAGGCTAATAGCCCAGTTACTATCATTTAAAGCTTATGAAAGTTGTCGAGGCTTGCTGCTGCTGCTGCTGCTGCTAAGTCGCTTCAGTCGTGTCTGACTCTGTGCGACCCCATAGATGGCAGCCCATCAGGCTCCCCCGTCCCTGGGATTCTCCAGGCAAGAACACTGGAGTGGGTTGTCATTTCCTTCTCCAATGCATGAAAGTGAAAAGTGAAAGTGAAGTCTCTCAGTCGTGTCCGACCCTCAGCGACCCCATGGACTGCAGTCTTCCAGGATCCTCCGTCCGTGGGATTTTCCAGGCAAGAGTACTGGAGTGGGGTGCCATTGTTGAGGCTTAGATATGGTCAATTACATCCTCCCACCTCACTAAAGGCACACACACACACACACACACAAACTGCTAAATGGTCATACCAGTAGAATACAGATCTTTGACCCATTGAGATCATACCAATGGTAGATTGGTTGGGGTTACCTGTAATTTGTTAACATGTATGACCTTAAATTCACGGGAATCCCAGGCTACACCTTTGTATCATCCGTGCAGATGTCAAGGCCATAAATTAGTGCCACAAATCCACTGAGTTCCATACCAATCACTCTTTCTAAGGGTGATAACAGGCATAGTTCATAAATCACCCAGCCTGTCTCATAATTACCAGGTTGATCATTTTTAGTATGATTTAACTGTTTCCAACATAGAGGAACCTTTATACTTAAATGACCATAGCCTGGTGTCAGCCATGTAGATCCTCCCCATAATTGTAGGAGTTTTCCTTTTAATAGATGAGAAGTTAATTTTTTATTGAGACTTAGCTCATAACTCCAATTGAGTTTAAATGACCCTAAGAGAAAACTTAAATCTATGGCCAGCCTCAGAGCAGGTATTTTTAATTGGCCAGGTGAAAGGATCCCATCTAGAATTATTATGAATAGATATAACAGGACTGAACACTCATCTAAAACAAATTTCCTAGAGGGTATCCAATCAGAGCCCTAAAGAACAGAAATCCACCAAGGTAACCCAGACTAGGCACAGGTAATTGGCCACAACCCAACAATTGGATTGAGTTTTAAACTAGCATAGAATGATGTCCATGATAAAAAACATGGGATTGAGTTTTAAGTAAATCGAAATTTCTGAGTTAAAATTGAAATAATCTTGTATTCTCTATAGAAGCATTTATATATAGAGTGTACAATTTCAATTGTCTTAAAATTACCTATGCTGCATTTATACAAGGGAAATTAATATTGAGGATGATTTGCTTCATACAGTTTCAGATCTATACATGCCAGGAAATAGACTCTGCCAACAACCTAAATGATCTTACAAGGGGATTCTCCCCCAGAGCCTCCAAATAAGGGTACAGCCCAGGAGATAATCTTGACTTTGTCTTGTGAACCATGAACTTCCAGATGTTCAAGATGGTTTTAGAAAAGGCAGAGGAACCAGAGATCAAATTGCTGACATCCGCTAGATCGTCGAAAAAGCAAGAGAGTTCCAAAGAAACATCTATTTCTGCTTTATTGACTATGCCAAAGCCTTTGACTGTGTGGATCACAACAAACTGTGGAAAATTCTGAAAGAGATGGGAATATTAGACCACCTGACCTGTCTCTTGAGAAACCTATATGCAGGTCAGGAAGCAACAGTTAGAACTGGACATGGAACAACAGACTGGTTCCAAATAGGAAAAGGACTATGGCAAGGCTGTATATTGTCACCCTGCTTATTAACTTGTATGC
>NW_011494926.1:2572981-2594032 GCF_000754665.1 Bison bison bison | reverse complement strand
AAGAGGAGAGTGAAAAAAGTTGGCTTAAAGCTCAACATTCAGAAAATGAAGATCATGGCATCTGGTCCCATCACTTCATGGGAAATAGATGGAGAAACAGTGGAAACAGTGTCAGACTTTATTTTTGGGGGCTCCAAAATCACTGCAGACGGTGATTGCAACCATGAAATTAAAAGACACTTACTCCTTGGAAGGAAAGTTATGACCAACCTAGATAGCCTATTCAAAAGCAGAGACATTACTTTGCCAACAAAGGTCCGTCTAGTCAAGGCTATGGTTTTTCCTGTGGTCATGTATGGATGTGAGAGTTGGACTGTGAAGCAGGCTGAGCGCCGAAGAATTGATGCTTTTGAACTGTGGTGTTGGAGAAGACTCTTGAGAGTCCCTTGGACTGCAAGGAGATCCAACCAGTCCATTCTGAAGGAGATCAGTCCTGGGTGTTCTTTGGAAGGAATGATGCTAAAGTTGAAACTCCAGTACTTTGGCCACCTCATGTGAAGAGTTGACTCATTGAAAAAGATTCTGATGCTGGGAGGGATTGGGGGCAGGAGGAGAAGGGGACGACAGAGGATGAGATGGCTGGATGGCATCACCAACTAGATGGACGTGAGTCTGAGTGAACTCCGGGAGTTGGTGATGGACAGGGAGGCCTGACGTGCTGGAATTCATGGGGTCGCAAAGAGTCGGACACAACTGAGCAACTCAACTGAACTGATGCAAATACAACTTCCACTGAGTCTACCTGCTTAGGGAAAGAGAGATAGAATTAAGTAATTCTACTGCTGCTGCTGCTAAGTCGCTTCAGTCGTGTCTGACTCTGTGAGACCCCATAGACGGCAGCCCACCAGGCTCCCCCGTCCCTGGGATTCTCCAGGCAAGAACACTGGAGTGGGTTGCCATTTCCTTCTCCAATGCATGACAGCGAAAAGTGAAAGTGAAGTCGCTCAGTCGTGTCCGACTCTTAGCGACCCCATGGACTGCAGCCTACCAGGCTCCTCCGTCCATGGGATTTTCCAGGCAAGAGTACTGGAGTGGGGTGCCATTGCCTTCTCCGATGAAGTAATTCATTCACCCCCGGTTTCTGAGATACCCTAATTAAAATAAAACAAATTGTATAATTCTGTTGCCAGTGATTTCATCCTGCCCAGCCACCTCTCTTGTCCAGGATGTGAGACCCTTCTCTTTGAGTAGCTTCAAACAAGGCATTAGAGAGATTCATGCTTAATGAGCAGGACAAATTCTATTTTATTCTTTACCGGAAATGGTGAAGCATTTACCCCTTTAGTCTCTTATAAATAGCTTCATCTCTGCCTACATAAAGGATCAATGCCTTTGATGTTAGCTCTGCTCCATATATAGAAAGGCACTGCTTCTAAGCCAGTCTCCAGGACTGTCATATTAGCTAGCTGTTTCACGTATGTCACTTTGTATTCCCAACTAATTTAGGATTATCAAGGCCCACATTGTCTTCATCATTGTATTGATGGTGCCTGAAGAACAATACCTAATACATTTTTAATGAATGATTGAATAATTGAGTAAATGAATGAACTACGCAGCTGTAAAAAAATAAACCTTCTTTCAGTCCTTGTCATAACACCTAATAATAAATTCTCCATAACCAAACTATTGGTTTACATATAAGTATATGTATGTATTTATATGCTATTTTTGTCGTCCAACAGATGCTGCTGGTGGTGACAAGAGTTCTCATATTCCTTATGAAGAAATCAGAGATGATGTGTGAATCATCATAATTTCAAAGCCACTTTCTTTTCATTCACTGAAACCCTGGCCCTGTCCTACCTGTGGTTTTAAGGCAGTTTTCCTTTATATCTTCCTCTGTTCCTTCCATATCACACATTAGAGCATGTAAGATCATCCTTAAAGCATGAGGATACAAGTAAGCTGTCATTTTTTTGCTTTACCAGACATACACAAACAGTATTGAATATATGTCTGTTAACTCTGGTCCCCAGTCTCTGAGCTCCCACAACTTCTTGGGCACTCATCTAAGTTTTGGCAGACTGCTTACTCTGATAATATGATGTGTGTCTCTACTCCTTAGTTTCAGTGCCAAAAATATATAGATCTTCCTTACATGGCTGTTGTTGTTGTTGTTCAGTCGCTAAGTCACGACCAACTCTTTGTGACTCCATAGATGCAATGGAATGGAGGCATGGCAGGATCCTCTGTCCTCCACTATCCCCCAGAGTTTGCTCAGATTCCTGTCCATTGAGTCGGTGATGCTGTCTAACCATCTCATCCTCTGCCACCCTCTTCTCCTTTTGCTTTCAATCTTTCCCAGCATCAGGGTCTTTTCCAATGAGTCAGTTCCTCACATCAGGTGGCCAAAGTATTGGAGCTTCAGCATCAGCATCAGTCCTTCCAATGAATATTCAGGGTTGATTTCCTTTAGGATAGACTGATTTGATCTCCTTGCAGTCCAAGGGACTCTGAAGAGTCTTCTCCAGCACCACTATTGGAAAACATGAATCCTTCAGTGCTAAGCCTTCTTTATGGTCTGACTCTCACATTCATACATTACTACTGGAAAAAGTAATAGTTTTGACTGGACAGACCTTTGTCATCAAAGTGATGTCTCTGCTTTTTAATACACTGTCTAGGTTTGTCATGGTTTTTCTCCCAAGAAGCAAGTGTCTTTAAATTTTATGGCTGCAATCACCATCCCCAGTGATTTTAGAGCCCAAGAAGAGGAAATCTGTCATTGCTTCCACCTTTTCCCCTTCTATTTACCATGAAATGATGGAACCAGATGCCATCCTTACATAATACCTAGCTCAAAATGTGTTAACAAGTTTTTATTAAATGAATAATGGGATAAATAAATAAATAGAATGGCCAGTTTCAAAGCCTTTCAACGGAAGACAGGGTCAAATGCCAGACCCTTGGCTTGATCTGACAGGGAAAATCTATTTGAGAATATTGCCTATACTCTCATCCTAAAGCAGACTAGGATGATCAGATAAGAAGCACATTTCCTTCTGTTTTTCTTGGAGACTGTGTTTGTCAGGCTTAGCAGAGACTTCAGACCTCGGCATTGTTTTTATTTGTTGTGAATTCCTATATTTCTTGCATACTGTTCACTGATACTGCAAGATGAGTCCATTAAGTGTGTTCATAGGATGAAGATAAACAGCATGGGAGAGCAGAGATTACTATATTAACAGGCTAAAACTCGAGAGGAAACAGGAGTAAATCAGCTAATAAGTTCAGTACAGTTCAGTTCAGTTCAGTTGCTCTGTCATGTCCGACTCTTTGCGACCCCATGGACTGCAGCACACCAGACTTCCCTGTCCATCATCAACTCCTGGAGCCTGCTCAAACTTGTGTCCATTGAGTTGGTGATGCCATCCAACCATCTCATCCTGTTTTCCCTTTCTCCTCCTGCCTTCAATATTTCCTAGCATCAGGGTCTTTTCCAATGAGTCAGTTCTTCGCATCAGGTGGCCAAAGTATTGGGAGTTTCAGCTTCAGCATCAGTCCTTCCAGTGAATAAGAGTTTGCACTATTTGTAGGGAAATAATAATCCCCTTTGACATTTTTAAGGCTATTTAAGACCTTTTTGCCTTTACTCATAGCTCAGTTGGTAAAGAGTCCGCCTGCAATGCAGGAGACCCCAGTTCGATTCCTGGGTTGGGAAGATCCCCTGGAGAAGGGAAAGGCTACCCACTCCATGGACTGTATAGTCCTTGGCATCCCAAAGAGTCAGATATGACTGAGTGACTTTCACTTAAGACCTTTTCTGGCATTTTTGTTATTCTCTCTTTAGAATTAGCTTAATTTGAGAAATAAAAGAGCTGAGATATAGACAGGTCAAGGACATGCAAATTCATCGCTGACTTAAAAAAATGCACAGCATGAGAGTGAACTTTTTTGGGGGCAAAATGAAGATTATTGCACAGGAGACAGCATTTCAGATAGCTCTGAGAAACTGCTCCAAAGAGGTAGGGGAAACATGATGTTTGTGATTTTGGTGAAAAGGGGGAAAGTGAAAGTGAAGTCGCTCAGTCGTGTCCGACCCTTTGCAACCCCATGGACTGTAGCCTATCAGGCTCCTCTGTCCATGGGATTTTCCAGGCAAGAGTGCTAGAGTGGATTGCCATTTCCTTCTCCAGGGGATCTTCCCAACCCAGGAATCGAACCTGGGTCTCCTGCATTGTAGGCAGAGGCTTAGGGGGAGTACAAGCTATAAAGCACACATCTTTTTTGCAGAAGGTTACTGCTAGTCAGGAGGAGGAGTAATCAACATGAAGGGATTTAGTGCTTCTCTGGCTATGAGGAGATGCAAGAATTGGGCTCATAAAATCAGCTCCTGAAAATATCTAACTATCTGAAGACCTGTTCTGCCAGTTTTTCCTGGAGCACAGAGTGCCTCATTTCTGCTGTCCACCCTGAACTCCTTTCAGGGGGTGTTGAAGGTCAGCGACTGCAACAGTACAGGATCCTTCTAGTGGTAGATGGCAAGTGTCAATTTGAAGGTGATATCCTACCATTTATCTGAGGGACTTGTACTCCATGCACAATTTGAACATTGATCTCTGATTTCTGCTCCTTTACTTCAGAGCTTTGTTCACTAGCTTGTGATATCCTGAATGAATGCCCTTTTTTCTCAAGATCGTTTTGCCATCCCCTTCAGAAAATGTTTTAAGGATTGCACTTAAAATTGTTCTTGTTGAATAATATGATTTACTCTCATCTTCAAAAAGGATCACACAACAACCTTGAATGGTAACTGATCAGACAAAGCTAGTGATCTTCTACACCTTTATGAGAATTTTGAGTTTGGATATTAGCTGATGAGAAGCAATGAAATTTCCCCTTGTTAGCTGGTGAATTAATACTCTTCTATAATGGGTCATAGCTGTGCCTTCTGGCAGATGTTTTGGTACCACTTTTAAGTTAATCAAAAGCAATGAGCAGGCTTTCCTGGTGGCTCAGTAATGAAGAGTCCACCTGCCAATGTAGGAGTTTCAGGTTCAACCTCTGATCTGGGAAGATCCCACATACCAAGGAGCAACTAAGCCCATGTGCCACAACTATTGAGCCTGTGCTCTAGAGCCCGGAAGCTGCAGCACGAGAAGCCAGGGCAATGAGAAGCCTGTGCATCCCAACTGGAGAGTAGCCCCTGCTCACTGCAACTAGAGAAAAGCCTGCTCAACAAGGAAGACCCAGCACAGCCAAAAACAAATAAATAAAAATCATATATATATTAAAAAAAATAATAATGTGCATGTTGCTATTTAGCTTTACACATAGCAGATCAGAAGTATTTCATTCATTTAGTCTGACTGCATAGTGCCCTCAGAAATAGAATGAAACACCAGGTATAACTAAATCAGGGCATTAATATTTCTAAACTATGAAGATATCTGAAATGATTATTCTAATTAAAATGATTTTCTTGGACAATTCATTTCCCATAGTCTATTAATAATGGAGAAGAAAATTTCTCCCTTTTTTTCAGTAAAATATTTGACATTTTTTCTTTCCCTTTTTGCCTTGTGTCAGGTGAGTGTATGCTCCTCGGTTCTGTCTTGTCACAACAAAGATTTGGAGTGATAGACATTAAAGCCCTCGGTGCATCACAGCTCTCGGGTCTTGTACAGACCATGTTATGGCTCTTAGACAAATCCGTGTTACAGCTCTATTTTATTTAGAAAATAGCAAGAGAATCCATCCTGGAGGCATGAGGGCTTTCCGACCCAAAGATGCGTAGAGAAGAGAGTGGAGGAGCGTGCCAGCGTGCGCGCCAGAGAGAGCGAGCGAGCTTTGGCTCCTCTTTTTATATGTTTTTTTCCTCCCCCTGGGCCTGCCATATGTAAATTGGGCTAACCAGGAGTGCTGTTTGTTCTACCTGAGGTCCTCACTCAGGTCCTCAGACCTTCCTTTATTCTATTTTCATGGGCTTTTCCCTTCCTTGTCTTGTAGCCACCACCACTTTGAACTCCTGTTTCCTATTCTAACTACCTAACACTTGCTTAAGGGGCTCATGCTCAGTTGCTTCAGCTGGGTCTGACTCTTTCTGACCCCGTGGGCTGTAGCCCACCAGGCTCCTCTCTCCATGGGATTTCCCAAGCAAGAATACTGGAGTGGGTTGCCATTTCCTTCTCCAAGGGGGTCTTCCTGACTCAGGGACCAAACCTGTGTCTCCTGTGTCTAAAGCATTGAAGGCTGATCCTTTACCCACTGAGCCAACCAGGAAATCCTTGCCTAAACAGTAAATCTATCTCTTTCTTGATTTAATTCTGAGGCACTGATATACTTTGGAGGTTTTGCACATTATTATTCCTTAGTTATCATTATAATAACAAAATAATTTTCCTAAATCCACCTTTCACTTTTGGCTAACCTAGTGATTGAATAGGGTTTCTCAAAACCAGTAAGGCTTTGTTAGAAGCTCTGTAAGAGGCAATTCAAGGTTAAAATTCAGCTGACTCTCCAGGCAAACCCAGCACCTTCACTCCCACCCCCAGGCAGCTCTGTGGTTTCCTCCTCTCCCCTCCCCCAGAGAAGGAAGCTCATCAGCATTAGCACACAAATGCAAAATCTGCAGCCAGGCTTCTTGCTAGGAATACAAATGAAGGGCAGGTAGTTGAGAAGCTTGGAAAGCTGAAATCAGTCACAATGAGAAGGGTGAATAGATGAGAGACTGAAAGTGGGGTAAAGTGTTTAGCTTTTGTCATTGAAAGTGACGTGTTTAACTCCTTGCCTTCTAGAGACTACCCCTCATCAAATAATAGAGCTTGGCCATCAAGAGTTTCTGGGTTAAAAAAATAATAAAAAGGTTATCCAGTTTCCTTTTATAAGGTGTAATGATAAAATTAGATATTGGTTTCACTGGAGCATATAGAGTCTGGGACACTGAGAAATTTGCTGGTAGGCTTTTTATTAAAAAGGAAAAAAAGAGGTCTATGTTAGATAACTAGTGCGTTTGCCCTTTTCCTCTCAGTCACTGCTTTTAGCTCAATGCAAATTGTGTTTTACTGCATTTACATTTGGCTTAATTTTGATTTGGGAGGTGAATTTGGCTGGAAGCTTGAATCTCATTTTTTCATCAGCTCTACCTTATCTAGTAATCAATGGCAGAGACTTCTCATGGCTCTTTGTAACAATTTTGAGATTGGTGACTATAAGTAAGTCTATACCTAGATTGCTGAAGCTTTGGATATGCTGAAACCTAAATATCCCAAAAGAAATAATGTAGGCAAAGCAACCAGCAATGTGCAAAACAGTCCCAAATTAAAATCTAAATGTCAAAGCATGATGCTACCTCAGTGGTTAGAAAGAAAATTACAGACTAAATGGCATTTATTCTAAATGCCTTAGAATATTTTTTTAAGGCAACCAAGGGACACAGAAGTAAGTATTCAACTTAATTAAAACTCAGGGTTCCTACAGCACTGTTTTGAATTACAGCTAAAAGGTTTTGTTATAATTGAGTACATTTCTGACCAACAGGCACATGAAAAGATGCTCGATAGCACTAATTATTAGAGAAATGCAAATTGAAACTACAATGAGGTATCACCTCATACCAGTCAGAATGGCATTATTAAAGAGGCCACAAATAAATTCTGGAGAAGATGTGGGACCCTCCAACTGTTCATGGGAATGTAAATTCATTTAGCCACTACGGTGAACAGTATGGAGGTTCCTTAAACAATCTAAAAATAGAGCTACCATATGATCCTGAAATCCCACTGCTAGGCATATATCTTAAGAAATCTGTAATGGAAAAGGTACCTGTACCCCAATGTTCTGGCAGCACTATTTACAATAACCAAGACATGGAAGCAGCCTGTGTCCATCAACAGGTGAATGGCTAGAGAACATGTGAATTACGCACAATGGAATATTAGCCTTAAAAAAAGAATGAAATAATACCATTTGCAGCAACATGGATGGACCTAGAGAGGATAGTATTAACTGAAGGAATCAGTCAAAAAAAAAAAAAAAAAGACAGATGTCATTATGATATCACCTACATGTGGGATCTAAGCAAAATGAAAGAGACAAATGAACTTTAAAAAGGAGATGATGCTTTAAAAGTGCTGCACTCAATATGCCAGCAAATTTGGAAAACTCAGCAGTGGCCACAGGACTGGAAAAGGACAGTTTTCATTCCAATCCCAAAGAAAGGCAATGCCAAAGAATGCTCAAACTACCACACAATTGTACTCATCTCACATGCTAATACAGTAATGCTCAAAATCCTCCAAGCCAGGCTTCAACAGTATGTGATCTGTGAACTTCAAGATGTTCAAACTGGTTTTAGAAAAGGGAGAGGAACCAGAGATCAAATTGGCAACATCCGTTGAATCATCAAAAAAGCAAGAGAGTTCTAGAAAAACATCTATTTCTGCTTTATTGACTATGCCAAAGCCTTTGACTGTGTGGATCACAACAAACTGTGGAAAATTCTGAAAGAGATGGGAATACCAGACAACCTGACCTGTCTCTTGAGAAATCTCCATGCAGGTCAGGAAGCAACAGTTAAAACTGGACATGGAACAACAGACTGGTTCCAAATAGGAAAAGGAGTACGTCAAAGCTGTGTATTGTCACCCTGCTTATTTAACTTATATGCAGAGTACATCATGAGAAACACTGGGCTGGAGGAAGCACAAGCTGAAATCAAGATTGCCAGGAGAAATATCAGTAACCTCAGATATGCAGATGACACCACCCTTATGGCAGAAAGTTAATAGGAACTAAAAAGTCTCTTGAGAGGAAAGTGAAAAAGTTGGCTTAAAGCTCAACATTCAGAAAACTAAGATCATGGCATCTGGTCCCATCATTTCATGGCAAATAGATGGAGAAACAGTGGAAACAGTGTCAGACTTTATTTTTCTGGGCTCCAAAATCACTGCAGGTGGTGACTGCAGCCATGAAATTAAAAGATGCTTGCTCCTTGGAAGAAAAGTTAACAACCAACCTAGGCAGCATATTAAAAAGTGGAGACATTACTTTGCCAACAAAGGTCCATCTAGTCAAAGCTATGGTTTTTCCAGTAGTCTTATATGGATGTGAGAGTTGGACTGTAAAGAAAGCTGAGCGCCAAAGAATTGATGCTTTTCGACTATGGTGTTGCAGAAAACTCTTGAGAGTCCTTTGGACTGCAAGGAGATCCAACCAGTCCATCCTAAAGGAAATCAGTCCTGAATATTCATTGGAAGGACTAATGCTAAAGCTGAAACTCCAATACTTTAGCCACCTGATGTGAAGAACTGACTCATTTGAAAAGACCCTGATGCTGGGAAAGATTAAAGGTGGGAGGAGAAGGGGACGACAGAGGATGAGATGGTTGGATGGCATCACTGACTCAATGGACATGAGTTTGAGTATACTCTGGGAGTCGGTGATGGACAGGGAGGCCTGGAGTGCTGCAGTCCATGGAGTCGCAAAGAGTCAGACATGACTAAGCGACTGAAGTGAAATGATAAAACAGAAATAGAGCTACAGATGTAGAAAACAAATTTATGATTACCAGCAGGTATGTGGAGGGAGGGATAAATTGGAAGATTGGGATTGACATATACACACTACTGTATATAAAATATGGGCTTCCTAGGTGGCTCAGTGATAAAGAATCTGCCTGCCAGTGCAAGAGAGGTAGAGGGACATGGGTTCAATTGCTCGGTCGTGAAGATCCCCTGGAGGAAGAAATGGCAACCCAGACCAGTATTCTCGCCTGAAAAATCCCATGGACAGAGGAGCCTGGCAGGCTACAGTCCATGGGTTCCAAAGAGCCAGACACAACTGAGTGATGGAGCACAGTTCCGTGAGTTCAGTTGCTCACTCATGCCCCACTCTTTGTGACCCCACGGGTGGTAGCACACCAGGCTTTCCAGTCCATCACCAACTCCCGGAGGAGCCTACACAAACTCTTGTCCATCATGTCCATGATGCCATCCAACCATCTCATTCTCTGTCATCCCCTACTCCTCCTGCCTTCAATCTTTCCCAGCATCAGGGTCTTTTCAAATGAGTTGGTTCTTCGCATCAGGTGGCTAAAGTATTGGAGTTTCATTTTCAGCATCAGTCCTTCCAAAGAACATTCAAGACTGATTTCCTTTAGGATGGATTTGTTGGATCTCTTTGCAGTCCAAGGGACTCTCAAGAGTCTTCTCCAACACACAAGTTCAAAAGCATCAATTCTTTGGTGCTCAGCTTTCTTTATAGTCCAACTCTCACATCCATACATGACTGAACATACACAAATATAAAATAGATAACTAATAAGGACCTGCTGTATAGCACAGGGAACTCTACTCGGTACTCTGTAATGATCTGTATGGGAGAAGACTCTAGAAAAGAGTAGATATATGTAAGTATGACTGATTCACTTTGCTGTATATCTGAAACTGACCCAACATTGAGAGTCAACTATATCCAATAAAAAATAAAGTAAAACCAATAGAAAGAACTTGCAAGTGTTTTAGTAAATGATTCAGTAATGAATAAAATGTATGTTCTATGTATTTTATCCTCAGACAAAATCATCACCATTCACAATTTGGTGTATGCTATGCTATGCTAAGTCACTTCAGTCGTGTCCGACTCTGTGAGACCCCATAGACGGCAGCCCACCAGGTTCCCCTGTCCCTGGGATTCTCCAGGCAAGAACACTGGAGTGGGTTGCCATTTCCTTCTCCAATGCATGAAAGTGAAAAGTGAAAGTGAAGTTGCTCAGTCGTGTCCAACTCCTAGCAACCCCATAGACTGCAGCCTACCAGGCTCCTCAGTCCATGGGATTTTCCAGGCAAGAGTACTGGAGTGGGGTGCCATTGCCTTCTCCAATTTGGTGTATGTCCTACTCTAAAGAAACAGAAACACATCCATATAAGTACAAACACACCCATATTTCCAAGAATGAGATGTGAAATACAAACTACTCTTTGATCTGCTTCTTGGATATTTTTCATGTCTGACCATGAATATGGACATCTGGCATCCTTTTTTAACTGATACATGCAATGAAACACTTTTTCTTACATAACTATGTCATAATATATTTAACAATCTTATAACAATCACTATTTAGGTTTCTTGATAGTAGCTATTGTAAACATGTGCATTAGACATCTTTTGATACAAAATGTATGACATTTGTCTAATAATGCCCAAAGACAGTTGTCTTAAATCTATTTACAGTATTTGAGTATGTGTATTTTTTATATTATTTGTAAAATATATAAAATATATATTTTTTATATTATTAATATTTCACCTTAGTTCTCTAGAAAGTTTGTACCAATCTTTATTTCCTCAATTATGGGCCTTCCTCCATTTTACCAGCAATGGATATAATCTTTTTTTTTAATATTCATTTATTGGGCTGTGTCGGGTCTTCTGTTGTGGCATGTTGGATCTTCAATCTTCCTTGCAGCCTACGGGATCTTAATTGCATCATGTGAGATGTAGTTCCCTGACCAGGGATCGAACCTGGGCCCCCTGCATTAGAAGCATGGAGTCTTAGCCACTGGACTACCAAGGAAGCCCCATAATGTTGTTTTTAATCATTATCAGTTTTTAAAGTGATAAGTAACATTTTTTTTCTTTCTTTTCCTGTTATTGACTTAAACATCTTTCGATACTTCACTTGCACAATTTTTTCAACTTTTTTTTTTATTGTTTGTCCATTTTGTATGATTTAGCTCATTGTTTCTTAAAAGAGATCTCCCTCTATAGGTATATAGGTATAAGTAGATATATAAGTAGGTAGGTGAAGATAGATAGATAAAAAATTGTCTTTCAGCTTCATTTATGTCTTTGCCTATTCAAAAACCTATGTAGCCACCTGCCACTATTTTACATTAAATTTCCTGGTTTTGATGTTATGAAACGTCTTTTTTTTAATTGAAAGAAAAAGCTCACATATCTTCCTTTAATTTTTATTTTCTGTTTTCTTTTTAATTTATTCTTTTGACTATTCCTTCCTTTTGAATGTATTTGTACTTGAAGGGGACAAACTTACTTTTGTCCCCCAAACAGTTGTCAGTACACTCCAAATCATTTATTAAACAATCAGTCATTTCCTCTTTGACTTTAAAATGTCACCTATGTTATATGATAAGGATCAGAATATGCCATCCCCAAATATGCCACTTTAGCATAAGACTTATTTTAAGCTGAAAGCAATCAAAAAAACAGCAAACATGGAAAGGGGGCTCTGCCCTCCCCCTGCCTGCCTAAAAGCAAGAAATAAATTCCTGTTTGTGAAGTTTTACCCCCTTTTTCTTCCTGTACCAGGAAGCAAAAGCAATCATTATCACTGGAGACAAAAGAAGGCATTGGGATGGGCCTGCACAAATAAATCTGACTAAAATAATCCTCTTTTTCCATTAGTTTACCCTGTATATTTACCTTCTCATAACTTACCACCCCTAGAAGCTCAAATCCCTTTGTGTTCGTCTCATCATGTCTCCCCAGATTTATTATCCTTTGTTAAAATTATATAGAAACCCCTGGATTTAACTGCTTCTTTGAGTTTGTCTTCATTTCTTTACTAGAAAAGCCTTTGTGCATGTAGTGGTTAAAATGCTAAAATCAAATAAAATGTAAATATCTATTCTTATATTAATATTTTGCCAGTTTATGCCCCTCCTGTGGTCAAAATGCCATAATAGGCTTTCTGAGAAATATAAAGAATGAAGCATGATGTTTGCCCACAGGAGACAATCTAGTTAGGAAAAATTGTTTGGAAGTAGCTCCAATAAAAGTTTATCAAAAGTGTACTAAACATCATTATAATACCATTTTATGAAGCAAAGATCCAATCAGTATTTATATACCAGGTGCTGCACTAGATATTATTTGTAGAAGGACTAATGATCCTAAAGAAGCTAACTACTTAATCAAGGGACTCAGATCTACAAAGTTAACTATACAAGTAAATAAGTAAGTGTTAGTCGCGCCCGACCGTTTGCGACCCCATAGACTACAGCCCACGAGGGTCCTCTGTTCATGAGATTTCCCAAGCAAGGAGACTGCAGTGGATTGCCATTTCCTTCTCCAGGGGATCTTCCCAAACCAGGGATCGAACCCAGGTCTCCTGCACTGCAGGCAGATTCTTTACTGACTAAGCTACAAGGGAAGCCCATTAACTACACAAAGATGTGATCTATTCATCTACATGATAGTTAGAATGCTGTTTGTGTACTCCAAAAGAAAGTTGCAGATGGTAAGGAGGTCAGTCCCGGGAATGGTTAAATTGTAGGACCAATATATGAACCTAGGAGAAGACAATATGTTACTAGGCAGAGTAAGAGAAGAGGATTATAGGCCCATAAAGAAAGACATTAAGAAAATGCAATCTGAGAATTGCCTGGGGGTCCAGTGGTTAGGACGGCACTGTCTCTGCTGAGGGCCTGGGTTCAATCCTTGATTGGGCAACTAAGATCCTGCAAGCCCCATGGCACAGTCAGGAAAAAAAAAAATAAAATAAAAGCATGAGTATCACTAACATGTAAAACATTGTGTTTGCTTTGAGGGAACTGAATAGTGGAAAGAAATAAACCCAGAAATGTACATTTAAGCCAGATCATGAAGTGCTGAATTTTTGAATAGGGTATAAAAAGCATCAATTTTTAAAACAACTTCAATATATATTAGATACTCTGAGTGCCCTTTACCTCATCATAGCAAAAGAGTTGAATTTATTTTGTCAAATTTGGAATTTACATTTGAGTTGGTGAGCCCTAAAATACCAAGTTCTTGACAAATGTTAAATTTACTTTAGGGGGCCATAGAAGCAGCTATCCTCCAAAACGCAGAAAGAGGCTTGTATGACAGCTGATGGGGAGAACTAACAACAAAATAAAATACTAGGAACAAAGAAATAAATAGCGGTTTCAACTATAAGCCTTGAGGGCAAAGGTTCCAAATTGCAGGCATTGATTTGCAATCAACCTGCTTTTCATTAGAGTTAATTTACTTAATAAAGACCATTTTTATTGAATGATGATTAGTAATTACCTTTTCAATACTCAGGAGTCTAGCCAGTTTAATGGTGAAAATGATGATAGTAATATAATAGGAGCCCACATTTGAAGCTTTTTGATAGAGAATTTTTGTAGGATGAATTTTGTCCTGAAAGCTTTATATGCATTGTACTGTTTAGCTGTCAAAAAAATCCCCTGAGGTCGATACTGTTTTTACTCCATTGGCCCTTGAAGAAACTGAAGCTTAAAGAGACAGTGTATCTTTCCTAAAGTCATATACTTAGTTGAAAATCCAGGTCTCAAAATCTACTTGACTTTGGAAACGGACATTCTTAATGTTGCTCGCATTGTTGTTTTAAAGAGATAATTCTAGCAATAAGTGAAAGCCAAAACAGGAATAGGCTAACTAGAAAGAGAGAAGCCGAGAGCCTGGTGCAATAGTCCAGGCAAAAAAACAAACAAAGTCTGGCATGGGGCTCTAACCCTGAGGATGAAGAAGTTGGAGCCATTTCCCAGATTAATTGACCAGACTTGGACACCCATTGGATGTAAAGGATAAGAAAGAAGCATGAGTCAAGGTGATTTGGGAATACAGCTTGAGTGACTAAGCAGGTTATAAAACTGTCTTCCAGTATAGTGCATGCAGGTCAATGAGCAGGTTTTAGTGGGACACTCAGAGGAGTGATCAGAATGGAAGTTACACATTTTGGAATCAGTTTCACTTCAATAATAGCTCATACCATGGGGGGTAGATGACTTTAACCACCAAGGTGAGAATCTGTAGTAAGATGAGATAAGAACACAGGCTAGAATATTGAAAAAAATCCAAGGTATACCAGGGGTCAACACAGTTGCTGTGAGAGTTTAAGGATGGCTGAATTTCATTCTGACTAAGGGCATCAGGAATGTCTTCTTGGAGGAGTTGGGATTCACGGTGGAATTTAAAGGTGCAGGTGGAGAGAGTAGTGGAAGATGGAAATTCCAGGCTGAGAAAACCGTTTGAATAATAGTTGATGAATGGCATTTCAGAAACTTGGAGCGTACATGGGAAGGGTAAAGTTGGGTTGGGCAGTGGTTGGTAGAGCTGGAGAGATGATGGGGTCAGTTTGTAGAGGATATGAATTGGTATGGAGGAATTTTAGGCAGGAGGGTTTTGTGATTAGTTCTGAGTTTCAGGAAGAAAGCTTTTTGAAGACTCTCCATGGGAAATACGAGACTCTGACCTTTTCCAGGCCAGATCTCCAAATGACCGCTGTGTTAGGGAACCAGAGGAAAGTGTCTTAGGCATTTTTAAGCACAAAAGGATGTGAATGAATGTATTTCTTTATAATAAACCCTAGGAAATCTTTAACTCAGACCCCTATCTGACCCATGAACTAAAGAAAGAAACTCATTAATCATCTAATTATGAAATATCTGGCTTTTAACTTGAACGAATTTACCAATGAGTTATGACAGCATTTCAGTAGAAAAATATCTTTCATCATCACTGTAACATAAAGAACGGAATCTTAAATTACATATTATTTACAGTGTTGAAAATTTGGAAATTGTTCAAAAGTCTGCCACTCTGAAGAATAAATTACTTGTGACTCTATAATTATTTTACACTTCAGATACAATGTATTTTTCCTTATAAGTAGATACATTAAATTTAAAGACATTTTTCTGATTCAGGGAGTTACATAGCTTTCTTCATTTTCATATCTTAGTGATTTATAAAGAATATTTTAATGCTATGTTTTATTTTGGAAAAAGGAGAAAAAATGCCCTAAGAATTGTTGTTATTCCTAGAAATTGTTCTGTTTATTCAAGGCTATTAAGTTTTCTTAAAGCAGTTTAAAAAGGTTCTTCTATTATGTTCTGCTTCTCATTTCATATATCGCACATTTTTTTTTTCAGAAATGCTAATACTGAAATGCTTTTGATTGTGAATTTCCAGGGGA
Organism: Bison bison bison; assembly: GCF_000754665.1. Lineage (NCBI taxonomy): Eukaryota > Metazoa > Chordata > Mammalia > Artiodactyla > Bovidae > Bison > Bison bison. The sequence goes on along the minus strand of NW_011494926.1, from coordinate 2,578,119 downwards.
ATACAGGAATAGTATTCCTGAAAAAGCACACACACACACAAATGAATGAAGAGAACCGGGAATGATTCCAATGACATTTTAAATAAGAATGTTCAAAAGCCTCTCCATTGTGCTTTGCTATTTGTAGGAAGAGTTAGAAGTTTTGCTAGCTCATGTCCACAGCTGTTTAGAAAAGTTTTCACAGGAGATGGGAAGGAAATGTGCCTTTCTCCTGAGGGAAGGGGAATAGGGATTCTGCTGGGCTGAGTTTAACCTTAAGCACCAGAGATGAAAGTGGAAACTTACTCCTATGAGAGAGTTAACAGCAGTGTACTGGACTTAACAAACTCTCCCTGGAAGGCTTGCTGCTAAATCTGTGTTCAGCAATATTTGTACCTGATTTATGCTCTGGATCAGAAGGTCAAGGGAGGTTTAAATTCATTTATCTTAGCCCAACGACTTGAGGGAGAATAGAATCCCTCTTCACCTCCCTAAGGAAGCCACTTTGCTAGTAGTAGTAGTATTTTCTTTCTTCTTTTCTTTGTTTTAAATGGAGGTATCCACTCTTTCACTGTGCTATTATGATTTGAATGAGTTTTCCTAGTATTTTTTCAATTTCTGGGGAGAACTGAAATAAAAGGAGATTCTATGATTGAAGTGGCTTCCCTGGTGGCTCCAACAGTAATGAATCTGCCTGTAATACTGGAGACCTGGCCCTATTCCTGGGTCAGGAAGATCCCCTAGAGAAGGGAATGGGTATCCATTCCAGTATTCTTGCCTGAAGAATTTCATGGACAGAGGAGCCTGGTAGGCTACAATCCATGGGGTCCCAGAGCCAGGCATCACTGAGTAACTGACACTTTCGCTTTCACTTTCTCAAGGGTGAACATCACCTCCTCAGTAGATGTGAATTTGAGCAAACTTCAGGAGACAATGAAGGACAGGGGAGCCTGGCATGCTGCAGTCTGTCCATGAAGTCTCTAAGAGTCAGACATGACTTAATGGCCAAACAATAAAGGGTGACTTTTCTCTGGACACAGACCTGGGTCGTGAGGGTTTATACCAACCAACCTGATCTTTTTTAAAAAATAATTTTATGTATTTATCTTTGGCTGTGCTGGGTCTTCGGTTCTCTGAGGGCTTTCTCCAGTTGCAGTGCAGTCTTCTCATTGTGGCGGCTTGTCTTATTTTGGCGCGTGGGCTAGGGCTTGTGGGCTTTAGCCGTTGTGGTATTCAGACGTAGTTGCTCGTAGGCATGTGGGATTTTCTGGGACCAGGGATCAAACCCTTGCCTCCTGCACTGGCAGGTGAATTCTTATCTACTGCACCACCAAAGAAGTCCTCAACTTGACTTTTAATATTCATGACATTTCATAGTGGAACAATAGTAAGATATAAATAATCAGAAAGGCAGTTTTCCTAGACTGTGTTTTGAGATATATTCATGTGTTTCTTAAATAAAAAAAAAAAATGACTTCTGGGCTCAACCATATTTGAGAAATGAAGAATTAAATAAAATTATAGGTTACTTTAGGAAGTCTCAAAACTAATGTATTTTGCAGATCTCCAAGAAAAGATGAACTTGCGGCATTGCTCACAGTTACACAGACACTGTACCAAGAAAGTATGTTGGAACAAAGTTTGGGAAATGGTGTAGTGACATTATGAATGAGTGAATGAATATCTAACACATCAACATCATTCACTTTTAAAAAATACACACACACACACACATAAACACATTTCATCCTCACAAAAAATCATACGTATTAGGTGCTATTATTATCCCCATTTTATAGGTGGGAAACCTAAGACACTTTCCCAAAGTCCTATAGATAACAAAGAAATCTTCCTTCAAGTCACTTTCTAAATTTTTCCCTCAGTGGTAACCAAACATATTTGTTCATGAACCCATCAGTAACAATTTACAGTGAACTACTATGTCATAACTTATAAATATATAAGCACCACTAAGTCTATTATAAAATATAGCAAAATAAAAATTAAAAAGGATATGATAAAAATGGAATAACGAATGCTGTAAAGTAATCCTTTATTTTATTACTGAATACAAAAATTAATTTGCTCTTACTACAAATAATAAAACCACTATTATTTAATACACTTAATTTTAAAATTAATGTTTTCTGATACACTGACTTGAAAATCTGATTCCAGATTAGGTTCAGTTAATATTGATAATTGGTTTGGTTGTTGGGAAAGACATGTCACAAAGTGTTATTATATAAAATAAACACTTGAGGTGTGTCGTATTTCTAATACTAATGAATATGCCCGTGTTTTACATACTCTTATTTTTTTTTAACTTCCTTTCAAACTGTAACTCTTTTTTTCTTGTATCTTAACTAATGGGAAGCTAAGACTTGAAGTAGAAATATCAAGCAGTCCTTTTTTACTGCTTATTTGTGCTTGTACTATTTGAATTACATTTTTAAACATTTGTCTTTGAGTGTTAGGTTAAGGTAAACTAGAAAATATAAGGGGCAAATGCAGTTAGCCCATAACACATAGCTGTCAAATGTCAGTATGTGCTGAAAGCAAGGTGCTAGTGAAAGCCTTGTGGACCCCTCTACTCCCCTCAGCCTCCTGCTCTCCACACCTGGGATGAACGTCTGACACTTGCATGAGAACTTTGAAGTCATTAGTATGTATCCCTAAATTAAAAATTAAGAAAGGTTAACTTTTATTATCCTTATTCCCTTTAATATTAATGGATTAGTTAGGCTGCACCTGGTCTTCGTTTCCGCACACAGGATCTTTCGTCTTCCTGGTGTCATGTGCGATCTTTAGGTGTGCAGACTCTCAGCTGCAGCCTGTGGGATCTAGTTCCCTGACCAGGGGTTGAAGCTGAGCCCCCTGAGTTGGGAGTGCAGAGTCTTAGCCATTGGACTGCCAGGGAAGTCCTACTTTTGTTACTTTTAAAGTAAAAAATAGGTTTACTCTTTCTAAATTCCAGTAGTTCATTGTGTTCACCTATGGGGAACCCCCAGCCCACTTTGGAGACTACTCCTCTAGACTGTTCAACTTAAAAGACTAATCTGGTCAGAAATATTGGTTTCAATGAAAGCCAAAAACAAAAAAACTTCTTACTGATGAAAAGAACAATTTTGTTACCTCTTGGAAATGAACACTTTTTTTTAGTAGTAAAGTAGTATTTTATTCAAAATAAATTTATTCTCTAAGCAGATGCTATTCCCTTGAGTAAATGTCTTAAATTGACAATCAGTCTACCTTTATCTCTCTCTCTCTCCTTTTTTTTTGTGTGGCATATATAAATCCAGGACTCTATAGGATATCCTTTCCTTCTGTGTTGAAAATTTAGTTTACTGTGTTCCTGGATAACATGGAAGGTTGAGAGTGTACTTTGGAGATGGTTGTTGTTATTGTTTAGTTGCTAAGTCAGGTCCAACTCTTTGTGACCCCATGGATTGCAGCATACCAGGCTCCTCTGTCCTCCACTATCTCCTAGAATTTGCTCAAATCCATGTCCATTGAGTCAGTGGTGTTATCTAACCATCTCATCCTCTGCCACCCCCTTCTTCTCTTGCCTTCAATTTTTTCCTAACGTCAGGTTCCTTTACAATGAGTCAGCTTTTTGCAACAGGTGGCCAAAGTACTGGGGCTTCAGCTTCAGCAACAGTCCTTACAGGGTTGATTTCCTTTAGGATAGACTGATTGCAAATGGTGAAGTCTCTCAGTTGTGTCTGGCTCTTTGCAACGCTATGGACTGTAGCCCGCCAGGCTCCTCCATCCACGGGATTTTCCAGGCAAGAATACTGAAATGGGTTGCTATTTTCTTTTCAAGGGGATCTACCCAATCCAGGGATCAAACTCAGGTCTCCCACATTGCGGGCAAACTCTTTACCCTCTAAGCCACAAGGGAATCCCTGATTGGAGATGGTAGAGTTAGAGGTAGGGGTTAAAGACATCAGTGGAGAGTTGCATCTTGGTGACTAGATAGGAAAAAGTTGCAGGAACTTAGCTGTTGCTGGATTAGGCTTTTCTTTTTGCAAAAAGTAGAACCCATTATTTCTGTAAAAGATTTCAGTTATCATTTAGTAACTTTTCTCATCAGATCCAGTGCCATGTTGCAATGTAGCGTGAGCAGGGCAGTAGCATGAGCAGGGCAGTAGCATTTACTCAGCTTGGTCTGGAGCTCTCAGGGAGGCAGCTGCAGGAAACTGGAAGCCACAAGATTCCCCCAGCGGCTCAGACAGTAAAGAATCTCCCTGCAACTCGAGGGACCTGGGTTCGATCCCTGGGTTGGGAAGATCCCCTGGAGAAGGGAATGGCTAACCACTCCAGTATTCTTGCCTGGAGAATTCCATGGTCAGGGGAGACTTATGGGTTATAGTCCATGGGGCTGCAAAGAGTTGGACATGACTGAATGACTAACACACACACACACACGTATCCAGGGCTAAGCCTAGCACCTCTTACATAGATGATGTTCAATAAGTATTTGAGGAATAAATGATTAAATGAATTTATAAAACAAAGATATACTGCTGGTGTCTAAGAAAGAAAAGGTATGAACAAGTAGCTATTTTGGGAAATTCGGTTAATCATTTTATGTGAAATGAATTAGAAGAAGGGAAATCAAACTCTTAAAGGTGAGAGAGACAGAGAGAAGCAAATCTGGGATGATAAAAGCAATGTAATAACTTTGGATGGAGCACATTCTAGAAAGTTATCTAGTTACTCCCTTTGCCCATGTTATTTCCATAGGCTTCCCTAATCACAGCAGGAACAAAGTCTGTGGGAGGGTGTAGAGAAACAGTGAAAGCTGGTGCATGAATTGTAGCTTCATTTTAGGTTGGCTGTGGCATGAATACATGCCCACCGGTGGTTAGAACCCTGTGATGCCATTGCTCTGCATGCATTGCAGGTCTGACTGTACTAGATCTCTGGCATCATCTTGATAGTCCAAGCAAGGTCCTGTCCCCTGGTGTAGGAGGACATGCTACCAGAAGGCAGAATGTGTTCTCTAATGACTGAACAGTGTAATTACATCACAGAAAGGGAAGGACTTCCATTATTCGATTTTGCAGAGACTATTGGGGAACATTAGAGTTGCTTGAACTTGGCGAGTATTTACCACCTGATTGATTATGCCTCAGGTAATGCTGGTATCCTAG
>NW_011494926.1:2552759-2572881 GCF_000754665.1 Bison bison bison | reverse complement strand
CTGGTATCCTAGCATCTCAAACCACTGCTGACTCCCAGGTATTGAGCAGTTCTGGGAAATTGCTGCTAACCCAGAGAGAAAAAGTACATTTCCTTAAAAGGGATATTGACTCTCATTGCAATCCTTCTTCAAGAGCCAGATGAGAGGGGCTCTATAGCAGAAACAGAATGAAAAGATACCTATTCAGCCAGTGTGTCTTAATTATGAATATAAAGCTAAAGGTGGCACTAGTGGTAAAGAACCTGCTGCCAATGCAGGAGATGTAAGAGACTGGGCTTTGATCCCTGGGTAGGGAAGATGCCCTGGAGAAGGAAATGGAAACCCACTTCAGTATTCTTGCCTGGAGAATCCCAAGGACAGAGAAGCCTGGCAGGCCCCAGTTCATAGGGTCACAAAGAGTTGGACAGGACTGAAGCGACTTGGCATGCACACATGCAGAGATAAGACACCAAAACCATGGTATCAGGAGAGATTAGACCGTCACATGAGAGATTGATATGAGATTGACAGATGTAAAGAGAATTGGCGATAAGAAGGAACTAATATTGATACTTGTGAACCACCCTCCATGAGCCAGCTGCTGTGCTTGAAAGCACAAACCTTATCTTATCATGAATTCTTATAAAATTTGAGAGATAAGTAGTACTTTTCAATAAGGCTGAAGAAACTCAGAGAGGTTAAGACACTCACCTAAGGCCACATGGTTTCTTCTGGCAGCAGTGAAGTGAAGTGAAAGCCGCTCAGTAGTGTCCGACTCTTTGCGACCTCTGTACAGTCCATGGAATTCTCCAGGCCAGAATACTGGAGTGGGAAGCCTTTCCCTTCTCCAGGGGGTCTTCCCAACCCAGGGATCGAACCCAGGTCTCCTGCATTGCAGGCGGATTCTTTACCAGCTGAGCCACAAGGGAAACTTTCTGGCAGAGCCGGGACCAAATGAGGATATCGCCGACTTCAAGTCTCATGTTATTTCAAGTCTCATGTTCATTCTCTACAATGAATCAGTAGAACAAATAAATAAATTGGACAATTTATTTTTGCAGGAAATGACTCCCTTCATAAAATAAGCAAATAAACTAATGAATAAAATGACTCATGAGAGTCTTAGTTATAGGTGTGCTCCCTACCAGCACGTATATTCCACGCAAAGGGTCAAAACCTACCTTGATGATGTTGACATAATCTATGACAACACCACAGCATAATTTGTTCTGGTTCCACTTGGAGAGACAGGAGGGGGGAATAACTGAGTAAAGGAGCTAGGAGATGCAACTAGGCACCTGGCTATTTCTTCTGGCTAAGATATGTGGCAGGTTCATTACCTTATGTTCAAAGCAGTATATGTCATGAGGGTTTTTTCTATATTTTCCACTCTTGGAGAGATCCCCTAGAAGTTTAATTTCAAGATTTGAAAGTGATTCTTTTCTATCTCAATATCTAAGCTTAAAAGCTTAGACATTTATATCATGATTATACAACATTAAAAAAAGAAGAAACTGTAGTCTCTTCTATATGAAATGCTCTCATAATGTTGTTAATACCTGCCAAACAAACACGAGTCAGAGATTCAAGGCAAAGTTTGTAGAACTAGTGCTAACCCTCTCGTGTTAGTGGAGAAATCAGCGAAACAAATACAAGATTTTCTTTTCGTTTCGCTTACCACAAAACTCAGTCATCCTTTCAGGTGAATCAATTATGCAATTACACTTTGAATTGATAAAACTCTCAGGCAGACCACATCAATGACTTAGTGATCTACCCTCAACTTCTCCACTTCTGCTTGTGAATTATATCTAGTGGGCTGCAAGAAGTGCGAGATCCAGATCCAGAAGGCAGGTGAAGTGGAGAAGGCAAGTGGAGAAAACACCCACTCCTTTACTAACCTATCTGAGAACCACTGGGAAGCCAGGATGTATCAAATCTTACCTTCTGCTACAATGGCTGAAGTCAGCCTTTTTATGTGTCTAAATGGGAGATAAATTGTTGTTCACAGAACATGGTGATGTGGCATCATTTCTGTTGGGTTTGGACAGAAAAATACCTGTTGTTACTGGAAAAGCAATGAGAAATTTGAAAATGAAGTTTATACGACCTCTTTATGGCCAAAGAGCAGTCATTTGAAAGATTGTCTTTCTCACAATGGAAGCTGATTTTATATTCCTAATGAGGCATGGGAGACAAAAATCTGCTCTTGAAACATTTCAATTCTCTGCAGTGTTCTCTATTTAATGAGAATTATTCCCTATAAGAATCTCCCCAGCTAGCAATCTAATAGCCATTAGCAGAATTTATTCACTGTTTAAATTGCTAAAGTTTAGGCTTGGTTCCAAGGATTTGGGCAGGTAACTAAGAGAGGGTTTGGCCTTTTAAGTCAAATCCTTGCCTCATCTCTCCCTTCAGTGGATGTATAAGAACTTGTGAAAAAAAAATAAATAAATAAACTCAGTCTTAGCAAAGCCTTTTTGGTGGGGAAGAGAGAACACAGATGATGGAGTAGCAGATAATTACATGTATCTGATAGTGAAAGTGTTAGTCGCTCAATCATGTCAGACTCTTTGAGACTGCATGGACTGTAGTCCACCAGGCTCCTCTGTCAATGGAATTCTCCAGGCAAGAAAACTGGAGTGAATTGCCATTCCCTTCTCTAGGGGATTTTCCCAACCCAGGGATCAAACTTGGGTGTCCTGCATTGCAGGCAGATTCTTTACTGTCTGAGTCACCAGGGAAGCCCCATATGTATATAGCTGAATGTACCTGCAAATCTGTTGAACTTGGGAAAATTTTAAGTAAGTTATTTTTTCTCCCTTTGGTAAATGCAATTGCAGATGTGAATCCTAGAGTTTAATGATGTATGAGATAGACAACAAATTAAAACAATAAAAATGGATCTGCTACACTTATTAAGTCAGCATTTTTTCATTGTCTATAGGAGAGAAAAGAAAGCTACAGTAGTAATAACCAACCTCGAATTAGGGAGGTTCACAATTATAACTTCAGTACAGTCCTTCAGTGACCTTTATTTACCAGTTCTATCAAATTCAAAAAGAATGTGTAATTTAATGTTTCAATTTTTAAATTAATAACTCTCCATTTTTAGGTTAGATGATTAGAATAATTGAAAAATAATTGCATTTTATAGTTATTAGGATTAGGAAAATCAATTAAATAAAATGGTATGTTTCCAAAGGTTAAGTGACCAGCAACGTGAATGATAAATTTTGAGTAAACTGTTACATAAATTGTTCTTCAATTTAAGAGAACTCTTATATTGTTCAACTACTTTCTCAATTCTGATTCATTAAAACACAACACAGTAGAGGATAGAAAATATATTTTCATGACTTTCTGTTTAGACATGTTTTAAGTACTTTTTATATCAAAAAATATGAAGGTTTGTATATTTTCAATATTTTATAGGATTAGAATTGCAGAGAAGTATTGGATCAGATATATTATTAATCTGTGATTTGAAGGAGTAGTAGCAACAATTACAGCAATAAAAATAAGGTTAGAGGGACTTCCCTGGTAGTCCAGTGCCTAAGACTCTGTGCTCCCAATGCAGGGGACCAGGTCTGATTCCTGGTCAGGGAACTAGATCTCACATGCTGCAACTAAAAATCTCACATGCCTCAACTGAGATCCAGTGCAGCCAAATTAATGAATATGTATATGTAAAAAAAAAAAAAATTGTGTTGGATCTCCTGTAAGAAGATAGTTTGGAATAGCCTCATTTTAACTAATAATTCATTGCTCATGTATGAAGATGCCATAATGGAAAATGTCATCAATGCGGAATGCATTTAAGAGGTGTTTCTCTGGGATCATTAATAGAAAGATTCAACTATGATATGGTCAAAACACAGGACTTGGATTCAAAAGTCTGGACTTGAAGATACTTTCACTTGCATCCTATATGATTTGTAGCAACCCTCTCATCTACAGAAATTCCAATTTCCTGTTATGTAAAATAGAAATATTAATTTCTGTCCTTACAAACATCTCAGGGCCACCTGTGAGGATCAAAGGTCAAAATGAGTTTCGATATGTGAAAGCAATAAGTCAACAGTAGGGTTCTGTAATAAATTTCTATGATTTACACAGACATGGCCCCAATTTGCATATTAAAATCTGGATCCAGAACTTGGGGGTGAAAATAGAGATAGGGTACTTTGGTACATAATTATATTTAGTCTAAAATGACCTTATTTCTATTCTGTATAAAGTGAAGTGGCTGCCTAACAACTAGAGCTGCCATTTATGAAGTCCTTTGTTTATTGCTTGTAATCATGCCACAAATATTACAAATGTAAGGTATGTGCCAGATCCTGGGAATAAAATATCCTTTGCCCTGTCAAGAAGTAGATAAACCAACCTGAAGGTTATAAAGATATGTCATCATTTTTTTTAATTAAAAAATTTTTTTTGGTAACACCCCATGGCATGTGGGATTTTAGTTCCACAAACAGGCATCAAAACCGTGCCCCCTGCCTTGGAAGCACAGAGTCTTAACCACTGGACCACTAGGGTTATAATTTTAATTATAAAACAGTTCACAAAAAGAACAGTTTAAATCTCTCTTTCATATGTGAGTAAACCAATGCTCAGAGATGCTAAGTAACCACCCTAAGATCATTCAGCCAGCAAGTGGTGGCACCAGCATGAGGTGCCTTCTGTCAACGTCTAAAGTAAGTGGTTTGGACGGTATATGTTTGTATGTGTTCGTGCTCAGTTGCTTAGTGGTGTCCTGCTCTTTGCAGCCCCTTGGACTGTCCCCTTCCTCTGTCCGTGGAATTTTCCAAGTAAGAATGTTAGAGAGGGTTGCCATTTCCTACTCCAGGGGATCTTCCGGACCCAGGGATCAAACCCACATCTCATACATCTCCTGCATTGCAGGTGGATTCTTTACCAATTGCGCCACCTGGGAAGCCTTTATGTGTGTACGGCATCAAAATAACATTTTTGGTGCTTTCCTAGAGACCCACTGAAGCTCTAATAGGTAGTTTAAACATTACAGTGTTCTTTTATAAAGTTAGTTATATACACAGTGATGTTTTAAATATATCTGTTTTCAGGAGAGAAATATGTTTTCTATCATTTAATACTGAAGGCTTAGTGTCCCATCTTTAAAATTCCCATTCTTTCGTCACCAGGTAGTGAATTTCTGATGGGCTGATGAAGGCCTAAAGACAAAGCAAGTCAGACATGACTATTCCGATTAAGAACCAAGTGTTTGCCGAGAGCCTTGTGGCTTGTGATACTTTTATGTGTCAACTTGGCTGGGCCATGGTACCCTGATATTTGGTCAAACATTATTTTTGGCATTTCTGTAAGGGTGTTTTTGGGGGTGATATTAACATTTAAATTGGTGGATTTTGAGTAAAGGAGATGGCCCTCTGTAAAGTGGGCGAGCTTCATCCAGTCAGTTGAAGGCTTTCATAGAACCAAGACTGACCTCCTCTTACCTAGGTCTCCAACCTGTAGTCCATCCTGCAAATTTTGGACATGTCAGACTCCATAATCATATGAGTAAATTTCTTAAAACTAATCTCTTCTTTTGCATCGTGCAGGTGTGCACACATATCCTATTGTTTCTATTTCTCTGGAGAACCCTGACTAATACACTGCTCCAGAGTGACCAGCAGAGCCGTAGGGAACTTCTTAGAAATTCATAATTTCAGATCCTTCCCTTGAACTATTGTTCAGAATTTGCATATTTTAGCAGGATCCCTAGGTCTTTTGTGCACACAGTTAAGTTAAAGAAGTCCTACCCAGGATGATCAGAAATTCAAGATTTTTTTTTCTCTTTTCCCTTTTATTTTTTAAAATGCATTGTTGCTAGGTTGGTGTCTGTCTGGGGGGCATTTGAGGGTCCTTTTATTTCAGGCTAGTTGAATGCTCTGGGGCAGTGAGGGGTTAGCGAGGGAAATTGTTGGTTTCATTCGGCTACTGAGAAAGCTCAAAAATTTTGATAAACTCTCTGATTTTGTGATCGAATTCATTGCCACTAGGAAAGCTAGTCCATGTTTCTGTTTGGATTGATGGTGTTGATGCAGAGACTGCTCAGCTAAGAAAAAAAAAATCTTAACAGGTCATGAGTATCTAGGATAAGATACATAAAACCATAATAGACTCATCTCAGTAATGGTTGGATTGTGGTTAGTAAAAGCCCATTCATTTGAATGACATTTAGAGGGTATCTACTTTGTGTCAGGCATTGTGATAAATGCTACAGAGAGAAAGATTTCTTTCCTGTCCTTAAAAACCATATAATTAGTTCAGAAGAATAGGTGTATAAGTAACAGCAATAACAAAATACAGCTGCCTCCTCAACAAATGACCATGAAAGGCAAAAGAGGCAAATTTTTCTTTAAATTCTTACTTTTCTAATTCATTCCATATAAAATGATCAGCTGAATTTTCCAAAATGGGTACTTCTTCATACCTATTCTTTCTTAGATACCATCAATATATCTTTACACTATTAAATTCATCCATTCATTTATTCCTCAAATACATGTTGAGCACCTCCTATGTACTAGGTGCTGGATTTAGCTCTGGAAATACAGCCGTAAACCAAATAAATAAGGTCTAACGAAAATAAAAATGATGTAATCACAGAGATGATCCCATAGCTGCATTGATAATGTGCTATGGAAGAAGACTGAATAATATGAGAGTGAATCACAAATTTTATCTAGACTAGGAGTTAGAAGGAGCTTAATTTCCTGGGAGGTGACATTTTCACTGAATATTAAAGGAAGAATAAGAATTTTTCAGGTTAATGGATGTGGGATGAGGGCTAAGGAAGAAGATTCCATACAGAGGCAGTCGTATTTGTGAAGGATGTGTGGAGGGAAGGAAAGAAACTGATGAGAAAAGGAGAGGAGGCAGACCCTTGGGGTTAAGGTGGAAAGGGGCAGAAGGACAGCTCAGGATCCTGACAGAACTGGAATTCTGTTCCAAGAGCAAAAGGAAGTCATCAGATCTGTTTAAAAAGGGATCAAAATGTTTATAATACACTTTTGAAGGATTATGCTTACTGTTAATTGGAAAATGTGATGGAATAGCCAAAAATGGATTTGAGGAGACACGTTCGGATAAAATCCAGGTTCTTTAGTTTAACATTCAGATTCCTCAGAGCTGAGGCCAAATCTATCTTTCCAGTCTTCATTTTCACTTCTCCCTTACATAAACATGCATTGCAGCCAGACTAGTCTACTCACTCTGTCCTTTGCTCAATCCTGATTTTTGGCTTTCCAGAATACCTTATTACCTATTTTTCAAGAGCTAGGCAAAATTTTGTCTGTCCTTGGTACCCTGGTTGAATGTTGCCAGTTTCTTAAAATGTCCCAAATGATTACCATTTTTCTGAAAAGTTTTTCAGGAAAAAAAAAATAGATTGTAAGAGACAATAATATTTTTGAACAATGAAGAAAATCAAAGTACTGCTGATAAATTTGTGACAAAGTCTTAATGTCAGCCTGTTGAGGTATATAAATTAGTCATACCAGTTTAGCATGGGCTTTGAAATTTATCTCATCTATTCATTTGCTTTTGGGTCTTTGTTTCTTAGGTCCTAAAGGCACTTATTTATTTTTTGTAAGAAAAATCAGATTGGAAAAAATTGTTAAATAACATACTTTTCCTTACTATTAAATTTAAGCCCAATAACACAACATTTAATAGCTTGGCTTTGGGGGCATATGATAACCTTTTCATTTTCATGCTGTTTCAGGATGGCATTTTAAACACAATTAAAATGTATTTGCGACCCCTCAGACTAGCCTGAAAGGCTCCTCTGTCCATGGAATTCTCCAGGCAGGGATACCGGAGTAGGTTGCCATTCCCTTCTCCAGAGGTTCTTCCTGACCCAGGGTTCAAACCCAGGTCTCCTGCACTGCAGGTGGATTCTTTACCATCTGAACCACCAGCGAAGCACATACATACAAATGTACACACACACACACACACACACACACACACATATTTATTGTACGTTAATTTTTAGAAATTAAAATCTCACAAATCTCTTATAAAGAAACACTATTTGAAATGATCAATCCTTTGGCATCACATCAATTCTGTTTTTTTTTCTTTCACATTCAAGAATGGATCTCTTTCTTTTTCACACCTGGCTGGCCGTGGGCTCCTACCACCACCTCAGTTTAAGAGAATCATTCAAGTTGCTTTGTAGACATCATCCTCTCTGGGGAGTTTTCCTGATCCCAGCTACTACACCCAAGATAGAGGTAATCATTTCATCTTTGTATGTGTTTTAAGTCTGTAATCACATGGTAAACATTTAGCTGTCCTGCAAACACATTATAGGAGGGCAGGAGATCCTGTCTTATATCATAAGCATTTAACACTGTGCCTGAGGAGAAGAAGAAGGAGAATGAGGAGGAAGAGGAAAAGAGGAAGGAAAATCACCTAAATACACAATAATAGTAAACTTTTTTAGTACTTACTTTCTACCTATCTCAAGAGTTAATATTTCACACATCTCTTCAATCTTGACAACCTTTGGGTCAAGAATTATTATCTCTCAGATGGAGATATCAGACCTAAAGACCTTAACTAACTTGCCTGTGGCTACACAGCTACAGTCACGGGGTGGGGTTGGGGGTGGGGGGTTGGAATTTGCACAGCGACTTCTCTGCAGACCACATGAACTTCAAGCTACAGAAAATTGGTGTATGGACATGTATAGATACTAACAAACACAGGGCATTTTCCCACGAGAATTTCAGAGGCTTAGCACTCAGGTTGAAAATTTCAAAATTATGGTCACAGTGACCCCTCCTCCCCCACATACTTTGATCTCACCCTCCCTCACACACTGATGGCCATCTCAGAAGGACATGTTTTATTCTCCCCACTACTCCCCTAGCTTCCTCTTAGCAGGATTTTTCAAACTCAGTTGTTGGCATCCCGGACTGAATAATTCTTCATTGTCAGGATTATCCTGGCCAGTGGAAGCTGCTTATCAATTTGCCTCTACCTACCAATAGCTCATTGGAAAAGACTCTGATGCTGGGAGGGATTGGGGGCAGGAGGAGAAGGGGATGCCAGAGGATGAGATGGCTGGATGGCATCACTGACTCAATGGACGTGAGTCTGAGTGAACTCCGGGAGTTGGTGATGGACAGGGAGGCCTGGCGTGCTGCGATTCATGGGGTCGCAAAGAGTCGGACTGAACTGAACTGAACTGAACCAATAGCTCACCCTTTCAACCCCCAGTGGTGAAACCCAAAATGTCTCCAGACTTTGCCAAATGTTTCCTTGGGGGAATCAAATTCCCCAGGACAGGAATTAGATACTGCTACCAACCTTTATCTATGGTTTAGAACCTAAGTCCTGGTTATTAGCTTCCAAAGAGCTGTGGGCATCGTTCTTATTTTGCTGGTCCACAATCACAGATCTAAATGACTGCGTTTCCCCCCCACTTACTGTAACATCTTTTACACTGAAGATACACCTTAAATATAAGTCAGTGACCAGAAGTTGCACTCTGAGCCTGTAGTTTTTATCATTCACATGTCAGGGCAAAGGCTCTGAAGACACATTATTAGGTTCTTATAAATTCTCACAGATGATGAGAATCAGATCAATAGTTTGTAAAAGAATCCATTTCCAAAGTTTAAGCTTCAAGGTGTCGTGTTAATGAATGGTTGGAACAAAATCGAATTGGGCTGTATCCTAAATGTGTGGTCAGAATCCAGGTGACATGGGGACCTGAATACGAATGTTGACTGTGTGGTTGTTGGTGCTCCTGGAGTCAATGCCTTGTTGGCAGAGGGATGGGTTAGAGACAAATCTCTCTCAGGACATCCTCGCCACTAGTGTGCCAACATAGCAGGTGCTAAATGCTGATCCCAAGCCTCTGTGCTGCAGTTTGATGCATGCAGGGCTGCTTCGTCACTAAACTTTATAACATTCGCAGTGACCCTGAAACGTAGTTTGGAACTTGTGACTTGGAGCAGGAAACTCGGGAACAGTTTCTGGTATGACTAGCAGAGGGTATGAGGGCTACTTTGTGCCCACTTTGGAGCAGGAAAGCCAGGTCTAGGAAGGATGCATTGGGCCTATTAAGAACTTGCAGAAATGAGAGGTGATACAAATATGGTAGTTACCAGAGCCATATTTAGTGTTACAAATATGGTAGTTACCAGAACCCTGCTTGACTGTAAACCCTATGTGAGTCAATAAAACAGATGTTATGGGAACACAGAACCATTTTTTAAAAATGGAAGTTCTACTGACTTAGGTGGGCTTTCCTGGTGGCTCAGATGGTAAAGAATCTGCCTGCCATGCGGGAGCCCAGGGTCGATCCCTGAGTTGGGAAGATCCCCTGAAGGAGGGCATGGCAACCCACTCCAATACTTTTGCCTGGAGAATCCCCATGGACAGAGGAGACTGGTGGGTTACAGTCCATGGGGTCGCAGAGTCAGACACAACTGAGTGACTTTCACTTCACTGACTTGGGTGCCAACGGTGTTCACCTGGGCTTTGAGAGCCATGTGCACATGTGTGTGCTCAGTCGTGCCTGACTCTCTGTGACCCACTGGACTGCGGTCTGCCAGCTTCCTCTGTCCACGGGATTTTCCAGGCAAGAATACTGGAGTGGGTTGTCATTTCTTCCTTCAGGGAATCTTTCTGACCTACGGATCAAACCCATACCATTGAGTCACCTAGGAAGCTCTGTGAATCTGCAAAGCCAGGTCTCTGACATTGTGTTTTGGCAAGGGTGGAATTACTCCAAAGCTCAACTACTTCCTTTCACACTATCATGAACACATTTTTTCTTCTCAGCTTGTTTATCCCCAATTTGTTCTTCATGAGTATTCATTTTTCTAGGTACAGAAGCATGCTCAAAGTATAGGTTAATGACAAGAGGTAAATTCCAACAAAAACTGGAAAAGCAAGAATAAATAGATCTTTCCAACTTATGTCTTAGTTACATATCTTAAAAATGTATTTTTAGAGAAAAGTTTTAATGAATCATGAAATTAAGAATGCTGCTGCTGCTGCTGCTAAGTCACTTCAGTCGTGTCCAACTCTGTGTGACCCCATAGACGGCTGCCCACCAGGCTCCCCCGTCTCTGGGAGCCTCCAGGCAAGAACACTGGAGTGGGTTGCCATTTCCTTCTCCAATGCATGAAGGTGAAAAGAGAAAGTGAAGTCGCTCAGTCATGTCTGACTCTTAGCGACCCCATGAACTGCAGCCTACCAGGCTCCTCCGTCCATGGGATTTTCCAGGCAGGAGTACTGGAGTGGGGTGCCATTCATAGCAAATTATAGATGTCCAAGTATTAATCGAACATCTCTACATTTCACTTAGAATTTAACATACAAGCATGGTGAATATAGTTTTATTTAATGAATAAAGGTAGTCCTATTGCATCTCCCTGAGCAAAAAACTCCATGGCTATTTAAATGGGCTACCCAGGTGGCTCAATGGTAAAGAATCCGCCTGCCACTGCAAGAGACACTGGAGATCCAGGTTTGATCCCTGGGCGAGGAATATCCCTTGGAGAAGGAAATAGCAACCTGCTCCAGTATTCTTGCCTGGGAAATCCCACAGACAGAGGAGCTTGGCAGGTTATAGTCCATGGGGTGGCAAAGAGTTGGACATGATTGAGTGAGCACATATACACAACTGTTGCAAAGCCCTGGAGACCAAACCCACCACAGAGAACACATCAGTGCTTTACCCGTCTTCTGTGTTTCATGGCACCTTGCTTGTGCCTTTGCTGTGAAAAGTCCTGTCTTGCATTGGTCATTAACCCTTTCCTTTTATACTTCAACAACTAGCCCTGTGATGGGTAAGGCGTAGGCATTCAAAAATAAAAAGTGTTAAACTGAAATGCATAATTATTGATATTTTCAGGCTCAAATTCCATTTCAGGGGTAGGGGTGTGTGGTCCCTGTATTAAGCTAAAATTTTATTTCTTCTCTGTGCATTAGGACTGTTTTGAGAAATAAACTCCTTTGAAGTATGTTGAAGCTTTATATGCTCATGTAGCCAAGCCAGAGGCCAAGGCAACAGGCTTCATTCTAATCTCCTTTAATAGTTCAAAAAACATTAGTTACCAACTAAGACTGGTTTTAAAAAATTCTTTAGGTTGATAAAAATGTACTTTTAAATAAAAATGTGAGATACTTCCCTTACGGTCCAGGAAATCTGCCTTCCAATGCAGGGCACTTGGGTTTGATACCTGGTTGGGAAACTAAGATCCCATATGCCTCTTGATATAGCCAAAAAGTAAAAAAAGAAAAACATGGAAACTTTTGAATAGTCAAGTGTTAATCTTTTTTTCTTATTTGCTATGCATCTATATATTTTTATATTCTCTCTATATAGAATATAATGTATATTACATAACATGTATTATATTCTAGATATATTTCTCCCTTTGACTGTAAGTTAAACAAGTATCTTTAATTTTGACCAGAGGTATAGTAAGTAAAATGCACATTGTCTTTCATTATTCACATAGTTGTCTCTCATTTTATAAGGCAGATAGAGGAATGAATGATATCCAAATGAAACCCAAACTATAATCTGGCAGCTTTATCCTCCCATGAGCGGCCGGCCAAACCAGTGGTTAAGTAATCCAGATGTAAAGCTTCATTCTGACAATCAGTTCAGAGAAATCGGACAGGCCTTATTTTAAAATTCTGCTCTATTCTTCACTCAATGGAGACACAACCTTGGTATTTCAGAGAAATGAAGCAATTGGCCTAAAGTAGAAATGAACATCACTTGTGTCTTAATAAATACTAAAAACCAAAGAATGGATACTGATACACTATTCATGTAACTAGTTAACGCCTATTTGTATTTTCCGTTACTAAAATAGTGTGAACTATCGTGCGCAAAATGACTAACAATGTTTTTGATCTACACTGTTTAGCCCATTTTCAAAGCTGAGACTTTGGCACACACATCCTGGTCTTTCTGTACATTTAAGAGAGGAGGGTAAATGGCCAATTTGGGATGTTACTACAAGTGAAACTCAAAACCCATAAACCTTTGAAAGTTCTGACATGCATGTTCAAAAGCGTCAAACCCATCAACCGTCTATCCAGCATCTTGCCGCACTGGGCAAAGAGTGAACTCATTTATCTGACCTCATCACTATCTTACATAACCTGGAGGCGAGTAGTCCCTGAGACAAAGGTGTATTGGAGAAAGAATTTATGCACAAAGTTTGGTTGGGAGTACCTGCACTTGGTTTTGGCTTTCTTCTTTCACAGACAATGCCCAGAGCATGTTCTGACAAGGAGAGCCCTGGCAGGGACTTAAAATCTCAACACACATAAATGACTGTTTTCAGTAACAGCAATCAATTTGTCATCCTTAAATGAATTTCAATAGTTTCTAAGAAAATAAAAGGCAAGAAACCAGAATATATAGCGAAGATATCCCTAAATGCTAAGCAGTCAACTAATGCTGACTGTATCATTGTACTTTTAACCTATCACAATATCCAAATAATGACCACTGCCTTATCGACTGGTATTTATAAGAATTTTCATGAATTTGAGGTGATGATTCCTCCACCTTAGTGAGATGACCTGGAACACTGAAAAACTCTTTTAACACACTGAAAAGTGAACATCAGCTTTTTCAACCTGTTTAGATAGTCATTTAATATTTCAGTTTTTATATTCTGAAAATGAATTCTCTATTGGTTTATAGACAAACTCAACATTTAATAGATTAGTTGGAAGCTTCTTGAGGAATCCAGTTTTCCTTATTTATCTTTAAATAATTTTTATCAGGACTTTATATATACTTATGCCAAGTTCTTGGAGAAGGTAATGGCAACCCAGTCCAGTACTGTTGCCTGGAAAATCCCATGGACAGAGGAGCCTGGTAGGCTGCAGTCCATGGGGTCGCAAAGAGTCGGACATGACTGAGTAACTTCACTTTCACTTTTCACTTTCCTGCATTGGAGAAGGATATGGCAACCCACTTCAGTGTTCTTGCCTGGAGAATCCCAGGGATGGGGGAGCCTCGTGGGCTCTGGGGTCGCACAGAGTCAGACACGACTGAAGCGACTTAGCAGCAGCAGCATGCCAAGTTCTCTTCTAGCTTCAGCTGGTTTATTACCATGTTCCACATTCAAACTAGTGAATTATGGTTTACAACGGACTTCACTCAAAAAACAAAAAAAGAAATTAGCAATTTCTAATTCAGTAGGTCTCAAACTATACATAATCACTAGTAGAATGATTAAAAATGCAAATCCCTAAGCAACAGGATAAGAAACTGATTCAATAATCATGGAAAGAGGTCCTTAATCTACATTTTCAATAAACGCCCAATGGCATCTGATAAATTTATCTAGATTAGATTTTGAAAGCTGCTCATGTGTTAAAAAGAAAAAAAAGGAACTCTCAGAATTTCTATACCAAAATAGTTTTATCAGTGCATATGGCAGTATCTGTCTGATGAACAGTCAGAAACTGGTTAATCAAAATTTTTGTGCTTTATAAATTCTGAAAAACTATATAGTGAATAAGAAACTCTGCCCTATTTTTTCCCTAATATTCTAATTCTGAGACCATCAGGATTAGACCTTAAGAGTATTAGAATTGCAACATTCAGTATTCCAAAGTTGAGACCAAAGAGTAAATAATTTCCCAATTAATTTAAGCTTTGTGTTTTTTGAAAAGCATAGAGGGTACTAAAGGTGTCCTTTTACAGCAAAACATTATAGCAATGTCTTGGTTTAGGAGGCTATATAGTTCCTTGAAAGCCAATTTCAAAAAACAAAACAGAAGACAGCCTGTACTAAGACTTCTTAACTAAGACCTTAGAACAGGAAACGAGAGATTAAACAATAATGACAGGTAAATCATTTCCTAGACTTCCGGTGATTCTTGGCAGCAAAAGCTTGTGCTTTTGGAAAAAAAAATAATCAGCCATGAAGTGACTAATCAAGTGACTTATTACAAATAAGAAAACCCAGTATTTGTCAAGATGGGCTTGTAAGAGCTTGTTGTATGCTTGCTTCCAAAAGATAACTACAAACACTGGCTTTTTTTTGCCATACTGCAGTGTAAAATTTTCCCAGTGTAAAATTTAACAATTTCCTGGATAATCTGATTAAACAACTAAGACAGGGACTCTCAAGTTGGCCTCTCAAACAGCTAAGTTGGGGCTGCTTGGGCCTGAATTATTAGGCCAATATAGCATGAAATTCCTTGATACCCAGTACCTGAATCAAAACAAGTTATATTTTCCATGTCTTTTTCTTGTATCATGGCGGTAAGCCCAACAGTCTAAAACCAGAGACTAGGAAAAACACGGCCAGTTAAGTCAAGAAAACATTTTGCCTCAATTGTAAGCACTGATCTGTGTTTACTGCATGCCTGACACATAGAGACCAGTCAATAAATGTTGAACCAGATTCATTTCTCTGGTCTTAAATCAGCCTTGACATTCATTCTTAATAACTTTATATAAAAAAAAAAAGTCTAATGGTTCATCTTTTAGGTAAGTCTCCTGAATGAATTCCTTAAGATTTTTTTTTAAACCTGCAAAACAAAGGCTAGTCTGCAAATCAGCAAAACAACAGGAGCCAAAATGAGCCCTCCTATGATTAATACCGTTAAGTGAGTCAAGTGCTCAATTATTTCTCCTGATTGCTAGAATTATCCCTGAAAATCACCAAATCTCCACTTTAAAGCAGCAAGCATAAGATAAGTGAAAGTATATGTCACTGAAATACTATTTCTAAAATGGTTTTTCACTTCAAAAAAAAAAAACCAAAGAAAATGTAAAATAAGACAATACAGCTCAGTTTAATTTCAAACGTTAATATATTTTCTATTTTATATTGAACATATGCATCTGTAACCCCTCATTGGCAGCAACTATCACATCCTCATAAAAGGGGCAAAATCTGTAAGATGCCTCTTAAAATAAATATTCTTCTTTATAAAATAATAAAACTTCAAATAAATATTCTTTACACTAAACAATATGTTGAAAAAAATTAGAAAATAAAGGTTGAATTTTACTGTAACTGTACAATATACATGAAGTCCAAAGGGAAATCAGAGTCTTACAATAAAGGCTTTCTGTAAGGCAAAATACAATCTAAAAACATACTGATTGATTCACATTCTTCCGAATGTACAACATATTAGTATAATATTTTGTGAATGTGCCGTATAGTACGGCACAACTTGTTTTTCACAGTTGCAAATATTATTGTATATACAAAAATATAGCACATTATCTCTGGAGAAAACAACGGGGGTGGGGGAAGGGAGGGGGAAGTCATCTGCTAATTTACAAATTTTGCAAGTACTATTCACAAACAAAAACTTCACCTAGAGTGTCTATTGCTTTAGCTTATGCAACATGTAGGTCACCAATGTCTGTATCCCATACTCTGAGCTCCACTAGCTGAGTTCTAACAAGCATATCAATTAAAATGGCACATGGATGAAAAAAGCATTTCACTGCAAACAGCACAGGATATCCCAACCCTCTATCAACAGTGCCAAGATTCTAGCTGTTTAGTTGGTTGCATATGTGTGTATTTAAAAAAAAAAAAAAGGAGGGGCAGAGGGAAATAATCCTTATGACTGCAATCTTCCTGATTCATGATGCTATGTTGGTTTTTCAAAGTTCCTGGGTGGGACAGTGGGAACTTTGCAGCAAACTGTGTTTGAATTTTTACAACGGCACCCAGGCCTGTTCACCCGGTCATAACACCCCTGGCACAATTTAAGGCAACCCTTGGCTGGCAGGTAACACCATAAGCAAGGCAGAAAGAGGGACATGACGCCCATGGCTGACCAACGTGTACAACAGTGAGACTGGCTACAAGAGCACGGGTTGTCCGCACAGTTGTCCTCGTCGTCGTTGGAACAGTGATAGAAGAGACCCTTCACACAGCACACGCAGGTCCCGTAGTCGATCACGTTCTGGGCCGAGCAAAGGCACTGCTTGTCGCAGATCCAGTCTGACGGCAGAGGCCTCGGGTAGGTGCACTCCTTGCACTTGCACTTGCCGCAGTCCTCACACTTGTAGGCGTGCAGCCCTACATCTTCCTTGCTCAGTGGCTTCAGCTCACCTGGCTTGAGCTCCGATTTGGGCTGCACTCGGATGATCCTGTCTGCCAGAGGCCCCGAGGAGAAGGAGGATCCTAGGAGCCTCTGTTCGGAGGAACTGCTGCTAGTACTTGTCCTCGTGCTGCTGCGAGAGCCCGAGCTGACTGTGCTGATGGACCGGGCTAGAGAGGCCCTGGCTGAAGGGTGGGCCGGCGGGTGCTGGGGCCGGGAGGGCTGGCGGGGCTCGGGCAGCCCGTGGAGTCTTTCATGTTTGTGCTGGGCCGTGGGGCGAGGAGCAGGCTTGAGCCCAGCTCTGGGGAGCACAGTGGGCCCCTCCGTGTACTCATTCGTGTTCCGGATGGCCCTGATCTGATCCAGAGACAGCACGTGTACCTGCTGGGGGAGGGCGTCCCTGGGGTCGGGCTCCCCACGCTGCCGGCCACTGTCACGGGGTGCCTGCAGCAATGGCTGTGACCCGCTGCCACTCTGAGCTCTGGCCTCCATCAGGTCTGGGAAGTGTAGTCACTCCAGCAGGCTGAGAACACATCTGAATTCCTGCGGAAACCAAGAGGAAGGAGACGGTTTACACTCCAGAATACTACCCACTCTCCACCCACCTGGCTTAACTCTTCACTCCCCACATCCTCTGGAGAAACAGACTTTGAAAATGGAGTGGCTGTGGAACATATTAGGACAGCTGTCTTATCCACGCCTGTACCCAAAAGTAAAAATTACAGCTAGGTATCCACTGTTCTTTAATCCTGTGAAGTGTAGTGACACCAAACTGATCTTTGCTTCAATCACGAGTAAGGATTCCTTACTCGTATAAGCAAAAAATCTGCAAGGTTCAGGTTCCCTGTAAAAACTGCAGGAAAGTACTCTTGGAATATAACTCATACTGACATTTTCAAAAAAGCTGAATACCTTTTCAAATTGTGAAATAGGTTTCAACTTATCATGGTCATTTTTGCCTGGAACTTCAATAGATACAGCCTAGAAATTCTTGGTTCCTACTTTACATCTGCTTTTACATTAAACAGCTTGAACTATTCTGTGACTTTACAAAATCCCATAGGATGAAATGACATGCAAAAACAGGGTAAATACTTCTCTTCCCCAGGAATATACAGTTTATACAACAATCATGCATTATCATTAACTATATAGTAGCACGAAGTTATAGAATTGAAAATACATCAATTTAAATCCTGTTAGGTGCCAGGAATACAATAGAGCAAACTTACACCTCTAGCAACAAAAGAGAGGAACTTATTTTCAACTTCCCAACAACTTGAGAATCACATATTTTACAACCTGAAAGCCTCGGAGAAAATCTTAAATTCTGCAGCTAAAAGACCCCTTTTCCCTGTTTTAGAAATGAATCACGTCAAAATCTTAACTGCTTTTGCCCATTTCCCAAAACCTAATAATTGAAAACATACACTGATTGGTGATAACAGGAAGTGATTTAAAAATTCAAGTGTCACATCGCAAATCTATCAATCCTGACAAGTAACCGCTTAAATTGCCATCCCTCTGTTAAATTTCAAAACGACCATTCTCTTTGTCAACCCAGTCTACAATGACCAAAAACGCGCAAAAGTGGACCTTCATCCAGTCTGATTTTTTAGAAAACAGACACAGGCAGGTGACACACGCCTTCCAATTCGGAAAAAGGCAGAGTTGGAAACCGGATCTCAGCTCCAACAGAAAGGCAGACAAGACAGCGCTGTTCTTAGTTTATCGGCTCTATCTGCGCTCCAACGCCGTCCCCAGCAGGTGGGACTCTGTCGGAGCCCCGAGGGACTTTTCTCCGGGAGGACAGACGCAGCCCAGCGGCCAAGCTGGCCCCCTGCGCACAATCCCGGGACGGACAGACAGGCGGGGGCGGGGGTGGGGTGGAAGGGGCGGGGGTGCCTAGCAAAGGAACATGCCCTGGAACGCTGGAGGAACCCCTCCCTGCCTTTCCAGATAGAAATCTCTCCCACCCCGAAGAACTGGCTCCCAGGTCCAAGAGGGAGCCGCTTCACCCTCAGGCGGAGGTCACACAGCCCATCGCAGGACGTTCCGGCCAAGGCCCTCGAACGCAGGGCACTGGTTTCCAGCCCCGACTCCGCGAGGAAGAAAGTCCTGCCTGAGACACAGAGCCGGGTCATCTAACCCTGGCACACTCGGCGACGCCACCCTGCGCTGACCTGAGGGGCAATGCCTGCAATGTGCACGCGCCTGTATATTAAAAATATACATCTGTATGCAGATATGTATTCAAGTCTCAGAAAAATTGCTTTAAAAATTAAGAACATTTTCCAGCGCCTTACGCCGAGCATGCAAGACCCAGGTCCCTAAGCTGGACACTTGCCGCTATGCTTGCAGTGCAAAGTAGCATCTTTTGGGGGGTAAGGAGGTTTGCTAAAGTTATTTCCGCTGATCCCTCTTCCCCTTCGCAGCACCACCCCACCCCCGCCCCATGCTCCCTCGTCAACACCCCCCCTCCACCACCACCACTTTTAAACCCCCCATTAAGAACTGTGTGTGATCAGACTAAGGATGAGGGAGAAAGGACTTCAGCACAAGGGTGGGGCAATCCGACACAGAAACCGCATTGTAAAAACGCACAAGGTTCCGAATTAAAAAAACAGCAGCAACCACACAAAAAAAGTGGATCAGTCCATCAAAGTAAAGTAAAAAAAAAAACCCAAACCTAGTCTCTTTTGCCACCTATTTTCAGGTAATGGAAAACGATCGCGACCGCTTGATGACTTTCTTCCTGTGCTGGGTCAGCCCAATCGTCCAAAAAAAAAAAGCGTGACCCAGGCCGACCGCGGCGAACGGAAAAAAGAGAAAGCTGCACTTCCGAACCGCGGAGACGCGGCGCCAGGCAGGGCGACGCTCCCACCCTCTGCGTGCTCGCCGCAGTCCACGCCGAGCTGAGGCGGGGGCGCCCTCCACTCGCCACCCTGTCCTCTTTTTTTCCACCCGCGAGGCAGCGACCCGCACTCCCTCGGTACCCCGGCGCCCCTGCCTCGGGACTGCCTCTCCCCGGACCTGC
>NW_011494926.1:2551815-2552385 GCF_000754665.1 Bison bison bison | reverse complement strand
ACACGGCACCCCGCGCGCGCTGCAACCGCCCCCCCACCCTCGCGCCGCCGAGGAAGGCCGAGGCCGGGGCGAGGCTGGTCCGCGGGCAGTTCCTGGGCTCCCCACGGAAAACCTGCGGGGGAGAGAAAGGGAGGCCCGAGGAGAGCCGGACCCCACTGCCGGTCCGGCTGCACCTACTCCATGTTGCCCACAACGCGCCGGCCGCGGCGCCAGGAAGGGAAGAGCCGGCCAAACGCGCCTCACCGTGATCGCGGCTTTGCACCAACCCCTCTCCGTTGGATTCTCTTCTTTCCGAGATGTGCAAATAAATCCAGCCCTGATGCAAACTTTTTGCCTCTCCTTCCTTCCAAACTCTGCTTCAGTCTAACTTCTGAGCGATTGGCTGGACGAGAAAAGGAGAGGAAAAAAATCCGGAGCCAAGTCCTAGCCGAAGAACACTCTGGAGTTCGGGGCTGGAGGCGACCCCCCTTCTAGAAGCGCACGCGGAGTATTTCCTTTTTTTTTCCCCCCTTTTTTCTCAATGAACTGGAGGCCGAAGCGCCAACGGCGAGTCTCCTCTCCCAGCAGATG
>NW_011494926.1:2550078-2551665 GCF_000754665.1 Bison bison bison | reverse complement strand
AATGTAGCCCCGCGGAGCCAATGAGCAGTTGTTGTCCCAGAGGATATATCGCATCCGGTCCCAGCTCATTGGCTCCGCGGGGCTACATTCACTCACACTCCAGCGCCCGCCAGCGCTCCGAGCCGCAGGAGGCATTCAAAAGGGCAACCGCGCCGCCCCGCGCGTACCCGGGCCGGTCCTGCCGCCCGGGCCGCCGTCACGCGCGGTGCCCGCGGGGCCGGGCTGGGCACGGCGGGGTCAGTTGATCTAGTTTCAAGCAAACACTGACCTTAAAGTTTTCCCCAGAGGCCAGGAGGACGAACCTTGAGCTCGGTGGATTTAGGGAACTTTCTCCCCGCCACTAGGAGAAGGGAATGAACGTTTTAGACTAATCCCGGCCAGGCTATGTTAGCACTAAAAACCAGTTGCGGGTTTTGAGACTTTCTTCGGAATCCATTGCAAGACAGGCTCTCCCCTTTTCTATTCCCCCTCGAGGGGGCGACGGGGAGAGAAGCAGGGGGAGGGGTAGGGGAGCGGGAAGTGAGGTGGGAGGGCTATTGGTTTATCCTTTGTCTACTGGATTAACCCGATTATACACCAGGCACCGGGACAAACCGCCTCCCCCACCTCCGAGCGGCGTAGGAGAGGGGCGGAATGCAGATTTGGGTTTCAAGTACCTTCTGCTCTGGCCGGGATTTGCTTTTGATGGTGTCAATTGTAGCTTTTCGGTTTAATATTAGATGTTCTAACAGAGGGAGTGAGGTACAGATGGAAGATTTGTGAAGATCTTTCTTACCGTTTTGTTTCACGCAATTGCTGATGGAAATGCTACAGTCTAGGCCTTTAAAAATTTTAGTTAACTCAATCCTACACACGTACACGATAACTAAGGGCCACATCACGGGCTTCTGAAATGGGAGGGGGCTCACTGTTCCACTGCAGATTTCCTCCTCAACTAGAAGAATCATCTTTCATTTCCGACTCTCCTTGTCACGTAGAACACTCCCCAATAAGATTCTGTTGTCCATTTTGAAGGTGATCTATTTTCCCACTTACAAAAAGAAATGTAAAGATAGAAAATGCATACATATGCACTGCTCTAACTGCCGATCGTTTACAAAGAAACGTGCAGGAACGTGGGAGCACCAATGGGAAATTAACACCCCCCCCCAACACACTCTTAATATTGGATTCAGAATGATTTACAGAATGATTTTACTTTACAGGGAAGTACGGTCAGAACTCCCGAATAGCACCTGCGACCTCGCGGTCCTGGGGTTAGAGTTCTTGAAACTGCTAGGAAAACGTGGTGCTAGATTTCCCGGGTCTGGTTCCAGCCCACCTCGGTTCACAACCGCCCTGGCGCTCGCCGCCCTGTCCCGAGCCTTCGTCTGCGGATGTCCCGGGCGTGTTCCCGGCCACGCTTTCTCCCCTGCCTTCTCCATGTTTCTCTAGGGCTCCTCGCCCCGGGTTTGGAACCAGAGGTGGCAGGGGAAGTGGCCTGCGTTATTTCCGGACGCTGGCCTCCTGTCCCCCCCACCCCTCGGGTGCGGGTGGACCGGGCTAAGTCCGCCTGCTCCGCGGCGTCCCCGGGACAACGGGGCCTCC
>NW_011494926.1:2517111-2549974 GCF_000754665.1 Bison bison bison | reverse complement strand
GGACGCCCGGGTCCTCAGGTCCTCCGAGCCTCCGAGCGGACGCAGGCGCCGCTGCGCTCGCGGCCCGTCGGGCCACCAGGGGGCGCCCACTCGCCCGGAGCGGGGCTGGGGTTGCTTTCTTCAACGCGACTCCACGAGAGCAGCCGGGGTTGTCTTCCAAAATGTATCTTGGTCCGGCCGGTTCACAAAGAATAAAAAGACGTTTTTCATGTAAGTGCAACAGCAGGTGCCTTTCCCTACCCTCTCAGCGGACACATTCCGTTTGAATGCGAATGAGGGGCCCAGGTGCCGAAGAACCCCAGCTTTTCCCGAGGGGGACGGAGTTGGCGGCCAAAGCCAGGGTGTGCGAGGCTGGCGGGAACTCGCTGCCTCAGTCTGGCCAACAAGTCTCGGGCCGAACAGGTGAAAGAAACCCGACGGCTGTTGCTTAGGGGATACTTGTGTCAGGCTGTGTTTCCAGCACTGCAGGAGCTCTGCGAAAACACGCTGTTGGGGCTCAAAGCATAAAGTGGAATTTTAAGTTAGAAGCTTCTGGCTGTTTAGAACACCTTCTGTGTTTACAGAGCCAATAGGGAAGAATCTAGGAATTTATTTTTAATGAACTGGAAGGAATTCCGTGTAATCTAGCTCACCCAACATCCGGTTTGCAAGCTGGGAAAATATTTAACCTATACCTTAAGGGCAATGTAAAAATGAGAATCTGTTGGGTTCTTTCTAATTTACTCCTTACTATTTTTTTTAAATTATTATTCATTGTTGCTACTTTCCGCACGTGGTGTATAAAGCACTATCTTGTGCCTCCAAGATTACTTAGTTGTGATCCCCAAGAGGAAGTATGTGTGTGTGTGTGTGTGTGTGTGCGCGCGTGCATGCACGCCTAGTGAAGTGTTTGGTGTAGCTATTATAATGTGTCCTAAAATTGATTTCATGTTATGTGCCAAAATTATAATGGGTTAATTTGGGGAGATACTTTAGAGTTTTGAAAGAATGTTATGTAAAACTTCACAATGGAGTCCATTTTCAAATGTGTTGTGGAGAGTTCGAGAGAGGTAACCCTAATATGTGAACAGGTGTTCCTGCTTGACTGATGTTGAAAAATGCCCAATCTTTGGAAACACCTGCTACCCCAACACTTACCTCTAGTTCTCTGGAGGCACAAAGTAACAGGTGCTCTTAATCGCAGTCATTGACCAGTGGGATCTTATTTCTGCCTTTTAATTTTGTGTTCATTTCTTTGGACTTCCTTTTTTTAACTATCACTTGCTGACTCAATCGCTTCTGTAGTGTCCAACTCTTTTCAACCGTATGGACTGTAGCCTGACAGGCTCCTCTGTCCATGGGGTTCTCCAGACAAGAATACTGGAGTGGGTTGCCATTTCCTTCTCCAGGGAATCTTCTTGACACAGGAATCAAACCTGTCTCCTGCATCTCCTGCATTGCAGGTGGATTCTTTACCCCTGAGCCACCTGGAAAGTCCTTTATTAACTCTAAGTACCTTCAGTTTGTTTTTTTCAAATGAGTCAGTGTATAAACAGGTGTGAATTTTGCCTCCCCCAGTCTTCCATAGACAGTGTGCTGCTGCTGCTGCTACTGCTGCTGCTGCTGCTGCTGCTGCTGCTGCTGCTGCTGCTGCTGCTGCTGCTGCTGCTGCTGCTGCATCGCTTCAGTCGTGTCCAACTCTGTGAGACCCCATAGACAGCAGCCCACCAGGCTCCCCTGTCCCTGGGATTCTCCAGGCAAGAACACTGGAGTGGGTTGCCATTTCCTTCTCCAATGCATGAAGGTGAAAAGTGAAAGTGAAGTCGCTCAGTGGTGTCCGATTCTTAGCAACCCCATGGACTGCAGCCCACCAGGCTCCTCCCTCCATGGGATTTTCCAGGCAAGAGTACTGGAGTGGGGTGCCATCGCCTTCTCAGATCGACAGTGTAGGCTGCTTATTTACCAATAGGTCTGTTGTACAAGTTAAGTCAGATATTTCCAAGGTTGCACTCACTCATCTAAGTTTCTGGTTTATATCCTAGTAACAGGAGAATGTAGTTTTAAACAACTCTAGTTCCAGTTTTTTTTTTATGAGATTGACTGAACCACTTGGCTTTACTGGTTTAGATCCAGTTTTGATAACCAACCATATCTTGCAGTGATATGCTGTGTTTTTTGAGACAAAGAAGAACATTGATTGTTTTATTTAGTTTTTAGTTTTATAACCAAGGTGAATTATCTATCCCTATTTAAAGATGGCCCAGTATACACAACAGTGTATACTGCTTCCAAGAGTAAAAATTGAGTATCTCAATTGCCTTAATAAAATTATGCATGGACTCTTTTGGGAGGGACCTTCCTAAGTTAAAGGCTTTGCAATAATGACCTTTTGATTTGACAGCCAGGACTGTAGTCATTTTACTTTTTGAATTGCTTTGAATCTTCAAATTCTGTATCTGTTACTTCTTGGAGAGAATTGGGAGTTGCTACAATAGAAATTCAAAATAGAACACTCAGTTCTTATCTACATCCCTAGGAAGACTGGGAAGAGTTTATCTCTGTATCTGACCTTCTTTGGTGATGTCCTTTTATCCTTAGCTAGACTGGGGGAAAGATCTGGAGTCATCCTTGGGTAAGAGAAGTGATGGGTTCATCTTGAACTGGAGGCTCTGGTTGGTCTGGTTTTTTTCAGAAATCTTACAGTCAACCTGAATCTATCTACTTGGCAATTTCTACAGGTTAATCAGTCTTCCTGCCAGCTCTAGGAACTGTATTACTACAATTTATGAAAAGTCAGTTATGGACTGAATTTCTGTAACAAGGCAAAATTTCTCTACTGGTCAACATGATTTTTCTCATTATATTACCATTATATTTATCCCTTGACCTAACAGTCAGGCTTCTTCCCTTGTAAGACTGATGTCTGGAGAGAAAGTCTAATTGGTGAGACCATCGTATTGTTGCTTTGCCTTTCCCCAGATAGTCCCAGGTTTATATGTTTTATTCTGTTTTTAACATTTGGTCCCTTTATTTTGGGGTTTCCCTGGTAGCTCAGCAGTAAAGAATCTGCCTGCAGTGCAGGAGCTGCAGGAGACATGGGTTCAATCCCTGGGTCGGCAAGATACCCTGGAGGAGGGCATGGCAACCCACTGGAGAATCCCCATTGACAGAGGAGCGTGGGGGCTACAGTCCATGGGGTCACAAAGAGTTGAATGTGACTGAAGTGACTTAGCACACACGCATGCCCTTTATTTTGGAATCTTTTTAACCTAGATGCTAAAGTAAAAACCACAAATTGAAATGAGTATTTGGATATTACTAAGATTTTAGCCTCTGAAAATAGGAGTTTTGGGCTTTATACTTTCCATTATGTGGACCTGTGATCAAAAGGGCATAGGAAGTTCAGCTTGTTCTCTGAGGAAGATGTCAAACACATTGCATGATGGTCCTTCTTATAATTCAGATGCCATCACATCCAGGCTGCCAGCCAGCCCTGAATTAATCTCAGTTAATAGGTCAGGTCGAAAAATGTTCAATTTGGTAAATGGAAGATGGGTGCATGCTGACTCAATTTCTTCTTCCTGTCCTGATCCTTTGGACAGGAAGTATTATGAAGTTACAGTGAATTGTGGATCATTTGAGGATATTGTGGGGTTGTATAAAACAGCATTTCTATACAAACTGTGTGTTGGGTGTGACTATTCAAAAGGCTAATCTGCCCCAAGGATCTGAGGGAATATATATTGGGACTGCCTTGGACTTAGTGGGCTGGAACTGAAAATAGATTCTTTACCATATTATTCTTTCAAAAAACCAAAAACACTCACTTTGAAATTCCTAAACGTTCACACTCAGTAAGTGCTTTCCAATGAATGAATGAAATTAAGTAAATTTTTTTATTAACCTGAATTTTCTTAAATACAGAGTTTTGAGATTTTTTTTAATGACTAAACTTGAGTCATTCTGTTAACCTAGAAATTACTATTGTGTTTTGTGTAATTATTAGCAAGTGACTGAAATAAGTCGTTTAAGGCCATGATTTTTAACCCCTGGAATAGTAAATATTGTAAAGTTTAAAAATAAATCTTTATGGAAATTTTATGTGCTTGAAAGAAAATCTGTAGGGAACATCTATATTCTAACTGTATAATAAATTAACAAAAAGACTGATCATGGGGGACCTAGACTATAGCTAAAAGAAAACTCATGAGTCTTTTCCTTCAAAAATGCATTTGGCAAAAGTCTAAATATATTAATGCTGCTGCTAAGTCTCGTCAGTCGTGTCCAACTCTGTGCGACCCCATAGACGGCCTCCTACCAGGCTCTTCTGTCCCTGGGATTCTCCAGGCAAGAACACTGGAGTGGGTTGCCATTTCCTTCTCCAATGCATGAAAGTGAAAAGTGAAAGTGAAGTCGCTCAGTCGTGTCCCGCTCTTTCATGTCCCACTCTTAGTGACCTCATGGACTGCAATCTACCAGGCTCCTCCATCCATGGGATTTTCCAGGCAAGAGTACTGGAGCGGGGTTCCATTGCCTTTTCCGAAATATATTAATAATTAAAATTAAATAGCCTGTAGCTTCAAATTTAGAAGTTAGCACTTTGCTAACTTTCAAGAATGCATTTTTAAAATAGCTTCCAGAAAGCCCCCAAATAGTGGACTATTTTTGCCTTTCAGGTTCTTTGTGAAAATTCCAACCATTTGGGGCAAATCTCCTCAGGATGCCTTGATGCTCAAACTTGGCTTTTCATTTTTCCTGGGATAAAGATCCAAGTCCTTAACCCAATTTCCTGGTCCTACAGTCTGTCCACTTTTCCTTCCCAACCTTTGTCACACCCACCACACCCCCTGCTTTCTGCTACTATGACTATTACTTTTGTATATGCAATTTCCCCTTTCACTTTCTGGCCTTTTGCTGTGTTAACTCCGACTTATCTTTCAAATCTCTCTTGTCTTCTTTTTAGAAAACCTTTTTTCTGACCTTTTGACTCGGTCAGATCTCCTTGTTCTTCTGACCGTCTCTGCTGCAAACATTCATGTAACAATTGAATGATCGTTTATTAACTGTCTCCTTTGCTGTATTTTAAGCTCCATGAGGAATCCGAGTGGTGCTGCCTGCCATTTAATCCCCAGCACTGAAGGACCTGGCACATATAAGTATCTCAAATATTTTTAAATAAGATGAATGAATGAGTGAGTCAGGTAATTAACCTTAGTTCCCACCTGTAAAAGACTTGCTGTTGGGATTGGATGATATAAAGTACCTACAAAAGCTAGTGTA
The DNA here is from genome assembly GCF_000754665.1 of Bison bison bison. Taxonomy (NCBI): domain Eukaryota; kingdom Metazoa; phylum Chordata; class Mammalia; order Artiodactyla; family Bovidae; genus Bison; species Bison bison. Next base: position 2,544,715 of record NW_011494926.1, on the reverse strand, counting down.
TGGGAAGTTCTCAATAAGTAGCAGTGATAATTTCAGTTCACTTGGGCTTGGTAGTTTATTTGGTAAAAATAATTGTTTTGCCTCAATATTTTCAAAAAGTTTAAAAAATTATATAAGTGCTCAGTTGCTTAGTTATGTCTGACTCTTTGCAACCCCATGGACTGTAGCCTGCCAGGCTCCTCTGTCCATAAAATTTTCCGAGGCAAGAATATTGGAGTTTGTTGCTATGCCCTTCTCGAGGGGATCTTCCTGACCCAGGGATCAAACATGTGTCTCTTTGTGTCTCCTGCATTGACAGGTGGATTCTTTACCACATGCGCCTCCTGGGAAGCCCCCAATTTGATTTATGTATTTTACTTATTTGTGTTTATGTAGGAATAAAAATGGGAGAAGGAAATGGCAACCCATTCTAGTGTTCTTGCCTGGAGAATCCCAGGGACTGTGGAGCCTGGTGGGGCTGCCATCTATGGGGTTGCACAGAGTAGAACACAACTGATGGGACTTAGCAGCAGGAATAAAAAAGAGATTTAAAGCATGTTTCAGTGACTGTTATTAGCTATATTCAGCTGTTAATGGTATTTCTACAGAAACATTTGATTTTTGTTTTTATGAATTATGAGTAAAAGTGACCCCTTGGAATTCTCTAGGCCAGAATACTGGAGTGGGTAGCCTTTCCCTTCTCCAGGGGATCTTCCCAACCCAGGGATTGAACCCAGGTCTCCTGCCTTGCAGGCAGATTCTTTACCAGCTGAGCCACAAGGGAAGCCCCTTCTCAAAAAACTAGAGCACTTGAGAGAAGGTGGGACCTATTTAGCTGATGTGGTTGTTTCTGGCTGGAAGTTCTCTTGATTTAATTACTTGTTCAGAAAATATAGATGCTTGAGAAATGTGAATTCCTTCTTGTGTGAGAGTGATATTTAGGCTCTTACCAACAGTGAATTTTTAAGTGTATATCTTGGGGATGGAGCCTTGTGTCTGCAGTGGTGCTGGAAGTTCCATCCTCTGTTAGGAAGAAGACACACATTCGGTTACAGTCAATGTGTGACAGAGGTGTTTGTTGTTCTTCAGAAGGCAATGATGTTTCATGGTTTTCAATTCTTTGGGTCATGATGATCCTGTGAAGGTGAAAGTACAACAACTCAGAATAATATTTAGAGTCTTGAACTACAAGTCCTATTCTCTAGCATTTTGGGGAAACATTTATCAACTACCCTTTCTTATTCAATAACATGGAGTGGCCTTCTGGGGGCAGGGTTCCTGTCTTCATGGCCTGGGAGTTGCTGGCTTGATCACTTTGCTCAGTGGGTTTGAGATGAGAACTTGCCAGTGTCTAGGTCCAAGGAGCTGACAGTCTAAATGGGAGATGAGGCAAATAGCCATGAAAACACAGGAAAGCCATTTAAGGGCATCTACTAAGTCAACTGGGCTTCCCAGGTGGCGTTAATGGTAGGGAACCTGCCTGCCAAGGCAGGAGACGGAAGAGATGCAGTTTGATCCCTGGCTCAGGGAAGATCCTCTGGAGGAGGGTGTGGCAACCCACTGCAGTATTCTTGCTTGGAGAATCTCCAAGGACAGAGCCGCCTGGCAGGCTACAGTCCATAGGGTTGTAAAGAGTTGGACACAACTGAAGCTACTTAGCAGTTATGCACTAAGTCATTTTCAGCTGGGTACTGTTGATGCTTGAGGGTTTGTTGGTTCAGCAGGGCTAAGAAGAAGGCTTCCAAAGGGGACACCTCTGAGCAGGGCAGTGGCCCAGGTGTTAGCTCCCTCTGAGCCTCAGTGTCTGTTATTCTCTCATTTTGGCAGTACATATTGAGTGGTTTATTAAAAAGCTAAGACTCTCTGAATGTATGTGGGTGGGTGTGGGTGAAAAAGACCCTTAATGTCTCCAGTACTCTAACTTTAGAATGGAGTTCAGATAAGACAGTTTTAGACAGAAGCTGAAATATTTAAATTTCCCAAAAATATTCTGTTAATATATACAAGTCATCCTAGGAACATTTCAACCTCAGGCAGGGCCAGGGTTTGTGGCAACAGACAAATGATTATCTTCCCATTATTTGTCACCCTTTTCTCATGAACTTTGTACAACTGTTAAAATAAGTTTCTTTTTAAAAAATTTATTGTTTTATTGAAGGATAATTGCTTTACAGAATTTTGTTGTTTTCTATCCAACCTCAACATGAATGAGCCATAGGTATACATATATCCCCTCCCTTTTGAACCTCCCTCCCATCTCCCTCCCCATCCCACCCCTCTAGGTTGATGCAGAGCACCTGTTTGAGTTTCCTGAGCGATATAGCAAATTCCTGTTGGCTATCTATCTTACCTTTTTTTTTTCTTTTTAAAAAATACTTTTAAAATTTTTATATTTTTGCTGCACTGTGTGGCATGTGGGATTTTAGCTATCCAATCAGGGATTGAATTTGGACTCTGCATTGGAAGGCAAAGTCTTAAACACTGAACCACCACAGAAATCCAAAATAAGTTGCTTTTATGCCTTACTTAAAAAAAAATATTTTTAATTGGTGGATGATTGCTTTACAATGCTGTCTTGGTTTCTGCCATACAACAATGTGAATCAGCCATAAGAATATATGTGTCACCTCCCCTCCACCTATGCCTTACTTCTTTTTTGTACTTTTTGACTACTTCTTAAGTTATTGGTGGGTTGAAACTTCTGAAATCTAAAATAATACCCAATGTCCTAGGTTCCAGGTGCCTCAGAGGCAAAGGGCACCATCCATGTGGCAGTCATTAGCACTGCAGCTCAGCAGGTGTTATAAATCACAATATCAGGATTGGGAGGGGTTTAGCATGCTTGCAGTAAAACGGTAGAGATTTTACCAAAAATCTCTGTTATCTTTTGACGATCACTTTTTATCAATTTATATTGAATACATTATGTTCCAGAATTATCCAAAGATAACTGACCTTGCTCTACTTTTTTCTGTATCACTGTCTCCCAAATGACAAATGGGTTCATTTTATTTTTTTCTGAATTACATATTCACTGTAAGAAGAAAATAAAAATCAAGCAATTCAGAAAACTATGAAGAAGTAGAAGTCCCACTCATGGAAAATATTTGATGAATATTTATTTTAAGATACTTTATTGCTAGTCATTCGATTTTCTCTTTTTGAGGGCTTGGAGTTCAGTTGTTTTGCTTGAATAAATAGTGCTGTGGTAAGCATTCTTGTTCCTATATATTCATGCATTTATCTTACCCTGCTAGGATAGATTCATAGAAGTAGAATTTTAGTCCAATTTATGTATATTAATTTTTCTGATACTATTGCTAACAGCTCCCCAAAAGATTTCTCCAGTTTTCATTTCTTTAAATAATAATAATTATTTATTTATATATTTTTAAATGATTTTTGGCTGTGTCGGGTCTTTGTTGTTGCATGCACAAGTTTTCTCTCATTGCAGGGGCAGGAGGGTTCCTCTCTAGTTGAGTTGCACTGGCTTCTCATTGCAGTGGTTTCTCTGGTTGCAGAGCACAGGACTCTAGAGTGCATGGCTTTTTGTAGTTGCAGACCTCGGGCTCAGTTGTTATGTGGCATGTGGGATCTTTCCGAACCAGGGATCAAACTAGTGTCCCCTGCATTGCAAGGCAGATTCTTAACACTGTACCAAGTGGTAAGGGAAACCCCGGTTTAAATTTCTAATTCTAGTTAAGAAAGACTGTTTCGCCAGAGATCTTACCAATAGTAAGTTTTGCCACAATTTTTAACCTGTGCTTATCTAATAGGTAAATTTTGATATCTCAGTGTTTCATTTTGTATTTCTTTGTTTAGTTCTGAATTTAAACCTACATTTTAATATTTCTTGGAAAGTAGCATTTTTTCTCTGTGATTTCAATTTCACATCCTTTGTTCATGTTTTAATTGGAGTGTTGTTCCTTTGTTTATTTTTGGTTTCCTCATTTTAAAATGCAGTTATTTCCCCCATTTTCCATTTGTCTTTCAAACTTTGGTGGTGGTGTTTTGTTTTTGCCATATACAGACATTTTCAATTTGTTCATGAGCTCATGCCTATTTTCATTTATGGTTTCCGGCTGTGTTCAGTTGCTTAAGACAGCTTCTTGACTTTCATAGTAGTAAATTATAAATTAACATTAAAGCTCAAAATCATTGGGGATAATGTGGTACAAATAGTTAAGCCATGTATCTTACTGGCATGCTCATTAGGCTAAATTTGAAGGAAGAATAATAATAATATTTGGATGGGGAGAGGTAAGGATGGAAGATGGTTCTGTGTAAAAATTTGATTCAAAGCATGAAATTTCTGGCTTTGAATTAAGTTGGGGTTGCCAGATTAAGAATCCACCTGCCAATGCAAGACCCAAGAGATGTGGGTTCAATCCCTGGGCCAGGAAGATCCACTGAAGGAGGAAATGGCAACCTGCTCCAATATTCTTGCCTGGGAAGGCTCTGCCAGGCTCCTATCCATGGGGTCAAAATGAGTAGGACACGAAATGAGCACACTAAGGAAGGCCAGATTAACAAATAAAAGCACAGAACACTCAGTCATGTTTGCATTTCAGATAAACCACAAATAGTTTTTTTTTTTTTTTAATAAGTTCACTATTTTATCTGGTGACCCCAAATTAAGCAAAGTAAGTAAATAACAATATGACAGTATTCAAAGTAAAAGCTAGTCATGTCAAAATGTACTGCTACCTTTATTTATTGAGATAGGTTATTCAGAATATATTTTTTTTGTAAAAAAAAAAAAAAACTATCATATCCTAAAGATGATCCACATCCTAACAAAGTTTTTTTTTCCTTTCTTTTTTAATGTATGTTGTATGTCTACAGAGCCAAGTAGAAGTATGAATTGAGCTTTATCTGAGACCTAACATACAGTTGGTAGTGGTTTAGTTACTAAGTTGTGTCTGATTCTTGTGACCCCATGGACTGTAGCCTGCCAGGCTCCTCTGTCCATGGGATTCTCCAGGCAAGAATACTGGAGTGGGTTGCCATTTCCTTCTCCAGGGAATCTTCCCGACCCAGGGATCAAACCCAGGTCTCCTGCACTGTAGGCAGATTCTTTACCAGCTGAGCTACCAGGGAAGCCAGTTAGCCACATTCAGTTGGAAAATTGTACTTTTTTCCCAGTAGCAAGGATTCCTTGTTTTATTTTCTAGATTAGTGATTTTTGACCCTGACTACACATTAGCATTACTTGCAGAGATTTGCAAAGGTTATATGACAAGATCCTTCCTGTAGAGTCCAGTTTAGGTTGGTCTCAGAGGGGCCTTGGTGCTTAGTCGCCCACTGCCTTAGTTTCCTCACCCATAAAGTGGGGGTAAAATTATTTCCTATGTCCAAGCTTCATCATGAGAGTTAAATATGTAAAGTAGGTGGAGTTTTAGAAGAAGTCTGACTTGTAATCACTCTTAAATAAATGAAAGTCATTGTATTATTGTAAAGAAACCATAATAGAGTTTCCTAGCTCATTGAGAACTAGAAAATGCAGTAGATAGCAAGCAAAGCATGGGTAGATGAAAATGCTAGAAAGGCTCACATCTGCATGCAAGAGCTGATTATGGATATCTCTGCTCATCCCTACGTTTAGTGACATTAGGTCTGAAAATCAGCCATGGTGAATTTATTGACAGCACAGAAATCATCAAAGGCTGAAATCAAGGATTTTTAGTTCACTTTTGTTTTTTGGTACCCCAGAGATCCAGTTACTGACAATATCACCATGTGAGAGGATGAAGGCAGGTGACAGAGAGGTCTGGGGTGAAAAACATCATACATTTACCTTGTGGTTTGGCCTGAATTTGGACCTAGCCAGTTATGGCATATGAGAGTTGGACCATAAAGAAGGCTGAGCACCAAAGAACTTATGCTTTCCAATTGTGATGCTGAGTGCAAGATCAAACCTTGCAATTCTGAAGGAATTCTGAGTCAATTCTGAAGGAAATCAACCCTGAATATTCATTGGAAGGACTGATGCTGAAGCTCCAATACTGTGGCCATGTGATGTGAAGAGCTGTTGCTGCGTCTGCTAAGTCACTGCAGTCGTGTCTGACTCTGTGCGACGCCATAGATGGCAGCCCACCAGGCTCTGCAGTCCCTGGGATTCTCCAGGCAAGAACACTGGAGTGGGTTGCCATTTCCTTCTTTGGGTGTGAAGAGCTATCTCATTGGAAAATACCCTGATGCTGGGAAAGATTGAAGGCAAAAGGATGAGGTGGTTAGATAGCATCATTGAGTCAATGGACATGAATTAGAGCTAACACTGGGAGATAGTGAAAGACAGGGAAGCCTGGTATGATACAGTTCATAGGGTTGCAAAGATTTGGACACACTTAGCGACTGAACAACAGTCATGGCATCTGTCATTTATGGACCCAGGGCTTAAGTTTTGAGTCCCTGGAGGTGGTAGATTTATGAGTAGTGTGGTCCTCACCTGGTTTTGAATCTAGAATCATCAGAGTATGATTGAGCTATCACTTAAACAATTGTTCCAAGTCTAGGGGCAAATTATTTAATCCTGCCCTCAAAAACTTAATGATCTGCAGAAACAAAGAGTAGAATGGTGGTTGCCAGAGGCTGGTGGAAATGGGGAGAGGTGGGTACGCACCTTCAGTTATAGAGTGAATACAGAGTCTGATGATTTAATGTCTAGAATGGTGGATAAAGTTAATAATACTTCATCATGTACTTGAAATTTGCTAAGTAAGTAGATATAAAGCATTCTCACATGCACAAACACAAAGTAACTATATAAGGTGAAAGATATGTCCAACTTGGTATTGGAATCATTTCATGATATATGCATGCATGCTAAGTTGCTTCAGTTGTTCCTGACTCTCTGCAATCTCATGGACTGTAGCCCATCAGGGTCCTCTATCCATGAGATTCTCCAGATAAGAATACTGGAGTGGGTTGCCATTTTCTCCTCCAGGAGATCTTTTGGACCCGGGGATTGAACCCACCTTTCCTGTGGCTCCTGCATTCCAGGCAGATTCTTTACTGCTGAGTCACCAGTATCAAGTCCTTCATGATATATATGTGTATCAAATTATTGTGTTGTGTACTTTAAATATATAAAATTTTAATTGTCAATTATACCTCAATAAAGATGGGGAAAAAAAAAAAAGGAGCAGGGGGCATAGGAAGCCACAAGATGAACATGGTCCATCTAACTTATATTTAGATGGATGTACATTCTCAAAACCCAAGCGCAAAATGATGGTGATGATGGTGGTGATGATGATGATGAAATTCCCTTGAGGTCTACTTTAGGTTAGTTTTGGAATGCTCCGAGATGCTCTGTTCGTTGTCCTTTGCCTTTGTTGGGTACTCAGGTAGAAACTGGAGAAGGCAATGGCACCCCACTCCAGTACTCTTGCCTGGAAAATCCCATGGACGGAGGAGCCTGGTAGGCTGCGGTCCATGGGTTCGCTTAGAGTCGGACATGACTGAGCGACTTCACTTTCACTTTTCACTTTCAGGCATTGGAGAAGGAAATGGCACCCCACTCCAGTGTTCTTGCCTGGAGAATCCCAGGGACTGGGAAGCCTGGTGGGCTGCCGTCTATGGGGTCACACAGAGTTGGACATGACTGAAGCGACTTAGCAGCAGCAGCAGCAGGTAGAAACAGATGGAGAGTATTAGAGGGTCTTCATGCCTTAGTTTCCTCATTAATCAGAACAGAATGGTTGTCAGAGTGATATGGGTAATGGATTTTAACTGCATAGTGATTACAGTTAGTTCCTCAATTTTCAAGAACATTTGTTGGGTTAGGTTATAACTTAGGAACTTAGGAGGACTTCCCTGGTGGCTCAGATGGTCAAGAATCTGCCTGGAGATGCAGGAGATCAGGCTTTGATCCTGGGTCAGGATGTTCCCCTGGAGAAGGAAATGGCTACCCACTCCAGTGTTCTTGCCTGGAGAATTCCATGGACAGAGGAACCTTAGAACTACAGTCCCTGAGTGGGACTTGTGGGCAACTAATATTTTGATTACTTAGAGCTAAGTAAGCACCCTGCCTAGATTCTGAACTTTGACCTTGGACCTCAGTAGCCCCAAGAGCTCTCTAGGACCACTAGTCCTAATAGACTCAGTGGAGGTAGAGCTGGAGTCCTACTGCCTGACAGTTTGTTTTTGTTGATCTCTAAGTAAATCAGCATTTGTTATTGTTCATTTTAACCTTTATTTGACTTGCTTTAACAAAAGAGACACAGTAAATCTTTTCTCATAATGATTGAAACATTCTTCACTTAGAGAATTATATTGTTTTGGAAAAAAGCAGCTTGTATCATTCTGCATTAAAATGTGCAACATTGTTATTTTGGATTATTTTCTATAATCCCAAGTATATAATAATGTATTAAAAAGCCAATATGAGACTTTAAATTTCTTAACTTAAAAAAGCCCAACTATAATTTTATTATTTTAGCAAGAAAAAGAAGACTTATAATACTCAGGTATACAATTCAACTAAATCGGAATTTGATATTTGTACAATCTCTCCTCCTTGGAAGCTGCAGGTAGACAAAATTATTATATATATTGTATGTATGCTGCACGTACATTAAATTGATGAGAAACCCTGGCAATAAGCAAGCTCTTTGGAACCCAGACTGGATTGCCAAGCCGAGTACCCCTGCAAAACAAATTCTCTTTGTTTGAACATATGAAACATACCAAAAGAGAGTGAAAACCAGTTTTTTTATTTTTTATTTTTTTTGTTTGTTTTTGTGGGAGAACCACCAGTGGAAGAAAAGATCACTTCCTCTGTAGACACTTTATGGGTTTCGGATTCCGTAAACTCTGCCATGTAACTTGACCCCAAAGTTAGTGAAATCCTGTTAGACTTTCCCTGCCCTCCTTCCTGCTTCCATCTTTCTGGCTGTCTCACCTTTGAAAACCTAGATTTGTATTTGTATACATGTGTGATCCCTCCTCCCATTGTCTGGTTTTTTACCCAGGCACTTTTCACTTACATCCTCTTTTTCCCTCATTTGGCAGTCAGTTGGGCTTCTTCCTGCCTTGAATACCACATTCCTGAGTTATTCAAGCTCAGTCATTAGCACCCTGTCCCCCTACTAAAATTATGAATGAAAAGCCTTGTTGTTCTTTACAAATAACGCAGGCTTCCTCAGTCAGTCAAATTCAAATGGAAGTGACTGCCGGACAAAGGGGTGGGATGATGGACAGTCCTCACAGCGAGTCATCAATGCCCACAGGAAGTTTGCAAAGGCACAATCTAGGTGGAGAGGATTGGGTGTTCCCAGAGGACAAGGGTGGTGGGGGGGAGCTGGGAGGGGAGGGGTGCTCTTTGAATCCTTTTGGATCTTAAAGGAAAAAAAAGAAAGTCCAGGAAGACCAGAGAAAGCAATGTAGACAGTCAATTTTGTCCTAGCAAGAACTGAAAAATCCTTCCCTGGAGCCATCTCTACCTTGCAGTAATGCTGGTTGAAACAGACAAAACTGAAGGCCCTGACCATTAACTGGGGCAGTAGTGGGTTACAGACTGGGAGCTGCATGACTCCCTGCTGAGAAGTTGCATTGTCCAGGGGCCCCCTTTTTCACAACAGGGGAAAAGGTAATTGACAGCCTGATTGTTTGGCCGGGCCCCCTGCTGTTTTAAAATCCTGGAAGGCCCCAGTCACACGTTGTCAATAACAGCCGTCGGAGGTGCGGAGTGAAGGACTGTTCAGGAAGCAGTTTGAGCCCTTCAAGTGGACAGGCCTCAGTGACTTTTCTTGCACTCTGGCTGCCACAAGCGACTCATTCAAAAATAACCTTCAAGTAATAAATCAAACTTGTTTCCTGAACTATACAAGGAACAGCTGGTTATTTTTCCTCACTTTTTTTTTTTTTCAAAGACCAAAAAAAAAAAAAGAGATTTTTTACTACAGGAAATCAAGCATGTCAAAATTTGGCAAAGCAATTTGGATGATTTAACAGCTAAACACTTCTCTTTTTAATGTTATGCTTTCATCGGCCTTTTTTTTATTTCGGCTTTTCCTTTTTGCATTCTGTGTGCTGTCGTGGGTCCCTTATCTCTGCTTTCCTCCTTTGTGAAAGGAAAACGAGTTTAGTGTTTTGTCCTTAGAAGATCTTTGGTGTAATTTCTAACGTAGTGGTCAAGATGCTCTACTTCTTACACAGCTAAAATTTGTTTTGTTCTGCAGGAAAAGTTTGGCTTTAGACCTATGGTTCCACGTCTCTTTTTCTCCAGAGATCCATTTATTTTGGAGTTCTGATGACAAGGCAGTTTTTCTCCAGTCTGCTGATTTAGGAACCCTGAGCTAGTGCCTATGTCACAACTGAAGTAGTCTGGTGTTTTAAGAAAGTACATTTTGAGCTCTTTGGTCTTTTTGCGTCTCTCTTTGTGCCTATTTTTGTGTTTCCTCTGTGTGTGTCTTTTTCTCCTTGACTATGTTTGTTTGCCCTTCAGATTCTAGAAAAATTGGCTAATCTCTGATTGGCCTTATAAGTAATTAAAAATATAAGTAACATGAAGAAATGGCCTTCTGTGATGATTCCTGTTTACCTTTCTTTTACAGATCCTTGGTATTTCCAATAGAAATCCATTTTAAGTGAAAATATTTTAATGATCTTATGAGTGTGTACCTTAGAGGTCAGCTTTTCACAACTTGTGGACTTTGAGAATTAAAAAAGAAGTGTATTTGAGAAACTGTCAGATTTTAGTGCACTAGGTCTATTTCAATCTATTTAACTAAATAGTCAGGATTAGATACTAAGATTATGTAAAACATCTCTTTTATAGGATATTTTGACCACTCTACAATAAATGAAAAAACATTATAATATAGCATTAAGTGAGAAATTATAAATTATACTTAGGGATTTTGACCTTTATGTATAATAAATTTATATTTCTTAATTTTGTTGAAGAGATTATTTATTTGTAATAAAACACTTGTAATGAAAGTCATGTTTACAGGAAGATAATAATGAAATTCAATTTGCAGTAGAATTAGGTCATGGTAGGCTTCTTTTGTATTTCTATTCATTTCTTTTTAAATTTCTTTTCCTTTGTATTTCCTTTATTAATGACAATGCTGTAATAGCACAAATAAACCCATCTTTGTGCTGTATAAGTAAACTTGTACACTTTGTAAATATACAGATATCTTGGCTGATACAAGTGTGAGTTTAGCAGTGGGTGTGGTTTCCATCTAAATGATTCTTCCATATACGGCTGATATTCATACTGAACATGTTTTGATGTAATATTTCTTTACTTTCAGCATTTAGCTTCGAGCATGTGATACGTGACTGGATGGAATTCCTGGAGAACTGTATTAACATGTTCCAAAGAGCTGAATCCTGAGGTTAGTACCACGTCAGAAAATTTGAGAATTTGCACAGTAATTATAGTATGGTTCATAAATGGTCTTATAATTTGCAAGTGAATTACATTATAGATATGATATTTAAAATAATATAAAACACTCAGTTCTGTAGATGAATCATTTCTTTTTAAGTCACAGCCTTTAGATTCACTCAGAGATGCTCAGGAATTGCTGAGTTAAGTGGCCTTTGAACCTTCTGGTGTCCTCCTTCAGCCTCACAGCTCCTCCCCTTGGCCCTGTGGACTCTGGTCACAGTAGGGGCGGGCGAGATAGCGAGTGTAGACTGAAAGTGCTCTGTGCAGACTTGCTTTCTGGCCTCCTGTTCAGCTGCCAGTCTCACAGCTTGCCCTGAGAATGGACTTCCTGTGCTGTCATTTACACTCACTATCACACTAAGCGCTCTTTGTCACTCAGCCTTTGAGACAGAAGGGGGCGAGATAACGCATCTAGACCGCTCCTGTTGACTTTGTAGATAAAGTCAAGGGCTGGAGTCAAGAACCCAGGGTCTTATCCTCCTCACTTTGCAACTGCCTTGCCTTGTGACATTGAGCCAGGCTTTGGACCTCCCCATTCCTCACTATTCCTCTTCTATCCAATGAGAATCAGGGTGGGATGTTCTCTTATTTATCAGCAAGGTGTGGTTGTTGAAGGAATTTCTAAATGCTTGAAGCCCCTAGCAAAAGGAAAACGAAATCAGATAAAATGACCTTTTCTTCTGCTTTTTTTGGGGGGGTGGGGGGAATGGATAGGAAGCTGAGGCTGGTTAATTACTCCCTACTCCCAGAAGTAATTCATTCTATAATCTTGTAGATAGGGGATTTTCCTCCTACCCTTGTCAATTTTTACCTCGTCCTTATCTTTTGCTCTTTTCGTTTTTCTCTCTCTCTCTTCCTTTCTGTTTCTCCCTTTTCCTCTACCCCTGCAATGTTTCTTTCATAGCAATGTGCTGTGAGATCAAGGTGTGTAGAAATCAGCAAAGGTGAAAAGCATCTCTAAAAGGCTCTGTTCAATGTGGGTGAGCAGAGACACCGAGAAAATAGAAGGGCATCCTGAGCTGACTGGATGGGGAGGGACAGTAAGGGGATGCTTTTGCAAATATATTGGACTTAGAAAGGTAAGCCTTTAGAGACAGTTACCAGATGGCAGTGGCACCCCACTCCAGTAGTCTTGCCTGGAAAATTCCATGGATGGAGGAGCCTGGTGGGCTGCAGTCCATGGGGTCACTAAGAGTTGGACACAACTGAGCGACTTCACTTTCACTTTTCACTTTCATGCATTGGAGAAGGAAATGGCAACCCACTCCAGTGTTCTTGCCTGGAGAATCCCAGGGACGGGAAGCCTGGTGGGCTGCTGTCTATGAGGTCACACAGAGTCAGACACGACTGAAGCGACTTAGCAGCAGCGGCGGCAGCTGGCAAAATGGGTCTCTGGGGGCCTGGGACCACTTATTTAGAGGTTGTCTCAAAGAGATGGGATTGGAAAGGGTTGGAACCTATAGTGAAATTCAAGGATTCTCTCAATGGGATAGGATGGAGTGCCTGTTCTGACCACAGCCATGACTTCATCCTTTTCCCTTTTCAGTAACTTGTACAACTGCATAGAGTGTAGCTTTAAGTCAAAAGTGATTTCATCTCCTATTTCAAATTAGAGTGTGTGAAGTATTATGAATTTTAAAGCATGCATTTTAATACATTTTACTTGGTTCAGTGGGTAAAGAATTCGCCTGCAGTGTAAGAGACACAGGAGACACGGGTTTGATTCCTGGGCCAGGAAGATCTCCTGGAGAAGGAAATGGCAGCTCACTTCAGGTTTCTTGCCTGGGAAATTCCATGGACAGAGATGTCTAGAGGGCTATGGGTCCAGTCCAATGGGTCCAGTCAATTAGGTTGCAAAAGGTCAGACATGACAGTGTGACTAAGCATGCACTTTTTAAAAACCTTTAGTGGTTGAGTTTTATTGCTGTTGTTTTCATTTTGTTCTGCGAAGAGCTTGGTAATATAAATTACAAGCCAGACGTTAATTCACTTAGCATTCCTCATGGCCTTTTAAGAAGGGTGCTGTATATTCTGGCTTGCTTATTGGATTTTCCTCATCTACACATCGATTCATATGTATTTTGATTTTTTTTCACTCAAAGGGCAGCAATATCATTTTGGTGGTGTATGTTTTTGATCTATGTACATACATGGTTTTTATATGGCCTGACATTGTGTTTGTTACTTCTTATTGCATCTATTGTATATTCTAAAATGTATTATTCTATTTTGCTACCTATAGCTAGGCTTTTTTAGGGTGACTCCCCTCATTAAAAAAAACGAAGACTACTACATGGGGGACATAAAAAAAAATATATATATATATATACACACACATAATGTAGTATATGTACATAAATATATATTTAAAATATAAAAATATATATTTTACTTATTTTAATAAGAAGGATATGAAAAGATATATATCAGTCTGTCTATAATACATAGGATCTGAAGGGGATGCAGGATCTTATTAACTTTAAAAAAATAATTTATTTATTTTTAATTGGAGGATACTTGCTTTACAATATTGTGTTGGTTTCTGCCATTCATCAACACAAATCAGCCATAGGTATACATATGTCCCCTCCCTCTTGAACTTCCCTCTCACCTCCCACCCCATCTCAGCTCTCTACTTTGTCACACAGCACCAGATTTGAGCTCCCTGCATCATATAGCAAAACCCCACTGGTTATCTCTTTCACACAGGGTAATGATTATGTTTCAATAAGGAACTTATTAACTTGCTAAACTTTTTTTTCTGCTATTTCACTTTGTACAACAAATATGTGTTGCTTTTAAAAAATTATTGTATTACTTTCTTAAAACATTAATGAAAAAAGTTTCACTACTGATTTAATATAAACACTTAAAGACAAAATTTAGTAGTCACTGATAATATTTATGTTTTACAAGGTTTTTGCCAATCTTGTTAAAATGTCTAAAAATCTGCAAGAGTCTCTTTTGTTTTTAGAGCACACACATACACAAGGCAATGGTTGGTGCTCCCTCTGCTGGTTTCCCTGTAAGAATTAGCGAGCCAACTTGGGAGAGTAAAAAGATAACAATGAAAACTATGTTGATTCTTTGATCTTTAAGCACCCTTTCCACATATGAGCTTTATCCTAGATTGGCAGCAAGTGTTAAAGCAGTTTGTGAAAATGGGTTCTTTCCTGATATTTAACAGTGATACTGAAGTTGGGCTAGATAATTCAATTTCTCCTTTTTCATATCATATAGTAAGATATAAAACACAATTATTCCTAATTTATTGGGACTTTTTGAGTGGGGATTAATTTTATACAACTAACTCTAGTAGTCACTTGATGGAACATCTTTACATTAGTAAGCAAAAGTGATGGGAAAATCGCCGTCCCTGGGATTCTCCAGGCAAGAACACTGGAGTGGGTTGCCATTTCCTTCTCCAATGCATGAAAGTGAAAAGTGAAAGTGAAGTCGCTCAGTCCCTCAGTGACCCCATGGACGGCAGCCTTCCAGGCTCCTCCATCCATGGGATTTTCCAGGCAAGAGTACTGGAGCGGGGTGCCATTGCCTTCTCCTTTGCTGTGTGCAGGCTTACTCTATTTGCGGCAAGCGGGGTTTCCTCTCTAGCTGGGGTGTGTAGGCCTTTCACTGTGGCGGTTTCTCTTGTTTCGGAGCACAGGCTCTACCTAGATGCATGGGCTTCAGTGGTTGCGGCTCACTGGCTCTAGAGAGTGGGCTCAGTAGCTGTGGCACACCAGCTTACCCGTGGCATGTGAGATCTTCCTGGACCAGGGATCGAACCCGACTCTCCTGCATTAGCAGGTAGATTCTTATCCGCTGTACCACCAGGGAAGTCCACAAGCCATTTTAAAAATTAAATACCTTGTTACATCATTACTGTAATTATAAATTCTTATATAAAAGATATTTGAAATTTTCTTGGTTTAGTTAATATCGATATCTAAACTATAAGATTCTTAGAATTCATTGAATTCATCAGTTTTTTTTTGAGGGGGGGGAATCCTGACTTTCATGAATCAGAATATGTTGAATTATATATACTATTCATTTATCAAATATAAGGCAATGGCAACCCATGCCAGTACTCTTGCCTGGAAAATCCCATGGATGGAGGAGCCTGGTAGGCTGCAAACCATGAAGTCGCTAAGAGTCAGACACGACTGAGCGACTTCACTTTCACTTTTCACTTTCATGCATTGGAGAAGGAAATGGCAACCCACTCCAGTGTTCTTGCCTGGAGAATCCCAGGGACGGCAGAGCCTGGTGGGCTGCTGTCTATGGGGTCGCACAGAGCCGGACACGACTGAAGCAACTTAGCAGCAGCAGCAGCAGTATTAAATCATTCCTAAATCTTTTATTGTATTCTGTATTATATATATAATATGGTATTCTGTGTCTTAAAGGGGTTTAATGTGAAGATTCTGTCTGTACATATTCAACTCTTTTTACTAGCTTTTCCCTTTAGGTAGATGTCGGCATAGTATTAACTGAGAATATATGAAACCATTTCCCTTAGGGACATAGGCATTTAATAGGGAGCTCTGGTGAATCTATGAACTTTCAAAGGAAACATTTTTAATGGAAGGTTTCAGGGAGAGGGCTTTTGTAGGAGGATAAAGTAGACTGGAGAAGGGTCACCTCTGGACAGGCCAAAGAAATGGAGAATTTAGAGAACTCCAAGCAATAGACAGAAGAGCCTGGCAGTCTGTAGTTCATGGAGTCCCAAAGATTCAGACAGTACTGAGTGACTTTCACTTTTTCAAGCAATAGGCAGTAAAGAATGTGGGAGGTGCTATTTATCGGGGAAGAACAGGAGTTGCATTTCCTTATAAGAGAACCATTTTCCTTTTTTTTAAAAAAACTTTTTATATTATATTGGAGTGTAACCATTTAACAATGCTGTGATAGTTTCAGGTGGACAGCAAAGGAACCCAGCCGTACATATATATGTACCCATTCTCCCCCAAACTCCCCTCCCATCCGTGCTGCCACATAGCTTTGAAAAGAGTTCCCTGTGCTATACAGTAGGACTTTGTTGGTTATCCATTTTAAATATAGCAGTGTGTATTGCTCTCCTTTTAAAAAAGTCATTCCCTTTGTGAAGGGTGCTCAGGGAATGGTGAAGGAGAAAGGAAATAATAGGGTAGAAAACCAGGTCTCATAAATCAACTTTACCCATCACTGGATGAGCCATATACCACAGTCATCCCAACAGCATGGAGAACACAAGGTAGAGATTTAGGCAAGTGACAATGTTGGCAACAGGAAGTTTCATGTAGCTGAGATCAGCCACAGCTACTAGATTTAGGCCTGGGAATTCTGGGCTCTGGAAAGAGTGGGGAGGGTGATGAGTGTTGGGGGTCTGGTCATACTGAGGGCCTCCGCATAAATACTGCAGGACCCCAGTGCTGGAGACCCTGGAGTACCGGGCAGTGCATCATCACAAAGACGAGACTCAGTTCCTGCTGCTGGACTCTGAGTTCAGGAGGATTCTTGGCAGGATCCCTGTTCTGGATCATGGGCTATGAGCAGTTAGGATCAAGGCTGATTTGATACTGACCCTAGTGTACTAGCAACTTCCTTCATCCTGAGTCTGGAGAGGGTTTGTACACGAGTGCATGTTCAGTTAAGACCTACAAGCCACACAGATGATGGCCCAAATCTGGAATTTTAGGAGATGTTATTGGATGGGAGGTTATGTCCCTTGCATCTCAAACCATGATATGTGGGCTAATGCACACTTAGCCAACTTAAAAAGTCACTGTGCATTAGAGGTTAGAGATTAAAGAAAGAATACCCCTGCTTCGAATTTTTAAAACAGCTTTATTGAGGTATAAGGGGCTTCCCTGGTGGCTCCGTGGGAAAGAATCCACCTGCAATGCAGGAAACATAGGAGACTCAGGTTTGATCCAGACCTGGGTTTAATCCCTGGGTAGGGAAGATCCCCTGGAAGAGAGCATGGCAATCCACTGCAGTGTTCTAGCCTGGAGAATTCCATGGACAGAGAAGCTTGGCGGGCTATAGTCCATGGGGTCACAAAGAGTCGGACACAACTGAAGCGACTTAACATGCGTTTATGTATTGAGGTATAAATTCAGATACCATACAATCCACCCTTTTAAAGTGTACAGTTAAATGAGTTTGAGAATATTACATAACTTCTTTGAATTGTGGAATAATACATACAATATAAAATTTGTGATTTTCACCATTTCTTTTTTATCACAATAGTAAAAGATGTTTATCAGTTTTCATGATAAATAGCCAGACAAAAAATAAAAGATAATTACAGTTGCAAGCTATAATGGAAACATGATTAACCTAACAATATAAAATAATTACACACAATTTGGGGGATTAAGTAGAGTGATGTGGTAAGTGGAAGTGCGTACATGCATATGTTTTCATCCACTCGGCCAGTCTATGTCTTATGGTTGATGCATTTAATCTATTTACATTTAAGATAATTATCCATATGTATGATCCTGCTGTGGAGAAGGGAATGTCAACACATTCCAGTATTCTTGCCTAGAGAATTCCATGGACAAAGGATCCTGGCTGGCTACAGTGCATGGGGTCACGAAGAGTCAAACACCACTAAACAACTAACACTCTCTCTCTCTCTGTCTCTCTCTCTCCCCCTGCCACCCCCATTGGGACTTCCTAGGAGGCACTAGTGGTAAAGAGCCTGGCTGCCAATGCAGGAGACTTAAGAGATGCAGGTTTGATCTCTGGGTAGGGCAGATCGCCTGGAGGAGGGCATGGCAACCCATTCCAGTATTCTTGTCAGGAGAATCCAATGGACAGAGGAGTTTGGTGGACTACAGTCTATAAGATCGCACAGGGTTGGACATGACTGAAGTGACTTAGCATGTATGCACGCATGATCCTATTGCCAGTTTCTAATTATTTTGGCTTTATTTTGTGTAGGTCTTTTCCTTCTCTTGTGTTTCCTGTCTAGAGAAGTTCCTTTAGCATTTGTTGTAAAGCTGTTTTGGTGGTTTTGAATTCTTTTTACTTTTGCTTGTCTGAAAAGCTTTTGATTTCTCCATCAAATTTGAATGAACATTTATATTTACCATTAGTCCCACATAATTGTTCTCTAATTTTTTATGTATTTATTTTTAGTTCTGTCTCTTCAGGTGATATATTTTAAATTTCTTATATGCAGGACTGTTTTTTCAGATCTTTTGCATTATCCTAAGAACTTTAACTTGATTTTACCCAGATTATTCTAAATGACAGAGATGTTAGGGCTTTGTTTGTTTGTTTGTTTTTCCAATATGCTCTATAGAGCAAATCCTCTGAGTTTCTACATGAGAGTGTGGGAGGGAAAGGTGCTTTGATTTTACATATTGGGTTTTGTATGGTATTTCCCTTGAAGAATGAATTGCCCTGAAAAATTTCAAAAACTATGAGTGTGTTTTGCTGATGATAATAAACTCAATATTTAGAAGCAACTGAATGTAGAAAACTTTTCATTGAAAGTCTGCTGCTGCTGCTGCTAAGTCGCTTCAGTCATGTCTGACTCTGTGTGACCCCATAGACGGCAGCCCGCCAGGCTCCTCCGTCCATGGGATTCTCCAGGCAAGAACACTGGAGTGGGTTGCCATTTCCTTCTCCACATTGAAAGTCTAAATTAGATTATTTATGAATTGACTTCTTTATGAATATATACTTTATGTATTACTAGTCCTATATGAATTCCTATATGAATCAACTTAAAATTATATGTTTCTTTTTGTTTTGTTCATGATAGTGGTTTTAAAAGTCATGGTTTTTACTGTTAGAAGAACTTTTAGTCCAAGAGTACTCATGTGTTCATAAACCTTATAGTCCAGGAAAACAGTCTGGAAAGAGAAAACTCTCTTTATACCCCAGGAGTTCCCCAGCAAATAGATATGTACTTAAATGGAAGTGCATTTTTTCCACCCTTGGACCGACCACATAAAATTTGACACAGCCAAGGCATTGATCTAAACGAAGCTAGGATGCATGTAAGAGCTGGTAGATTTATTTCAGGTCCTTTTTAGCCAAAGCTACTTTGTTGCTTTATTTATCTTACCAGAATCTTCTTTGCCTTTCATTCTCTTCTGATCAGAGAGGTAGACTTCTTTAGACCTACCTTCTCTGTTAACAGTAGCCATTAGTCAAATGTGGCTGAAATGTCCTGAATACATGCTAGATTTCAATGACTTAGTATGGAAAAAAAAAAAAAATGATGGTGAACTAGCTCATTTGCATATTTTTGTATTATACATTGAAATGACAACAGTGGTTAAATAAACATTATTGAAATTAATTTCTTTTCATTAATTTCTGTTTCTTTTTAACCACTGAAAAATGTTAATTTACATATATGGCTCACACTCTGTTGAAGAAAACTCCTGTAGACCAATAGTTCTTAAACTCCTTTGAATAATGATGCATTTCTTTGACACTCTGATAAAAGCTCAATAGATCATAAAGAGATAGATACTGTCATTTCTGTTACAGCCAACAGATGTGTTCCTAAGACCCGCCTTACTGTGCAAGATCATGCAAAAGAAGCTACAGGGCTGGCACTGGAGTAGACTTTCAACAATTTCGTGAGTGACATGTGAAGAAACATAATAAACATGGTAGCCTGGTTCTGTCCATGGCGAATGGTTAAGAGATATGCCAGTATTACAATAAATATGGTGCTTGACCCTGAAAATGTCTCAGTTGTCTGTGGGGGTGGAGCTCTACAACTGCCCGATTCCAGTGCCTGCCTTGTTCCCCTGGCCGCCACTCTGTGTGTCAGAGGAAGAGAACTTGTTAGGAAAGTAGGAAAATACTGAGAGAAAGAGAAAAATAACAGAGGACAGACAGGAAAAACATAAAATAGGCTGAGAGGAAAGAAGGGGAAAAAATGAAAGAGAAGGGAGGGCATGAGGCTGATTGCCAGTTAGCGGGATTGCGGCTTGTGATTGGGAGGTTACCTGAACTCGGATGGAATGTTGGAAGAGCACAAGGAGAAAGTTGGGAAGTGAAAGTGAAAGTCGCTCAGCCGTGTCGGACTCTTTACGACCCCCTACAGTCCATGGAATTCTCCAGGCCAGAATATTGGAGTGGGTAGCCGTTCCCTTCTCCAGGGGATCTTCTCAATCCAGGGGTGGAACCCAGGTGTCCCGCATTGCAGGCGAATTCTTTACCATCTGAGATATCAGGGAAGCCGGGAGAAAGTTGAAACAGTAAATTAAACAGCAAAGGTAGAGTTCATTGTTCTTAAGAGGTGTGCCATGCGTGCATTTTGTTGACTTGTGCAAAGCTCAGTTCAGCTAGGTGGAGTTTTCTGTGTTGGCCTGGAGATGAAATTGGCACAAATACAAAATTAGCGTTGTGCTACAGCCTTCCCTAATTTGTCAGTCACGTTGGAACAAATTCATGTTTTCAAAATAAGCGTTCTAGCAGAACTGATTGTAGAAACATACACCAGGATAGATTGTGACACACAGCTCATGTTTGCAACCTGCAGACTGGAGGAGTGTCAGGGCATGTCAGGCATGAGGAAGCAAAGGTGAAATGCCAGCAGTAGGTTTTTTCAAGGTGTTATAGTACCTTACATAGCTATAAGGGATTATAAGAAGGGGGGCGTATTGAGCGATTTGTGGAGACCCCAGTGGAATGTAGAAAGTGAATGCATTTATGGGGTTGGATTCCTGAGGGTAGAAGACATTGAATTTGAGGAGCAGAGAAGGTAGATTCCCATTGGATACCAACTGAGAATGATGTATTTACACAGCCTTTCTAATCTATGACAGAATTGTCCAGGAAAATCTATTTGCAAATAGAACTCTCAGGGACAGGAAATGAATGCTTCGTGAGAGGAAAATTCTAAGAGTTAGTAGGAAAAGAGAGCAGATATTGTCTTAATAATCTGCTTCTATTTATCCTGGGCTTTAGTTACAATCCACAGAACTTGGTTCCTGTGACTTTACAGAAATAGGTCTAAGAATCTGTCAAGGGAAAGTGAACTGAGATCTTCAAGTCACTAGGAGTAGTGAAGTAACTTTGAAAATTAAATCAAACCATTGAAGTAGCTGCCCATTAAACATGATAATACTAATGATGGTGATGATGATGACAATAAGCTAGTATTCATTGGGCTTTAAGTGTAGCTGGGGACTACAATATGTTTCATGTGGATGATTTTATTTACTGCTCTTATTAAAAAAATCTTTTTTAAAAATTTATTTTTTAATTGAAGTATAATTGCTTTACAGAATTTTGTTTGTTTCTGCCAAATATCAATGAATTGATGAATTACTCATAACATTTTGAGAGAGGATTTTTACCTTTCTTATCTATCTCTTTTTACAGATAGAAGTAACTATGCCAACATCACACTGGTACCAAGTAGCTGAGTTGGAGGAGCTTGAAGGCAGGCAGTCTAAACCCAGTGTTTGCATGGAAGACTCTGGTCTTATTAGTGATCTTGCTGGGGACTTTCCTTTTCTACTGTTGTATATTCTTGTTATTCAGTTGCTAAGTCGTGTCTGACTCTGGGACCCCACGAACTGTGGTATACCAGGTCTCCTCCTCCTTCACTATCTCCATAGTTTGCTCAAACTCATGTTCATTCAGTCAGTGATGCCATCCAACCAGTTCATTCTCTGTTGCCCCCTTCTCCTCTTGCCCTCAATCTTTCCCAGCATCAGGGTCTTTTCCAAAGAGTTAGCTCTTTGCATCAGGTGGTCAAAGTATGGGAGCTCAACTTAAGCATCAATTCTTCCAACGATGTTTGGGGTTGATTTCCTTTAGGATTGTCTGGTTTGATCTCCTTACTGTCTGAGGGACTCTGGTACTGTTTAAATTTGTGTAATGAAATGCTATTACTTAGATTATTTTTAAAATGGAAGGAAAATACACATATATGGGTTTAAAAAAGGAAGCATAGAAAAAAGAAATAAAAACAATTTTAAAAACTGAAATCAAGTTTAAAATTCACATCCAACATACTATAATACATATATTTGGGTAGCATGATTTGAAAATGTTACTTGATACACATGTGCAGGGGGTTTTCCTTCCATGTATAGGCTCCTTGGGGAGTTTCCATTGCTACTGGATGTATATAGGATTGCCAACTGTAAATCATAGTAATGATGGGTGATATAATCAATTTTAAATTGCTGTTCAGTTTTATCCAAGGCATATTTAACATTCAGCTTTAAATGTTAACAAATGTCATTCATTATTTTTCAGAAATAGGTAGAATTAATCATTTTTCGCAGGTTCAGTTAAATTTTCTTGTGTGATGATGCAGGGATAGCATGCTATACAGAAAGCAACACATTATTGTAAAAGCCTAAGCTGCACATTCGTTAAAATTATTTTCCATTTGCTTATTTTTGCTCTAGATTCTAATTTATAAGAAGGGTATAGTAAGGCATTTTGTATTTAAGCTAAATCTATTTTTAAATGAAATTTTTTTTTTCTGTAAGTAACAATGGGTACCACCAGATTTTATTCTGCTTTTGATGAGAATACGATCTGTTTTCTCTATTGTCTTTTCAAATACTTGGTTCTTATTAGTGGATTAGAAATGACACATTTTAGAAAGGAAAATAGGGACTTCCTTAGTGGTCTTGGACTGCAGGGACATGGGTTTGATCCCTGGTCAAGGGAACTCACATCCCATGTGCCACCAGGCTCATCTGCCCATGGGACTTCCCCAGGCAAGAATACTGGAGAGGGTTGCCATTCCCTTCTCCAGGCGATCTTCCCGACCCAGGGATCAAGCCTAGGTCTCCTGCACTGCAGGCAGATTCTTTACCCTTACGTGTATTTGTGTGTTAGTTGCTCAGTTGTGTCTGACTCTGTGACCCCATGGACACAAAATATCTTTAAATTTGTGCAATGAAATGCTATTACTTAGGTTATTGAACCTAACTAAATACTATTTACTTAGGTTATAGCCTGCCAGGATCCTCTGTCAATGGAATTTTCCAGGTGAAGATACTGGAATGGGTTGCCATTTCCTTCTCCAGGGGATCTTCCTGACCTAGGGATTGAACTCAAGTCTCCTGCATTGCACAGCCCTTGATGAGGAATTAAAGATCTTTGACTTTGTTTAATGGCTAAAGTATTATTATTTTGTCTTATTTGTTTTCTTTTCTTTCTGCATGTTTTTCCCCCCTTCTCTGATTAAATTTAATATACGGGACTCAGGGAAGTCCTAGGAGGCTACAGTTTCTCTACGGACAACAGGCAGGTGGAGTACATGGTGGGGAGTGGGGAGTTGGTTCTGGGAAGGCCCCACAGGGTCCTGCTCAGTTATAGTAGAAGACCATCCCCTACCCCTTTTAATCCCTACTTTCAGATGTTCCATGATTTGGGAGATGTCATTTTGTCCGTTCACATTTTTTTTTTTTTTTTCCTGTTTTCTGTTGTGTGAAAGGAAATAAGCATACACATTTGAGGAAGAGATTTTTCTAAAGAACTCTTTTTTTTTTTTTTTTTTAGAATTGCAGTAGGAGCATATTTTCTCCTATTATTGGATAAATACCTAGTGAGGTGAGCTTTCCTGGTAGCTCAGCTGGTAAAGAATCCACCTGCAATGCAGGAAACCCTGGTTCAATTCCTGGGTGGGGAAGATTCCCTGGAGAAGGGATAGGCTACCCACTCCAGGATTCTTGGGCTTTCCTAGTGGCCCAGATGGTAAAGTATTTACCTGCAATGTGGAAGACCTGGGTTTGATCCCTGGATTGGGAAGATCCCTTGGAGAGGGCATGTCAACCCACTCCAGTATTCTTGCCTGGAAAATCCACATGGACAGAGGAGCCTTGTGGGTTCAGTCCATGGGATCTTGAAGAGTCAGACTTGACTGACTAAGCACAACACACATCCGCTGAGGTGCTCTCTCTCTCTCTCTCTCCCTCCAATTCCTCTTCTGACTTCCCTGAAGAAGAACCATGTACTTAAGACTAACTTTGCTCTCTTGTATCACCTTACCAAAAACATCTTGGCTGCACTTCCCAGAGAGATGGAATGTCTGGGACTGCTGGTGGGGGTCTGGGGGCTGCTGTCAGGGGTAGCTGCTCTGCCCTCTAGCACTGGTCACCACATAGCTCTCCTATGACTTCTCAAGTGATGTAACTGAGCAGATCCTGCCAGCAGTCCTGGCCAGGGGCCAAAGGAGAGAGAGGAGGGTGGGGAGAGTCTCCTTCACCAGCTAGAAATACCTTCATGCACTGTGGGCCTAAAGAGAATTTAGTTCATTCCCTAGTAAGGTGGAGGAAAAATAAGAATGATGGGTGGGGCTGATTTTTTAATAAAGGAATATGCTTTTTTAATAAAGTCATATCTTAAGGTAGCTCACTTGGTGAAGAATCTGCCTGTAGTACAGAAGACCCAGGTTTGATCCCTGGGTCCAGAAGATCCCCCAGAGAAAGGAATGGCTACCCATTCTAGTATTCTTGCCTGGAGAATTCCATGGACAGAGGAGCCTGGCAGTCCATGAGGTCGCGAGAATCGGACATGTCTTAGCAACTAACCACCACCATGCTTTTCTTAAAACTGATACTGATAATTAATAAAGGGTTCAGTCCTAGTGCAACAAAGTTGATGCCCAAGTATTTGTGGTATCAGGAAAGTAGACACTAGGCCGGCAGTTTCCCTTTGAGTCTGGGAAAAAGCATTTCTCTCAGGGGCTGAGCCCTCTTTCTGGGCTTGATTATGAATGGAAGCATTTCTTGGCTACCCTGGCAATATCCAGTGAGCTTGTCCAGGGGACCAGGAACATGGTGCATGATGGAACTCTTCCCTTGACTAGGGAGAGCAAGCTGCTGATGGCATTGAGGGCTGATTTTCCTCTCTGACCTCTGTTCCTCATCTCCCTCCTGCCCTCTCTGCCTCTCCCACAGGCTCCAGTACAAGCTTACACTTAGGAGAAGTGCCCCAGGTCAGGGGCAGGCAGAGAGCAACACACTTGTGTTTGGCAAAGTGAACCCTACAAATCCCAGCAAGTGTGCTTACAAGTCAACTCTCGTCCCTGTAACAGTTGGCTGGGGAGGAGACTGAGGTTTCTACCTTCTTCAATATCTAAGTAATTTGCCCTATCTATCTTTTGGAAACAGACTTTAAGCATGTAGTAACGACTCTAGATCATTCTTCCACCACATAAGAGAATTGGAACAGAAGGATGAGGGGGAAATGATTTTCCAGTTCAACTTCTGTGTTTTTTGCTGCTGCTGCTAAGTCGCTTCAGTTGTGTCCAATTCTGTGCGACCCCATAGACGGCAGCCCACCTGGCTCCCCTGTCCCTGGGATTCTCCAGGCAAGAACACTGGAGTGGGTTGCCATTTCCTTCTCCAGTGCATGAAAGGGAAAAGTGAAAGTGAAGTCACTCAGTTGTGTTCAATTCTTAGCGACCCCACAGACTGCAGCCTACCAGGCTCCTCTGCCCATGGGATTTTCCAGGCAAGAGTACTGGAGTGGGTTGCCATTGCCTTCTCCTTCTGTGTGCTTTAGAGAACATCAAGAACCAATGTGCTAATTTAAAGGCATCAGTCATATCAAGATAGGTAATATAGAAGAAGAGGGCTTCCCCAGTGGCTCAGCGATAAAGAATCTGCTAGCAATGCAGGAGTCACAGGAGATGTGGGTTCATTCCTTCGGTGGGGAAGATCTTCTGGAGAAGGAAATGACAATCCACTCCAATATTCCTGCCTGGAGAATCCTGTGGACAGAGGAGGCTGGAGGGCTACAGTCCATAGAATAGCAAGGAGTTTGCCATGACTGAAGCAACTTAGCAAACACACATGCAATGTAGAAGAAGTCAGTGAGTCTTGGGGTACTTATTAAATATTTCATCCTACATCTTAACTGTTAAATAAAGCACACAGATGAAGCTGAAGAATGTGAGTTTCTGAGTCTCACATTGGTTGGTAGCAGACCCTCTGGTATGTGGGTTTTTTTAGGGTAGTGTAAGATAAAACTTAATTTTTCTGCTCTACTCTCAATACTTCTGACACCACCAGTGATATGGATTTTTCCCACACCAAGTAATTCTCCAATTCTCAGTGCACACTGACTTAGTGGCCTATAATCTCAGTGGACACTGACTGAATGTCTTATAAATTTAACTTTTGATTCTGATGCTATCTACCTGGACATAGCATCAGATCATGCAGGTCAAGGGCTCAATTCCACAGGACTATCTCCACCCCAGATGTCAACCGCCAAGCCCAGATTGCCACCTATACTTCTGACCAAATGCCACCTATGCTTCTGATGATTTGCTAGAATGGTTCACAGAACCCAGGGAAGTTTTCCCTTACATTTGATGGTTTACTTTAAAAGGATGCAACTCAGAAAGCAACTGTATGGGAGAAGTGCATAGGACTAGGTGTGAGGCAAAGGGGTGTGGAGGGTGTGCCACCTTTCCAGCACCTTCATCTACTCACTCATCTAGAAGAGTATTAAATCTTGCTGTTCCTGAGGTTTTATAGAGCTTAATCTCCAGCCTGCCACACCCCCAGCTTTGGGGTAGAAAGCTGAGTTTTCCCAGACTGGGAGGGTGCTGATCATATCAGCTTATTGTCCACATCTCTGTGTACTTTATATCCCTATCTTCAGTCCCACACATTGAAGTGTTTTTCTGTACCTAAAGAAAGTATTTGAAGACCAACAGAAAGGAGACTGATTTGGTCATTTAGAAAGCTCTGTAGAAATCACATCTCAAGCCTAGAAAAGGTGAATTGCATTGTTCAACCATGACCTCAAAAAAACCCATCCTACATGAGTGGCTAGGAGGTCCAACACTCCCCTAATGTGGGAAATGAATTAGTTTGCTATTTCTGCTATTGCAAAATACCATGGAATAGGTGGCTTACGGGAGACGGTGAAGGGCAGGGAAGCCTGGCATGCTGCAGTCCATGGGGTTGCGAAGAGTCAGACACTAGTAGCGACTGAACAACCACGAGGCAGCGTGCACAGTTTTTTCTCACATTTCCACAGGCTGGAAGTCCAAGATCGAAGTGTTAACAAGGTTAATCTCCCCTCAGGCCTCTCTCTTTGCTTTGAGGACCGCCACCTTCTTGCTGTGGGTTCATGTGATGTTTCTTCCCTGTGTGTATAATACACTCTTACACGTATATGTCCCTGGTGTCTCAGTGTATCCTAATCTTTTCTGATAAGGACTCAAATCATACTGGATTATAGCCCCTGTTCCTCCCCTCCTGCCCA
>NW_011494926.1:2506105-2517011 GCF_000754665.1 Bison bison bison | reverse complement strand
TTTCTGGTTCGCCTCCCCCCTCCACCCTGCCCTGCCATGGGAAATTAACTCATTTCAACTTAATTGCCTCTCTAAAAGCCTTGTCTCCAAATACAGTCATGTTCTGAGGTACTGGGTCCAGGACTTCATGTGAATTTGAGGAAACACAGTTTAGCCCATAGCAGGAATAATTTCTCTTTGTTCCTCCTTTAGAAGCCCAAGTAATAGTTGACCTGGACCTGGGCTTCTCTTTTGAAAGGCAGGATAGTGCTCATGGAAGGAGCATGGGCTGTGAAGTTAGGCTGTTAACAGTGTGACTCCTGATTTAATCACTTACTCCTTTTTCAGTTTGGACTCTGGGTCAAGTTCAGTTTCCCATTTGTAAGATCTGTGTAATATCTGCTTGGGGCTTAAATGGGATAACCTGTGTGAAGTGCCCAGGGCAACGATGTAGGCGGTAAGCTTAGTTCTATTTCTTCTCCTTCAAAAATAGATAAAGGTTTCTTTTATTTTCAGTGGAAGACATTCTTTTCTGGCTCCTCTGTTGGGATTCAGTACCTTCAGAATACTATTTTCATATGTGCCATGTGAACCCACTGAGGCTTCTATGGGTCGGGCTGGGGATTGATAAGCATTGAGAGCCCTTTATTTTAGGGAATGGTATTCAGTTTGGGAATAGAAAATAAGGTATCAAGGGCTAGTGTTTGCTGACAGTGGACACAAGAATTTGGTATGGAATTAGGACCCAATTAAATGATTATTGAATAAACAGCAAAGCTAGTCAGTAGGATGGAGCAAGCATTGCTGGGGTTTGAGGAACAGCAACAGCTCACTGGGTTTCAAAGAAAACTATATTTGCGGCCACAAGACAACTCTCAACTTGAACCTATTGGTGGATCTAGGACTTAGGCCCTATTGCTAAGTAGAACTGCAAGATTTTCACTTGTAACTATAAGCCTTTAGACTTTGTTATCAGGCTTCTCCCAGGTGGCACTAGTGGTAAAGAACCTGCCTGCCAATGCAGGAGACATAAAAGATGAGAATTTGATGCCTGAGTTGGGAAGATCCCCTAGAGGAGACCTTCTAGAGGAGATGCCCTAGAGTAGATCACTGGAGTAGCAACCCACTCGAGTATTCTTGCCTGCAGAATCCCATGGACAGAGGAGCCTGGTGGGCTATACTCCACGGAGTTGCAAAGTACTGGATATGACTGAAGCAACTTAGCATACATGCACAGAATTTGTCATCAGAGTAAGGCTGGGAGAGGTAGGAGCTGAATAGGGATCTTCTACTTCAGGGCAACTAGTAAGGCATTTTCTGAGCATAATTATTGCTCACACATTTTGCTCATTTATCTCATCATAGAAATAATAGACTAGACAGTTTATAAGTTATAGTTCATCACCATTTTTTTTTTTTTTTTTCCCTATCATAATACTCAACTGTGGGGCTGCTTGAATAAAGAATAAAGAAGTAGAATTAAAAGAGAAAAACAAAATGAAACAACACAAAAAAGAAGTAGAGAAGTCAAACACACTGTCTGCTGGTAATTTTCCACTACTTAAGAGAAAATGTCACTATTCTCCCAAACAACCCAATCCTTACTCTTATCACCAATGTACATAACGTGATTGATATTGCGTATCTGCTACATAAACATTGCTTTAATATTTTTCATTACTTTTGCCCAAATGACCCTGAGTAAATGTAGTATCTGGCACAAGGTGCTGGAATTGTGGCGCTCTTTCAAAGCCAGTGGTTTTGTTGCACAACATGGAACTCTCAGAACCTTGGCATCAGCTGGATTTTTTTTTTTTCTTAAATTTCATTGGCAATTTCACCTTTATTATCCATGAAGCTCTATGGCCTAGTAATCAGACACTAAAGGCTAAAGGGAAGCAAACAAACAATATTCTTTTAACTCCTTAATGGGGCAATGATATACAAAATGTATGTGTGACTAGTGTCCAGTAGTTGGTGAAGTATTTTCACACACACACACACATGCACACATACACACACCATTTTGGGGAGAAATAGGAATTCATTTTGGCAGGAATGAAGCTTACCTTTTAACAAAAGAGGGAAATGTTATACCCTCATTATCTTCCTGTAAATATCCTCATATTCACTGATATTAATGTTTGGAGAGAATTTTAGCACATTTTTAAAACCCTCAGAGCCATAGTCATATTTTTATTCAACAAAGGTGTGCTATCTGCACACTTATTACTAAGTCAAGCAAATTTCAAAGATGTTTATATTTTATGGAGCTGAAACACACAGTTTTTTTGTTTTAGTGGAAAATTAAATGGGAGGAAGTGTTTTGATCTCATCCTTTACAGTTTTATTTGAAAATTACTGTTATGTGCAAAAATAAGCAAATGGGACATAATCAAAAGTAGAAATTTTGAACAGCAAAGGAAACCATTAACAGAATGAAAAGACAACCTATGGACTGGGAAACAATTGCAAACAACGGGACCAACAAGGGCTTAATTTCCGAAATATATGAATGGCTTATACAACTCAATAGCAACAAAAAAAGACAACCCAATAAAAAAAATGAGCAGAAGACTTAAATAGACATTTCTCCAGAGAAGACATACAGATGACCAATAGGCACATGAAAAGATGCTCAACATTACTAATTATTAGAGAAATGCAAATCAAAACTACACCAAGGTATCATTTCCCACTAGTTGGTGGTGTGTGCATGCTCAGTCGTGTCTGACTCTCTTTGGCTCTTTGGACTGTAGCCCACAAGGCTCCTTTGTCCAGGGGATTTTTCAAGCAAGAATATTGGAATGGGTTGCTATTTCATCCTCCAGGAGATCTTTCCCACCTTGGGATTGAACCTGTGTCTCCTGTGTCTACTGCAGCCAGATTCTTTACCTGCTGAGTCATCAGGAAAGTCTCTACACTAGTCAGAATTGAAAAACCTTTGAATACTAAATGCTTGGAGAAGGCATGGAGAAAAGGGAACCCTCCTACACCCTTGGTGGGAATATAAGCTGGTGCAGCTACTACAATGAACATAGGATGGAGAGTCCTTCAGAAAATATGAAAACCAGAAAGTATGAAAATGCTAAGTTGAAAAGAACATCCCAAAGTTCATCGCAGCACTATTTACAACAGCCAAGATAAAGAAGCAACCCAGGTGTCCACCAACATACAAATGAATAAAGATGTGGTATGTGTGTGTGTGTGTGTTTGTAATGGAATATCACTCAGCCATAAAAAGCCATATAATGCCATTTGCAGCAACATGGATAGACCTAGAGATGATCATACTAAGTGAAGTAAGACAGACAAATATCATATGATGTCACTTATATGGAATCTAAAATATAATACAAATGAAATTATTTTCAAAACGGAAACAGACTCAGGCATAGAAAACAGACTTATGGTTACCAAACAGAAAAGAAAGTATTGGGGGAGGGCAGCGTAAATTAGGAGCTTGGGATTAGCAGATACAAACTACTTCATGCAAAACAGACAACAAGGTTCTATTGTATAGCACAGGAAACTATATTTGATATCCTGTAATCAACTGTAGTGGAAAAGAATTTGAAGAATAATATATATATACAAACTGAATCACTTTGCTATATACTAGAAACTAACATATTATAAATCAACTATGAAGTGAAGTGAAGTGAAGAGTCTCAGTCGTGTTCGACTCTTTGAGACCCCATGGACTGTAGCCTACCAGGATTCTCCATCCATAGGATTTTCCAGGCAAGAGTACTGGAGTGGGTTGCTGTTTCCTTCTCCAGGGGATCTTCCCAACCCAGGATTGAACCTGGATCTCCCGCATTGTAGGCAGACACTTTACTGTCTGAGCCACCAAATAAAATAACTGTTATATCACCTCTCTATGTCAAAAAGACATGAGTTATATATTGAATGATCCTAGCTCATTTTCTTTTCTTGGCCATGTTGTGAGGCTTGCAGGACTTTAGTTCCCCAATCAGAGATTGAACCCAGGCTCCAGGAATGAAATTGTAGAGCCCTAACCACTGGACCACCAAGGAATTCCCAATCCTAGATCATTTAAACCAGTTGACAGAATTTTCTATGTCTGTAAAGTGTTTTATGACAATTATGTCAAATAATGAAGTTTTAAAATAAAAGCTTGAATTATTTAAAGATATCTCTTTAATATTAATCTATAATGCTCATGATGCAATCATCAATTCTGTGAAACAAAGCAAAACCTCACACTAACCGTATTTTAAACAGATCGCACATACATTTCCATAATTGAAAAGCTAAACAGAATCACACAAACACATTGGATGTAAGTGACAGTTATTTTTATCTCAGTCATCCTCATCACCATCATCATTATTCATCATTTTTTAAAAAGTCTTATTGAACAGAACTCTTCCAAATAAGTTTTCTCCTTATAAAAATATCCCCAATCCAGTTTTCTTCATGCACAGAGGCAAAACTGTTTGCCACTAATTTAATTAGATTGACTGAGAAGAATTTGAATAAGAGACAATACACAAGCTAATCCAGGGGGACCAGACTATGACTGACTAAGGAGTTTCAATGCCTGGCTTCTATCTCTGAGTTTCCACTTGAAAGTTGAGCTCTTATACGAATGAACTGACTTGCACCAACAGAAAGAGACTCACAGACTTAGAGAACGAACTTACGGTTGCTGGGTGCTTGGGTTGGGTGGGGGAAGGATAGAGGGAAGGTATTGTTAAAGGAGTTTGGGATGCGTATGTACACACTGCTGTATTTAAAATGGATAACCAACAAGGACCTTCTGTACAGCACACAGAACTCTGTTCAATGTTGTGTGGCAACCTGGATTGGAGAGGAATTTGGGGGGAGAATGGATACATGTATATGTATGGGTGAATTCTTTCACTGTTCACCTGAAACTATCACAATATGTTTGTTAATTGGCTATACCTCAGTACAAAATAAAAGTTAAAAAAAAGAAAAAAACCCATAATGGATACTCCAAAAAAACAAAAAACAAAAAACCACCCCATACATTACAGTGGCTGACTCCCTTTCTATAGCAAGCTCTGAATAAATATGATCTCATAAAAAAAAGTAAGTTGTCTGACCCTAGAGAAGTCATTTTACCCCCCACATCTACCTTTAGGGCCTTGGTTTTTACATCTATAAAGTGGATATAATGTTTTGTTCTATATACTTCATAGCATCTTTCTAGGATCAAATGACATCATGCCTGTGAACTGTTTTCAGTATTTTCAAGTGTTATGAAAATGTAAGTAGTTATGTTATTTTTTGAGTAGAGGTGCAAAGCTTGGTGGACTTGCTCAGAAAACCTAAGTCCAAGTTTTTCTTCTTCCAATTACTAGCTAGGAGTTCTTTGCACATATAAATGGACCTTTTTTCTTGATCTCTAAAAAAGGGGTAAAAATATTTACTTCACATATATTATGTATACAATATATAAAGTTGCTTTCAAATCCAAAGTAGTCAGTTATCTTTTTATTCATTTATTTTTAAGTTAATTTTTATTGGAGTAGAGTTGCTTTATAGTGTTATTCCAGTTTCTGCTGTACAGCAAAACAAATCAGCCACATGTATATACATGTCCCTTCCCTTTTGGATTTCCTTCTCATTTAGGTCACCACAGAGCACTGAGTAGAGTTCCCTGTGCTATACAGTAGATTCTCATAGTCATCTATTTTATATATCGTATGGATACTGTATATACATCTACCCCGATCTGCCAATCCATCTTACTTCCCCCTTTTTCCCCTTGGTATGCAGAGGTTTGTTCTCTACATCTGTGTTTCTATTTCTGCTTTGCAAATAAGATCATCTATATTATTTTTCTAGACTTCATATATATGCGTTAATGTACCATATTTGTTTTTCTGTTTCTAACTGATTTCACTCTGTATGACAGCCTCTAGGTCCATCCACATCTCTACCGATTTCATTCCTTTTTATGGTTGAGTAATATTCCATCGTATATATGCAGCACATCTTTATCCATTCCTCAAAATTGTCATCTTCATGTATGGAAGATTGTTACAAGCATCCTCATGAATGCAGTTATATATAGCAAGAAACAATTTGTGTAAGAAGTAATATACAAATTGTTACAGTGTTTTTTAAGCTGTAACAACAGCAAAAAAAGAAAAAAATAACTTTGTGAAATGCCAGATCTTTTCGAATATGCTAAATCCACTTGCTGACAATGGCTGAATTTCTCT
Source organism: Bison bison bison (assembly GCF_000754665.1). NCBI lineage: Eukaryota > Metazoa > Chordata > Mammalia > Artiodactyla > Bovidae > Bison > Bison bison. The sequence continues at coordinate 2,510,811 of NW_011494926.1, read as the reverse complement.
ATAAAATCAGACAGCAGTGAGGTTGGTCTTGAAATGTCATCAGCGTAGGACTTTGCCTGATAGTGAGCAAATGCCCATAGTCCTTATCTAGGGGCTGGAGGGAGGGACTTCCTAATTGGGAGGTCACCAACTGCCTTTGCTGCTGCTAATAGACCCTCTGTTGAAAGCCAGGCAGAAGGGTCTAGGATTTCTCTGTATGAAAGAGACAAATCTGGCTCATCAAGAGATGATATAGAAAACAGTAAATAGATAAGTGAAAATCCTTAACATTTTTTAAAAAGACCAAAACAGACTTTAAAAACACGAATGAAAGTGACTTATAGGAAATAGAATATGCAGTTGTTGATGATAAAAATGCACACAGTGGTTTCTAAATCTAATTATTAGTGTATCATTGCACACATCTCTTATCGATGTTTGATATTGGTAAATCACTGCTAATATTGCTTTTGATATGGTAACATGTGAAGGGAACACAAGCCAGACATGCTGAAGCAGCTCCCCACACTTGCACTGATTTCAGACAGGGTTACAAAAGCTTCAGTGCTTTCCTGACTGTTTAGCTTTCCTCAGAAAGTAATTCTCATAGCTCTCAAGTTCTGTTATCTTCCTACTTCAATTCTTTAAATGAATTTTGTGGCCAGCAACCAGCCTACTTGGCTTTTAGTATGTTTTAATAAACGTTGTGCTGTTTGGCAACAGAAAGCAGGCAAAAAGTCAGAAGATCCTCAATTAGATAGCCTTTTATGGTTGTGAAAATAACAGGGCTATTGCCTTTTTTCCCCATTTTCTGTGCTGTTTCTGACAAGGATAACTAAAGTAAGAGCAGAATTACCAAGAAGCTAAAGGATTCAGAGTTCTGTAGAGAACAAACTAGTGATTACCAGTGGAGAAAAGGAAGGGGCAAGATAAGGGTAGGGGCTTAAGGGGCACAAACTATACGTATAAAAGAAATAAGCTACAGTGATATACGGTACAGCACAGGGAATAGAGCTGATATTTTGTACTAACTATAAATGGAATATAACCTTCAAAAATTGTGAATCACTATGTTGTACACTTGAAACTTATGTAATATTGTGGTGGTTCAGTTGCTCAATCCTGTCCGACTCCTTGCCTCCTTGCGACCCCATGAGCTATAGCTTGCCAGGCTTCTCTGTTCATGGGATTTTGCAGGCAAGAACACTGGAGTGGGCTCCCATTTCCTTCTCCAGGGGAACTTCCCAACCCAGGTATCAAAACTGGGTCTCCTGCATTGCAGGTGGATTCTTTACAGATTGAACCACCTTGTACATCCACTATATCTTGATGAAAAAAATTTTAATTCAGAGGAATTCTATCTGGGCAGAAGAGTTAAATGCAGATGAAGTGTCTGGGGAGCCAGTCATAGCAATATCCCCACTTTCTTGCCACAATTCAGCCAATGCAATATGTCTCAGTGCACCATGAGGGTACCACATCTGAGGTTCTGTGTTACCTCTTCTACAGGATTAACTTCAGGACAGATCAGCAGATGTGATGGCTGAAGAAGAACAAATACTTAATTTTCTGGTGTTTTGAACTCCCCCAAGAAGAGTGACATAGTTGAATGAATAAATAACAATAAATGCCAGACAGTATTGATACTTCTGACTGGGAATAATACTTCCAAATCAGTACTAGCTAAGGACATTGATTTTTCCTCAACAATCATTGTCCTATCTTGTGTAATAACACTTTAGCTTTTATAATTTAAGTACACTATCCATTTTGAGTAAATTTTTGTGTAAAGTGTGAAGTTAAGGTCAGGTTTTACTTTTTTAATCCATTGATATCCAATTTCTCCAGTGTCAAGAATGTATATGTACACTCACAGACGTATCTATGTATGTCCTTCATTCAATGTCTTCATGGTGAAAGTGGGATTCATAGTGCTTAATTTAATATACATATTTTCTTTTTCCTTTAATGCAGGGAATTTTTCCTATTACATCTTTGTATTTTTTTAATTCAATTTGTTGACCTGAGCGAGAAATATGTACTTCCCATTTCTGATATATCTTTCAGTGTAGAGGTAACTTGATTAGTGTAATTTCAGCCCCTAACTTAATCTGTCCCAGAGAGCAATAGGTGATGCATCTGAGCTCTACAGTTTGGATGAAATAAATTAAACCTGCATGGCTTGGTTTCCACTCTTTTTCTTGTGGGGAATAAAAGCCTGAGGGAAGCAAGAATCAGGAAGCAGGATAACTTCTGCTTTCCATGCAGTAATTCTCCCTGGATCAGACCACCCAGCTCCCATCAGAAGGAATGGAGTTCTCATCAGTACTGTGTATGTCTGAATAAAGGAGTCTGCCTAATTCTAGGGTTCAGTTAGCAGGCTCATTTGGCTGTCACACTAACTTTTGTCCTCTAGCTTTGCCTCTATCAATCATAAAGGCAATATTTTGGTTGCCGAAGCGCTGATATGTCTTCTTTTTAAATTGTGTAATAACTTCAGCAGGAGAGAGGGGTGCTATTTCTTAAGACCTTCTGAAATTCTTAGCATTTGGTATAGAGGTCAGAAATATTGCTAGATATAACAGAGAATAAAACTTGCCAATAAAAATTGCACCCAAAGAAGCTTTTGGTATAGCTTTGGACATTTGATTTTAATGTGTATGTAGATTGTTTTGATCTTGGCACTTGGTAGAAGTTTATATTGTACAAACTTTCTATTTCTACCATTTTTAGGCTTGTGGTATTTGACTTTGGTCTGTGTATTAGTCAGCTCAGGTTGCTATAACAGAATATCATAAACTCAGTGACTTATAAGCCCACCTTTATTTCTCACAGTTCTGAGGCTGGAAGGCCAAGATCAAGGTGCTAGCAGATTCAGTGTTTGATGAAGACCTTATTCTTTGTCTGTAGATGTCTGCCTTCTCGCTGTATCTTCACATGCAGAGAGGTGTCTGGTGTCTCTTCCTTATAAGGACAATAATCCCATCACGAGCGCTCCACCTTTATTGTTGTTCAGGTCCTAAGTCATGTCCAACTCTTTGTGACCCCATGCCAGGCTTCCCTGTCCTTCACTATCTCCCTGAGTTTGCTCAAACTCATGTCCATTGAGTCGATGATGCCGTCCTCTACCCTCACGACCATATCTAAACCTAATTACCCCCAAAGACCCTTCCTTCTAATATGATCACACTGAGTGGTAGGGATTCAACAGATGAATATTGGAGGGAGGTAAACATTCAATCTCTGACAATCTGCAACTGTTAACTTATGGAGATTTGATGCATAGATAAGTAACAATTTCTAAGAGTCATGGAAGATTTCAAGATTAAAAACAAAGATAAAAACTGCCCATGGGCCATTTTGCTTTCTTATCAAGAGTGTACAGAGACACCTTAGGTGTCAAGTGTGTGCAGGGCTATGAGACCATTGACTTAAGGGAGACAGTTTCTTGGCAAGAGCACACAGAAGCCAAGTAGGCCTGGACAAAGGGGAATAGATCCTAGTAAGTGAGTTGTCGTTAGCCACTTATAACCACACAGAACAATCACAGAACCACATCTGTGAGCTGGTTTCAGGAATGGTCTTAGAGTGCTGACTGGTACAGATTTTTATGTAAACTTAGCCTTTCCTAAGCATATTAACCAAGGTATGCTAATAGTCCCTATTTTTCATGCTGTCTGTATCTATGTCCTTTGATAGTGCTTTCCCTATCTGAGTCTGCTCTTGTTCACATGACTTTCTTCAGCCAATGGGATAGTAGCAAATATAATACAGGCAGAGGTTTGGAAACGTATTTGAGCGATCCTACTTCTTCTCTTGAAATTCTGCCATTGTGAAAACAAGTCTGTGAACAGGTTTACTAAAGGCTAAGACACCACATGAGGCAGAAATGAGTCACCCCAGAAATGCTAGCTTAGACCACCTGGCCCCTGGTCTCTCAGCTAACCACAAAGGAGAATCCAAATGAGAACACTTAAACCCGGGGCAACAAAACAGTTAAGGTGATACATAGTTTCATAATAAACAACAGTGCCTTAAGCCTCTATATTTTAGGATGATTTGTTACAGTGATAAGTGACTGATACAAGAAACAAAGTTTCAAAGATTAAGAAAACAGGTTCTTTAGAGGCCTGATGTTGGCAATTTGATCTCTGGTTCCTCTGCCTTTTCTAAAACCAGCTTGAACATCAGGAAGTTCACGGTTCACATATTGATGAAGCCTGGCTTGGAGAATTTTGAGCATTACTTTACTAGAATGTGAGATGAGTGCAATTGTGCAGTAGTTTGAGCATTCTTTGGCATTGCCTTTCTTTGGGATTGGAATGAAAACTGACCTTTTCCAGTCCTGTGGCCACTGCTGAGTTTTCCACATTTGCTGGTATATTGAGTGCAGCACTTTCACAGCATCCTCTTTCAGGATTTGAAATAGCTCAACTGGAATTCCATCACCTCCACTAGCTTTGTTCGTAGGGATGCTTTCTAAGGCCCACTTGACTTCACATTCCAGGATATCTGGCTCTAGATGAGTGATCACACCATCGTGATTATCTGGGTCGTGAAGATCTTTTTTATACAGTTATTCTGTGTATTCTTGCCACCTCTTCTTAATGTCTTCTGCTTCTGTTAGGTCCATACCATTTCTGTCCTTTATTGAGCCTATCTTAAAGCTCAACATTCAGAAAACGAAGATCATGGCATCTGGTCCCATCACTCCATGGGAAATAGAT
>NW_011494926.1:2494004-2506005 GCF_000754665.1 Bison bison bison | reverse complement strand
CTTTATTGAGCCTATCTTAAAGCTCAACATTCAGAAAACGAAGATCATGGCATCTGGTCCCATCACTTCATGGGAAATAGATGGGGAAACAGTGGAAACAGTGTCAGACTTTATTTTTTGGGCTCCAAAATCACTGCAGATGGTGACTGCAGCCATGAAATTAAAAGATGCTTACTCCTTGGAAGGAAAGTTATGTCCAATCTAGATAACATATTCAAAAGCAGAGACATTACTTTGCCAACAAAGGTCCATCTAGTCAAGGCTATGGTTTTTCCTGTGGTCATGTATGGATGTGAGAGCTGGACTGTGAAGAAGGCTGAGCACTGAAGAATTGATGCTTTTGAACTGTGGTGTTGAAGAAGACTCTTGAGAGTCCCTTGGACTGCAAGCAGATCCAACCAGTCCATTCTGAAGGAGATCAGCCCTGGGATTTCTTTGGAAGGACTGATACTAAAGCTGAAACTCCAGTACTTTGGCCACCTCATGCGAAGAGTTGATTCCTTGGAAAAGACTCTGATGCTGGGAGGGATTGAGGACAGGAGAAGGGGATGACAGAGGATGAGATGGCTGGATAGCATTACTGACTTGATGGATGTGCGTCTGAGTGAACTCCGGGAGTTGGTGATGGACAGGGAGGCCTGGCGTGCTGCGATTCATGGGGTCGCAAAGAGTCGGACACGACTGAGCAACTGAACTGAACTGAACTGGAATATACTTTTTGCCATACCTTTGCCCTCGGAATTGCTTCTCTTGAATTGCAAGACAGCTGAGATTTGGGGTTTATAAGTTTCAGGCCTAAGTAGTCAGTGCTAGATAGACCTTTACAAATTCAGCTTAATCTTCCTGAGAGGAATAGAGGGGGATAAAAACATAATTGACAAAAAGACATTGGAGAAAGAAACACATTCTCGAGGTCTGGAACATTTCATGGCACTGTTCTTTATTAGGACCCTGCGGGCTCAGTCTTAAGAAATATAAATAGTTGCTTCAGATTAGGAATCTGGTAAGGATGATTCTTCCAGCTAAATGTGGAGACAAGATGAAAACTTAATTAGGAGGCTTTAAAAAATGCCCAAGCCATTTCATAACAAAAACAATACCCACTGAGATACAAGGCTGAAAATGCCTGTTCACATGAATTTGTGGGTGCTCTCTCACCAGATAGGATTGATACTAAGTTCAACATGGGCATGAAGAAAAATCAAGAGATTTTGAGTATTACTTGAAAGGATAAAAAGGTGTCCTGAGTAAGACCAGGTAATGCAAATTCCTAATCTCTGCAAGAAAGCAATATACACATCAGAATGCACTAATAGTGCACTAATCCACTATGCTGCAGTAACAGTCCCCAGATCTCTCTGGTTGTTCACACAATGTAACGCAGCTTTTCAGTATTATTTTCACTTACTACATGTTATAGCTGAGTTAGAGGGCCTCTGCTTATTGCATCTTTCAGGGATGTCGGTTGATAGACACTCCATGTCAACGCATCCATAATCACCCAGTTGAAAATGCAAAAGGGAATGTGGTAAATTACATACTGCTTAGAGATACCACATGGAAGGAATATGTAGCACTTCTGTGCACCTTTTACTGGCTTATACAAGTGCCACTGGAGAAGGAAATAGCATCGTCTGTTTTGCCTGGGAGGGGAGAAGAAGCAGAACACACCCTAACATCTTCCATAGTCATTCTATGAAACACAGTATTTGATTCTTATTTTTATGCACAAAGTATACTTATTTACCCCAAGGAAAACAACCAAGAAGTCCCACAGAGTACGGACACCAAATCAATGTCTAGGGTATCTAGTGATGTGCGGGGGGCTCTATAGCTGGTCTAGAAATGTGCTTCTTGACCTAGAGACTTTAAAGTGGTAAATTTTCTCTTCTCTACATACACATCCAGTACTCAGTGATGGTTTTGGGATAGAGTAACTGCTATAAACATTCCCACTCAGAAAGGGGACCATTGGGAGACGCACAAGAGAGGAATTCTGAGAATCCCACCAGAAAGACATTTTGATAGATCTTCCACTGAGAGTGAGCATTGGCCCTCTTAAAATGTGTGCTCAGTTAGTGTAACTCATAGCCTCTGTTCACCTCTTTATCCTCTCTCTCTCCTGAGAAGTTAAGAGTGACATATCACTGATAATTTTGGAAAAATAAGTTGGGGATAAATTAAGTCAGCTCTACGCCTCTTCCTTATGGGAGTGAGCAGTTCTTTAGGAAGCAGATATTCACCTTTGTGTTGTCAGGCTATCCCTGATTAAGCATCCTGTCCTCCTACCTCTCAGGTGGGATGTCTTCCCCAAATCAGCATTGCCTAATGGGAAAGGTCAACATGCCAACTACTGCGATTTAGATGGCAGATCTATTTAGCTGCACAACTAAGCTACACATTTAGCCTTTATCAGAATAGCAGTGAAATTTTGATCCTTACCACCCCTGACAGACTTTTATTTCTCATTCTTTTCAGATGGGAATGATTAAAGAGGTTTGTCTCAGACAATTTAATAATTGGGTTTTCTATTTCAGAAACCTCTGTTAGTCTTATGTTGGAATGTCTTTATCATCGGTGTTTATTTTCTTTTTCTTAATTCCTTTGATCTGTTTGTCTTATTGTAATTATTCATGATTATTTTTCAGGACTTGATGTTGGAAATTATATTTTACCATGTACATTTTATTTCTGTTTCTAATTATTTTTAGTTTTATAATAGGGTTACTTTCATATGAAATTTAATTTTTCTACAGACTTCCCTTTTATGTTTTTTTGCTGATATTTGAAAATAGTCTAGATAGAGAAGAGAGATTAGTTCATTTCTGCAAATCTTGATCAATTGAATAAGGGAGATGAGGGAGGTGGAAGGGTGAAGATAACTCCTACAAGTTTGGTTTGAATAGTTAAGTGGTACTAGTGGTTGATATAGAGATTTCAGCAGGAGGAAAATATTTTGATTCCAGAAATAAATTTCTTTTGCACATTGGACCTGATTGCTTTTCCAGTAACACCTCTGACCTGAAGAAATAGGAATTTTCTCAGGGCAGACCTGAGTAGTTGCTTCAGTGGGAGAGAGGGGAATTTATAAACACTGAGTTTCAAAAGAGATGGTTTCCAGAATGTTAGGAAGCAGTCCTTAAAAACGATTGGGAGAATGACAAAGACTGGCTTAATATGTTCCATACTTATCTTTTAAAATGACTTTTAAGTATTCTTTTGAGGAGCTATAGGGTTGGACACTAAGTGAGTTTTAATATTTTACCATTTTAAACAATACTGTTTTGATTATATAAATATATAGATAAGTCCCTTTTTTCCTCTGGATTTTTATATAGAATAAAATTACCACAAGAAGGGTTTAGTAGAATATGAATGCAGTTCCTTTTCCTGTGTAATGCCAAATTGTTTTTCTAAAGACTGCATAGTTTATATTGCCAGCAACACTCCGTGGGTATATATTGTCAACTTTGCATTACCTGATTTTAAAAGCAATAATTAATAATTATGATTATGCAAAACCTTGGAAGATAATTTTAAAGGCAATGAGGCTTAAAATGATATCTTATGGTTTAAAATACTGCATAGTTTTGTTACCAGTGAGACCTTTGTTATTTTTATTTAATATTTTAAATATTTTATTTATTTACTCATCAAATTTCCTTTCATCCATATTTGAGGCCAAATAACTGTCTGCCTTATCATTTTAGATTTGGTTGGTCCCTAAAAAGTTTTAGTCTTTGTGTAGTTAAGTTTGTTAGTTATTTTCTTTTGTTGTTTCCATTGTATTTTAACCTTAAAAAGTTATCATCTCTCCAAAGATAACTATAAATTTCTCTTTTAGTTTTCTATGACTTAATGGATTTATAAAAGACAAAGTACTCATTGATCCAATAGAAAATATTGTTGTGTGTAATATGAGGTATATCTCTACCTTTTGTTTTTTTGTGAAATTTTTAACCATTAATGCTAGGAGAGATTTTTGTAACAGTAAGAAATCGGGTGGTTTGCTGTTTTCAACGGAGAATCATATACTGGGCACTCACCTTCTGTGGGTGTCAAGTTTCAAGTGGATTGAATTGGAGGAATTTTTAAGAGTTTTTGTTGTTGTTGTTTGGCCTTGCCAAACAGCATCAAGGATCTTAGTTCCCTGAACAGGGTTTGAACCTGGCCCCCTGCATTGGAAGTTCAGAGTCTTAACCACTGGACCACCAGGGAAGTCCTTGGAAGATGTTTTAAGAACTCTTTCAAACTTGAAAGTGAAAGTAAAGTTGCTCAGTCATGCGCGACCCTCAGCGACCCCATGGACTGCAGCCTTCCAGGCTCCTCCATCCATGGGATTTTCCAGGCAAGAGTACTGGAGTGGGGTGCCATTGCCTTCAAACTTGAGGTCCAGGGAAAAGATGAGTTTAGAAGGGAAATTAAATGTCTCTGATTTATGGGAGATTTCCCAAGAAGAATCAACTCTTCATTGTTGTCCAAATGATTAATGACAGAGGATTGTGATGAAAGGTAATTCAAGAGAACTAATGATTTCTTTTATTAGAAAGTAATCTTCCTTTAAAGAGAAGTAATCTTTCTAAAGTCACAAATGAAACTCCTCACACTTGATCTGATGTAGTCTTTATAAGAGACTTTTTCAGATACTCATCATTATCCCCAGCTGCTTGATTTGCCAGAGAGAAGTGGTTCATGATGTATCTTCTGGGGATTTAGAGGGAAAACTTTGGTCCTCTAATGAGTTCTTCCTCTTAGTCAGGTACAAACCTCTCTTCAGTGGAAAATGGTGCTCAATTTTCCACAGTCTGAAGCAGTTCCTGATAGAATTTTCTTACAACCACTTTAATGCTGTTGCTCCCTGTCTATATTTCCTGTATCTGGAAGCAGGATGGAGTGAAAGATAAGATAATCTACTTGTTGGAGACTACGACGATGTAAGAAACACTAGTTCTTATCTCCATTTGCCAACAAAAAACCCAAGTTTTGAAAGGCTAAGATCTGATCTTTACTGTCAGTAGCAGAATAATTAATTTTATTGAATAGACTCTTATATAGTGGTTATTATGTGCCAGATAAATTACAACTGTGTGAAATGAGTATTGTTTTTATCCTGCCGACTCATTGGAAAAGGCCCTGATGCTGGGAAAGATTGAGGGCAGGAGGGGAAGGGGGTGATAGAGGCTGAGATGGTTGGATGTCATAATGAACTCAATGGATATGAGTTTGAACAAACTACAGGATATAGCGAGGGCAGGGAAGTCTGGAGTAATGCAGCCCATGGGGTCACAGAGTTGGACATGACTGAGTGACTGAACAGCAACTAAAGACAAGGATGCCGAGGCTCAGAGAGGTCACAGTGACCAGCACAAGTGACATAGATGATGGGTGACTGGGCCAGGGTTCAGTAAACTCTGCAGAGTGTTATTGCTTACCACACAGTAAGGCCAGAGCTGGGAACAAAACCTCCTGCTTTGCAATGTAGTCCTCTTTCCAGTAAACTAGGTAAGTGCACATTCATTCAGTTATCTACTGAGTAACAGAAGCCAGATCCATATTTCTGTTCAATGAAATGCCTCTGCCAAGTTTTTGTCAAGCATTCTTACCAATCATACCCCTTGCACTTAATCTGTTGCTAGTTTTTATAAGAGACTCCACTACAAAAGAAGGCAAAACTCATTCTCTTCGGTAAGGAGCCATATCATTGGTACATGAGGCCCTAAAATACTGAAAAGTTGCACCCAGAGTCATATTCTTTGAAGGATACAGGTGTTAAAGTAGGAATTCTTGCTTGGCTTCTTCAATAAGATAAAAAAGGAAATGAAACACAAAGGTGATCAATCTAAAAAGGATCAGACGATCCCAACGCTTTCTCTCCTACAGGCAGTTGAAGGACCACACCAGCTCTATTCTTTTTAGGGTACTCATTCACAGATGATACAAGGGCAAGTTCAACCCCTGAAAACCCAAGAGAAATGAAGAGTTCCTAACACTGCAGTATGTCATAGACTATGCAAAAAAGCTCATATAATCAGTACAGTGATTTTTTCCCCCAATTCTACTTTAATCTGGATTTGATTGCTGTAACTGTAAAGAATCAGCTAGCTTTGAGAGGGAGCCATGAGCTTGTGAATATCGTTCTCCAGACAGATTCCACTGGATTCCTCACTTCTTTCTTAAATGAAGTGCAAATCTGGAAGCATTACGCTAAAATGTGCCATTACTTCAGGTTTCTTTGAAATATATAATTTCTAGGTTTTTCTGATGTAAACAGTAGGAGAAAATGGAATACCAGTTAACATGTCAATGGTTGTAACATCCCAGAAGTATCAATATCATTATTAGCATACCCTCTTCTGGTAGTAAAAGATTTATTTTACTGTGTCATGAACTCAAGCATTTCTTTAACCAGAACTCTGAGCTGCTTCCTTTGGAGAACTGCAGCATATGGTTTTCCTCTTCCACTTTTTAATATTTTGGTCTCCGATGAATCCGCATACAAAGGCTTCCTTCCTTTAGCTGGAGTCCACAAATGAAAGGCTTTTCTTTTTCTGATTGTAGATTAGCCTGCCAAGAAACAAACACGAGCTGGAGAACATCACTTTAATTTATTGATGGGATACAGATGACAAGGAAGTCTGTCCTATTCCAGGTTTTCGGGAATGCTGCAGGCTGACCCAGCACAGCCGAGTTCCTTACGGCAAAGACAGATTTTGCCAAAAACTGAAGCCAATAGTCATTGCAAACCTCTGAACCAAAACATTCCTTTAGTGCTTGAATTTCCCTATAATTTGTGTCGATTCCCTTTTTGTCAATGAAGCTAGCAGTGGATAACTAGCTTAGTGCAATCAGACAAAACAACTGTGCCATTCATTCAGTAATTAGATGATAGCCTTACCGCATGCTTTATGGTTTCCGTTCTTCATTCTTTCCTTTCTTTTCAAGTCCTTGGAGACAAACTCTGGGATGTTTGGCAAAGCAGAGACCCTTGTTGAAAAATATCCTGTCTTCTTTTTTCATTTTGAGGTTGCTAATAAGTTCTATTCTCAGAGGCAAAACATTAGATGCACACAGCAGGAAAGATCGGCCAAGTTTAAAAAAAAAAAAAAAAAGTTTGATTCTTCTGTATATTGCTTTTTGCCTCACTTTCCAGTTTGGCCTTCCTTGAGGCAGAAGATGGTTTTCCTCTTTTTTTAATCCATCACTAGGCAAATGAGTTTGATACTCGAGCTAAATGCTTATAGCAGATCTTGCATAAATCACTTTTTAAGCTTTCAGACATAAAGTATTTATGAGATGTGAAGCAGAGACAGAAAGATAGGAGAAAGAAAGGGAGAGGTGGGCTGCTTGATTAGGGTTAAGCCACTCTGAAGAGAACACAGCCCGTTACATTTCTGCCTGGTCATTTGGGTGAAGTGTTGTTCTAAGAGTTTGCTGCCTTTTTTTTTTCTTAAATCTTTTGTTTGTTTCCTAAACTATAACAAGAAAAGGGAGGAAAAGCTTCTACAAGAAAATAGGGAAGCTATTTTAGGTTCTGTTGTCTTTGGCTTGAAGATATACTGGGATCAACATCCATGAAATAGGTGGCCTTCCCCAGTGATTATCTGGTCCTGTTGGTCAAGTGTCTTGGTTGCAAGTGATATTGCTTGAGCTACTGGAAGAAAAAAGAGGAGCATCTTGTTGGCTGCTCTACCTAAACTATAGAAGGACAGGAAGGGGGTTCTTGAGAAGTGACTGAAATCGGGGACCTAAAGCCTTATCACGAATTCTGTTTCTTCTTCTTCTCATCTCTGCTTCTCATTTGGCTTGATCTCTCTCTTTTTTCTGGGCCACCTGGAACCACAGCTCAAAATATGTTAAAAGATAACAAAGAAATAATACAAATGCATCTGTATACAAAATAGACTCAGAGACACAGAAAACAAACTTATGGTTACCAAAGGGGAAAGAGAAGTGGGGGCAATAAATTAGGAGTATGAGATTAACATATAGAAACTACTATATACAAAATGGATAACCAACAAGGACCTACTGGGTAGCACAAGGATCTATATTCAATATCTTGTAATAACCTGTAATGGAATATAATATGAAAAAAATATGTAACTGAATCACTTAGCTGTGCACTTGAAACTAACACAGTACTATAAATTAACTTGTTTCTTGTTGTTTAGTTGCTAAGTCCTGTCTGACTCTTTGTGACCCCAAGGACTGCAGCCTGCCAGGCTCCCCTGTCCATGGGATTTCCCAGGCAAGAATACTGGAATGGTTGCCATTTCCTTCTCCAAGTCATCTTCCAGGGATTGAACCTGTATCTCCTGCATTGGCAGGCAGGTTCTTTACCACTGTGCCAACTGGGAAGCCCTAAATCAACTATACGTCAATAAAAAAACTGAAGTCTATTAAACATCTTAAGAGTTCATGTCAGCAAAAATCAGTTGGAACAGGGCAGCACCAAGCCAGAAGTGGTTAGAAGTGCTCCTTCAACAACAACTCAAGAAAAGACTTTTATAGAGAAAAGGCAGAAGCAAAGTAAGCAAATTATTGGTTGGCTAAAGCTTGTGAAGAAAGCTGAGTGCCGAAGAATTGATGCTTTTGAACTGTGGTGTTGGAGAAGACTCTTGAGAGTCCCTTGGACTACAAGGAGATCCAACCAGTCCATTCTAAAGGAGATCAGTCCTGGGTGTTCTTTGGAAGGACTGATGCTAAAGCTGAAACTCCAGTACTTTGGCCACCTCATGCGAAGAGTTGACTCATTGGAAAAGAGTCTGATGCTGGGAGGGATTGCGGGCAGGAGGAGAAGGGGACGACAGAGGATGAGATCGCTGGATGGCATCACTGACTCAATGGACATGAGTTTGGGTGAACTCTGGGAGTTGGTGATGGACAGGGAGGCCTGGGGTGCTGCAATTCATGGGGTTGCAAAGAGTTGGACACGACCGAGCAACTGAACTGAACTGAACTGAAAGCTTAAAAAGCCTAGTTGGCTGTTTGTGATTGGTCGTCTTTAGGTTTCAATTTCATAATCTGTGGCATTAGAGGCTTAGGTTTTGGTTTATTTATGTGGGCCTCCTCAATCTAATGACTTTCTTGTTTAAGAATGGATAATGGAAGTTTGGGTCTCAATTACAGTTCTCAGATCAAACTGTTGGAAAAACGACTCTCCTCAAACTTCAGATTACTTTTGAAAGTACTTTGATTTGCCAGGTTTGGGTATTTTCCCTCCTGTTGGATCAATCATTCTGGACACTGGATGAAGCTTTATAATTGGTCTAGAATCCCAGGGACAGAGGAGCCTGGTGGGCTGGGGTCACACAGAGTCGGACACAACTGAAGCGACTTAGCAGCAGCAGCAGCAGGTCACAGGCTGATTCTTGATCCTGAGGCTATGGGCATCGGCCACGTATCCAGAAGGTAAGGAGGGCTGAGCAGACAAAGACAGGAGCCACTGGAAATTTTGTCTATGTTCTTCACTTTGTCCACTTGAAAAGCATATTTGACATTTGAGAATGCCATGAGTTGAGATTCTTTCCTGACAGTATAGTAGAAGTGACTATACCAAGATCTTAGTTGTTACACTGTGAGTATGGGTCAGGTACTGGTGGTGGTAAATTGAATTGCAAAGGAAATTGTGTTTATAGTTCTTCATCTGACATATGATCACAAAGAAATTTTACAATTGCCTTGCAGTTAAGCTCCCTTTCTGCTTCAAGGAGTATTTGAAGATTTTCTTAAGTATTACCCCATGGAAAAAACAATACATTACAGTTAAATTAAAGTCTAATTTTCTCATGGTTAAAATGGAAAATAAGTCAGCTTAAAGGTGACCTGTAGTGTGAAGGGTGTGAAGGGGAGCTATAAGCTATCACCTTGCTCCACAACAGGGAGCAGCAAATCTTTTCTGGAAGTGGCTACATAATAAATATTTTTGGCTTTACATGGTAGCCAGTCTTTACTGGCTACCTGTAAATGAACAGGCATGGCTGTGTTCCAATAAAATTTATTTACAAGTTCAGCATGTGGGCAGTAGTAATTTATTAACCCTGATATATGCAGTATTACATAAGAGATGTGTAAAGTGAAATATTAAGTAAATCCTATACATTACTAGTATTTTGAATGTCCTTGAGTAACCTGAGTTGCTGTTATTGTTCAGTCCCCATGTCGTGTCTGATTCTTTGCGACCCCATGGTCTATAGCACACCAGGCTTCCCTGTCCTTCACAATTTCCCAGAGTTTGCTCAAACTCGTGTCCATTGAGTCAACGATGCCATCCAACCATCTCATCCTGTGTTGCCCATTGTCCTCTTGACCTCAATATTTCCCAGCATTAGAGTCTTTTCCAATGAGTTGGCTCTTTGCATCAAGTGGCCAAATATTGGAGCTTCAGCATCAGTCCTTCCAGTGAATATTCACCGTTGATTTCCTTTAGAATTGACTGGTTTGATCTCCTTGCTGTCCAAGGGACTCTCAAGAGTTTCTCCAGCACCATAGTTCGAGGGCATCAATTCTTCAGTGCTCAGCTTTTTTATTTTCTAGCTCTCACATCTGTATACGACTACTGGAAAAACCATATCTTTGACTATACGGACCTTTGTAGGCAAAGTAATATCTCTGTTTTTCAATGCACTGTCTAGGTTTGCCATAGCTTTTCTTCCAAGGAGCAACTGTCTTTTAATTTCATGGCTGCAGTCACCATCCACAGTGATTTTAAGTCCCCCCAAATAAAGTCTGTCACTATTTCCATTGTTTCCTTATGGGTTTGCCATGAAATGATGGAACCAGAGGCCATGATCTTGGTTTTTTTGAATGTTGAGTTTTAAGCCAGTTTTTTCACTCTCCTCTTTCACATTCATCATGAGGCTCTTTAATTCCTCTTTGCTTTCTGCTGTAAGGGAATTATATTCATCAGCAATGAATATTCAGGGTTGGTTTCCTTTAGGATTGACTGGTTTGATCTCCTTGCTGTCCAAGCGACTCTCAAGAATTTTCTCCAGCAGCATAGTTTGAAAGCATCAATTCTTTGGCACTCAGCCTCTTTATGGTCCAATTCTTACATCTGTACATGACTACTGGAAATACCATAGCTTTGACTATATGGATCTTTGCTGGAAGAGTGATGTCTCTGCTTCTTAATATGCTGTCTAGATTTGTCATAGCTTTTCTTCCAAGGAGCAAACATCAAATTTATAGAAATACTATGGTCAGAAGATTGGTATGAAATTTTGTAGTTGTTTAGTCACTAAGTCATATCTGACTCTGTGACCCCATGGAGTGAAGCCCACTAGGGTCCTCTGTCCATGGGATTTTCCAGGCAAGAATACTGGAGTGGGTTGCCATTTCCTTCTCCAGGGGATAGTCCCAGCCCAAGGATGTCTCCTGCATTGCAGTCAGATTCTTTACCACTGAGCCACCAGGGAAGCCCTTTTGGTATTAAATAAATATGTTTAAAATGTAAAACATAACCCTAATTAAACTACTTATAGTATTGAAAAGTGCTTGCAGATTCACTGCTTATTTAATGACATTAAATTTTTTTTCAAGAAAGAGTATAGCATTTATTAAAATTCAAATCTAATATAAACTCTTGGAATCAAATGTGTTGTTAACAGGATATGGGCATACATGAATTTTTACCTGTTTTACTTTGGGGACAAAATGGTTACTGATTATATGTTATAAATAAATTTGTTCCTTTCTTTGTAATGCTTGTAGTCATGTGAGCATGCAATTATTACTTGACATTTGAAATTTCGTCTCAAATGAAATATGAAACATTTTATGAATTGAAAAACTTGGAAATCCTTCAGGTAGGGGATTATATTTATAACTCTCAATATGTCCGTTGTTACTCTTTATTTTTAAGCATTTATTAGTTCAGTTCAGATCAGTCACTCAGTTGTGTCCGATTCTTTGCGACCCCATGAATCGCAGCATGCCAGGCCTCCCTGTCCATCACCAACTCCCGGAGTTTACCCTAACTCATGTCCATTGAGTTGGTGAT
>NW_011494926.1:2490462-2493904 GCF_000754665.1 Bison bison bison | reverse complement strand
CATCTCATCCTCTGTTGTCCCCTTCTCCTCCTGCCCCCAATCCCTCCCAGCATCAGGGTCTTTTCCAATGAGTCAACTCTTTGCATGAAGTGGCCAAAGTATTGGAGTTTCAGCTTCAAAATCAGTCCTTCCAATGAACAACCAGGACTGATCTCCTTTAGGATGGACTGGTTGGACCTTCTTGCAGTCCAAGGGACTCTCAAGAGTCTTCTCCAACACCACAGTTCAAAAGCATCAATTATTTGGTGCTCAGCTTTCTTCACAGTCCAACTCCAACATCCATACATGACCACAGGAAAAACCATAGCCTTGACTAGATGGACCTTTGTTGCCAAAGTAATGTCTCTGCTTTTGAATATGCTATCTAGGTTGGTCATAACTTTCCTTCCAAGGAGTAAGCGTCTTTTAATTTCATGGCTGCAATCACCATCTGCTGTGAGTTTTGGAGCCCCCCAAAATAAAGTTGGACACAGTTTCCACTGTTTCCCCATCTATTTCCCGTGAAGTGATGGGACCAGATGCCATGATCTTAGTTTTCTGAATGTTAAGCTTTAAGTCAACTTTTTCACTCTCCTCTTTCACTTTCATCAAGAGGCTTTTTAATTCCTCTTCATTTATTAGATAGCCATAAAATGTCACTTCGGGACCAATCTTGATAAATTTTTAAAATGTGATGATTACCAAATAAAGAAACACATTTTCCATGTTTCATCAATTCTAAGAAACTGTTTTTTAACATTTCTTAAATGAATTGTTTGGGCTTCTCATCGTGATAGCTTCTTTTGTTACAGAACAAGGCAACTGGGCTCAGAAGTGGTGGCACATGGGCTTAGTTGATTTGAGGCAAGTGGGATCTTTCTGGATCAGGGATGGAACCCTTGTCCCCTGCCTTGGCAGGCAGATTTTCAACCACTGGATGACCAGGGAAGTCTTTTACTATTTTTTTACATTTTAGTATCTTTGAAGTTTGGATTCTTCTAATTATGGAAGACACCTTAACAAATGGATACAGTCATGAAACAGTTGTAATTACCTGCATGTAACTGGTCTGAACCCCTTCCTTGGAACCTTAATGTTTAAGATCCAGAGAATCAGCATGAAAATCTACAGTATGGGGGGCCGTATCATGGAAGAAAAGTCTTGAGACACTGATAGAGTGCTTTTTTAAAGAATGTGCATGATAGCCTTGATATCATCAAGGAATCGTGTGTGAAAGTCACAGGTGCCAATGAGCCTGAATCAAAATGTGATTGAGAAGAGCGGCCTCTGAATGCAAAGCTTGAAAATACCTTTCTAAAATGTATTTTGCTAATACCTAGTTTTTCACATATGCACAAGAGTAATATACAGTAAATTCTGTATCTAAATAAGTCTAAAAGAGTTCTTTCAGTAAGTATAAAGCACTCTAAGGGATAAAAAAGAATTGTGTCATAGTTTAATTGGAACAATTTTTTTCCTTAGTGGCATATAACATAATAATATACAATGATTTATTGTGTTAGATGCAATGATATAGTTTTATATATATATATATGTATATATATATGTATATGTATGTATGTATGTATGTATACAGGGCTTCCCTGGTAGCTAAGTCAGTAAAGAATCTGCTTGCAATGCAGGAGACCTGGGTTTGGTCCCTGGGTCAGGAAGATCCTCTGGAGAAGGAAATGGCAACCCACTTTAGTATTCTTGCCTGAAGAATCCCATGAACAGTGGAGCCTGGCAGGCTACAGTCCATGGGGTTGCCAGAGTTGGACATGACTTAGCGTCTAAACCACCACCAAGGCCTGTTCTATTTAATATGGACAAATCTAATCTCTGATATGCATAATTTGGATTGGATATGTGTATACATATTTATGTTTAAATTAGAAAATGACAACTCTTTTTTTCCTCACCTTATATTGAGGTGATAAAAGACTTTACTATTCTTATTAAAGAAAACCTGACTTGTTAACTGAAAAGTCATGGTAACTTCAGCATCAGCTTACTCATTGAACTCTTAAGTCCTCTAAAATACAACCTGAAAAGATCTAGCATGAGGGCTTAATTTCAGCACCTTGCATACAAGACCAAAGACACATTTTACAAAGATCAGATAGAATTTGATTATCATCATCCCTGTCAGCCTCAGTGTCACATCCATATTTTCTTTTTAAACATTTTGATGATTTGTTAGAAATATCTTATGATGATTCCGTTTCAGTGGTAATAAGGATAGTTTTGGACCCAATGAATGATCAATTAATCAGAACATGTCGAATGGCAAGTGGGACGACACTGAGGATTTTGTAGTTATAAGCTACTATTTTAATTGTACTCAGAAGGAAGGTCAACAGACTTTAATGTTGCATCCATTTATACGAGGTGAAGTAGAGAATTAAATGTAATATACGTGGCTTGTGTGGATGTTCCTCTGGAAAGACTCTGTCACTGGGGCCCCTCCACCATGTTGTATCCTTGGCCCTGTTTCTGCTCTTCCTTAGCCCAAGTCCCCCTTGGGTCACCAAGTCCATTGCAAAGTGTACAGTGCTGATGTGATATTGTATAAACCTGTGTCTCCTTGGGCTAAATTTATGATGTTTTTTCTCATTGGCCCTGATCAAAGTTATTTTTTAAATATGCTTACACTTTTCAACTCCATTCCTTCCTCCCCTTTGAGAAGGGTTGCTAACAAGATCTATTACCAAATAGCACTTGAGGTGATATGAACCTAACCTGGGTTGAAGCAATGTCTGCAAGTGGATTGCTTCATGCTTTCTCTTCTCCTCCTGCCCCTCTCCTCACCCCTGTCATTTTGGAAATCAACATGCCCTGAAACAGAAGGAAGCTGGTTGCTAGGTACAAGTGCATCTAGCCCAGCACTAGGTATAGATCTCATTGGAAGCCTCCTCCTTGGGTCTGTGGGAGATTCTATACTGTCTCTTATAACAAATCCCTTCCATTTAGAAAAATAAGCAGTTCCATGCCAGGAATCTTGCATTCTTCTCTAAACTGTGAAGAAAGTTCCCTCAGATCCAACCTCAAAATTGAGCCTGTGTTTGCCTCCAGCACTAAATAGTTAGTCTTTGCCAAGAACCAGGTTTTATTTATTTTTTTTCTTCAAGTATTTCTCCACATAATTAAAATGTTAGCACAGAAGACAGTCACTAGGAAAAGTTTGACCACTCATATGATACAGGGAGAGGGAGGGCAGAGCTGCTAAAACTGGGCTACGTAGTTACAGCTTTCCTAGAGACGTGGCTGTAGAGAGCCAGTTACTTCAGGGCCTCACACCTTTTAAAAAGTTTATCTAATTTTCAGGATTTTCCTGGTAGTTCAGTGGCTGACTCTATGCTCCCAATGCAGAGGGCCTAGGTTCAATTCTTGGTCAGGGAACTAGATTCTGCATCCTGCAACTAAGACTCCGTGCAGCTAAATAAATATAAAAATTTTATTT
>NW_011494926.1:2480097-2490362 GCF_000754665.1 Bison bison bison | reverse complement strand
CTGGTTATGAAATTTCTATATGCACATTGAAGAAAATTGGGAAGAAAGTAAACTAATGAAAGCAAAGCATTCATAATCTTACCACTTGCTATTTTACATGTTAATACATTTAGTTCAATGATTGTCTTTAGCCTTTTTATTTTTTAAAGATATTTAAAATGAGACTTCTTTTGGCCATGCCACGTGTCATGTGGGATCTTAGTTCCTCTATCAGGGACCAAGCCTGCGAGCCCTGCAGTTTGAATCACTGGCTGCTGTTGTTTAGTTGTTAAGTAGTGTCTGAGTCTTTTGTGACCCCATGGAATGTAGCCTGCCAGACTCCCGTGTCCATGGGATTTCCCAGGCAAGAATACTGGAGTCAGTTGCCATTTCCTTCTCCAGGCACCTTCTCAACCCAGGCATGGAACCTGCGTCGTCTGCATTGGCGGGTGGATGGATTCTTTACCACTGAACCATCAGGGAAGCCCTTGAGCCACTGGACCACCAGGAAAATCCCCAAATGAAAGAACTTTATAATATATGCAACTTCATTCAGCTAACATTCTATCATGAGGTTTTCCAATGTCTTTAGGAAATATTCATACACACGTTTGTATGAATATCACTATCGTGGCTCATCATCCTGAAAAAATATGAATTCTTCCTTAATACACTGTTAATTTCAGTTGAAGAGTTTGTTGTGGCCAAGTTTGTAATGACAAAGTCCTAATGAGGGCTCATGAGACTCCAGGTGATGTGGTGTCCAGGGACCTCTCTGAGTTCATCTCCTAGAATGTGGTCTCTCCAGATTCTAGCCTTTCTGATCTCTTCTCTGGTTGTTGAACCTGGCAGTCTCACTGTACCTTCCCAGCTCACCTTCTGCCAGGAGTGCTTTTACTTGAACTCTACTTTCTCATGCTTTTTCTCTGTCAACACTAACACATCAACCCACTCACAGAAGCTCTCCAGTTGTATTTATTGATGTAATTTTTCTCTTCTCCGTAATATCTGTCACCATCTAACATATTATATGTACTTATGTTTGTATGCATGTATTTATGTCTATTGCGCCTACTCCCAACTAGCAAGAATTCCACAAGGACAAACTTTTGGGTTTTATTTACCTCTGTATTCCTGATGCATAGACCAGCAGTGCCAGATTTTTAGTCTGCAATTTAATGTGTTTAATAAATGAAAAAAAAGAAACCACTGCAGTAAATGTATCTGCAAATGGAATTGCCAGCATTATAGGATATTTCCTTAAGACACACCTCTAGGAGTGGAAGTTTTAGATTGATGAATATTATTTATAATCAGTAATAAATTATTAAGAACACTGTTTAAAACTACTTAAAGTTGAGATATTCCCATGCAGTGCTTTTACTTTTCAACTGAATTAAGGAAAATAATTGTCTTTTTTTTTTTTTGCTTTTGAAAGACCTAGATCATTTCCGTAATAACCCAAATTAGCCTTTTCCTTTACCTGATAGAGTAGGTTCAACAAAACCAGTTAATTCCTTCCATGGCTATTTTTTCCCCTCAAATTCTGCTTTGAGTGATGAATATCCAAAGAGTTCATGTGAAATTACATTGTTCCTATGTTCTGACCCACCATTATATGCATGTCTTTATTAAAAAGAGTTTTAGTATTATGGAAGTACCCATTTTCAAGATCATGTCTAGAGCTTTTGAAATATTGGAATCTAAGAAAAATTGGAACAGTTACTCCTATAAAAATATATTGTTTAGAGTGGTAGGAATATTATTGGTGTTCTTTCAAAAGCAGAAATTAACATCAGAAATTTTGCATTAAAATTTTTTTGTGTATGATGAAGACTTTTTTTTTTGGCTGCATCACGGGGCCTGTGAGTCCTTAGTTCTACAACCAGGCGTAGAACCCTTACCACTTGAAGTGAACAGTCTTAACCACTGTAACACAATTTATCTCTACTTTGGTTAATTTTGTTTTGGCACCTAGATTAAATCTGTGAAACAGGGACAACTTTCAAACTTCATGGTAGTAAATTATTAAAATACTTATTAATATATGTCTGACTATCCATGTCCATCAGTCTTTTGCTGCACTTACCTGAAATTTTCTGGAAAAAAATGATTAGAACCTGTGCTTTTTAAAAAAACAAAACTTAATGAAGTTACTTAACCAAGAAATGTGTGACCAAGTTTGCTGTAGTTTGGAGTTAATGTGATTATTTATGTAAAACCATAATCCCTTAATTCTTTTGTGTTCTCCAGATTAGCTTGTATGGAATACAGCCCAGTTCCATGCTCTTATTTCCTAATACTTGGGAGTATTTGAAATGCAATTCCAGCTTGTCTTGTTGCTGAGTAAAGTGCAAGGGTTTTTTACCTCCATGGGATGACTTTCCACCCTTCTTCCTTCTGTACACACACACACAAACACACACACACACAATACACACATACATATATTTTAATTACTGGGGAGATATACCATATCAACATCGGGAACTTATCAAGTCACTTCAGCAGGAATACCTTTCACCTCATTTGATATCACTGTATGTTAAAATAATTGTTCCTGAGTAGACATGGGAATCCCTGAGATGAATGTGCCTTTCAGATGAGCATCTGACCACTTCACTGTGCAAATCTTTCCTTGGCTCTTAGAGTAGTGAGGGATTCTTACTCATTTCTACTCCACTTGTGCAAATAGATTAACTCTGTCAACACCCATTCTGAACTCCTTCTCCCTTGACTTTTCCTATAAAATCGAGAGAAAAAAGAACACTCAAGATCCCATCTCCTAGCACTTCCCTGGTGGTCCAGTGGCTAAAACTCCATGCTACCAATGCAGGGGACCCAGGTTTGATCCCCAGTCAGGGAATTAGATCCCACATGCTGCCACTAAAGATCCTAAGTGCTGCAACTAAGACCTGGTGCAGCCAAATAAATAAATTAATTAATTAAAAAAGACCCCATCTCCTATAAGCCAGAGTACTGATATAATGTAGTTCTAGGCAAGTAGGTGGGGAAGGAAGTTATGAGGGAGACCTTCCCTCCTCTTCTTGCCAAATTAAAAGGCAAACCTAGAAGAAAGGTATTTTTATCCTTCCTTCTGCACCCTTCTTTTTTCTTGTCTGCAATGCCAAAGGTTTAGCAGTGGTTTTAGGACCACGAGGGTGAGAGTGATAGGCTAAAGAATGGCAGAACAGAAAAGTAAAAGCATCTGGATTCCTAGGGCAGTGAGATTCTTGTTATCTGAGAGACGTTCACCCTTCCTTTGGTCATTGTTTGGTTCTTTGTTATTTGCAACCAAGTCTGACTCTTAACTCATCCACATGACTTACCATCAGCACCCCCTGCCCTAAACTTGCTTTCTTCTGAAGTAGTGTTGGGTTGTCATATCTTCACACCTTATACTCTGAGGGATGTCACCCAGAGTGAGTGAGGCTTTTCTATTCTTACTTTTCGCTTGAGGCACAGAGTATCCAAAAACAAAACAAAACTGTGGAGTGGCAGGGCTCACGATGAAGACAAATTTTAACTTATTGTACTGCTACCTGATGTGTTTTGAGTGCTTATTTTTAACTCTCTTGTGCACAGAGTAACTTCTGCTGTCCTCTGCCCTGCTCTCAGTCACCAAATGCCTCTCTATGGTCATATGACATGCATTTTTCACATTTCACCTAGAAGTCTACCGAAGCAACTCTTTCTTTTCACGTTTCACCTAGAAGTCTACTGAAGCAACTCAAAGTACAAGTCTACAATGAAAATATCTCATAGTGTAATAACAGAGGGGAAGATTTGCTATTGAGAACCATAGTCACATTCCAGAGGAGCAGATACAAAATTTGATACGTTTGGATTATGCAAAGGTAGGTCTACCACTAAATTTGGACAAGAGGCTGAAGAGAGTGAGGAATATCAAAGGTTACACAGAAAGAATGGCTAAAGGGGAGAAAGGACCACATGAGGAAGGAAAGCCCAGAGAGCTGGTTCAGGTTGAAGTCCTAAATTGGATAAAATGGTCTTGAAGAAAACAAAAAATTACAGCCATTACAGTAGCCAGAGGACTTCTGAGTAACGTGCATGCAGCATTTAGTTTGAATGGATGCCCTGCTTGAATGTAAAACCTCTTATATATCTTCCCCCATCTTCAGTTAAGTCTGCTACATTCCTAAATGCTTTGGGGAGGGGAACTACTGTTGCTCTTGGTTCAATACAGTGACAGACAGATGTTGGGAAAGTAATTCAACTGAAACAGCTGCTTAGGGCCAACATTGTAAAGCTTCCTGAAAACCACTGAAACCATGTGGAGTCAGGCTGGAGGCAATGCCTGCCTTAAAGAGCCACACAAACCCAGGTGGTGTGTGAATATTCCTAAGAATAACTAAATGATATTAACAGTTAGAAGAGTCTGTCCTAATAAGATGTAGAGTTTTGCTCAAATATTCTTTCAGATTTGAAAAAGTTTGGGGAAAAAATTTTGGTTTCTCCCTAAAACTTTCTGCCCTACCCCTTTGCATTTATGTAAGCTTAAGAGTCAGAGAAGGTGATGGCACCCCACTCCAGTACTCTTGCCTGGAAAATCCCATGGACGGAGGAGCCTGGTAGGCTGCAGTCCATGGGGTCGCTCAGAGTTGGACAGGACTGAGCTACTTCACTTTCACTTTTCACTTTCATGCATTGGAGTAGGAAATGGCAACCCACTCCAGTATTCTTGCCTGGAGAATCCCAGGGACAGGGAAGCCTGGTGGGCTGCCGTCTATGGGGTTGCACAGAGTTGGACACGACTGAAGCGACTTAGCAGTAGCAGCAAGCTGAAGAGTGGAGGAATGCGTCTGTTTTGCTCCCCAGTAGACCCCAGGATCCAGGAGGCTGCCAAACATATAATAATTTCAATAAACACTTTGGATACGTAAAGTTAATCTAGAAATACATTTTAAAGATATGAAATTGGGAGAATGTAGAATCAATATGGGGACTTCCCTGATGGTCCAGTGATAAGAATCCACCTTGCAATGCTGGGATGCAGGCTTGATTTCTGTTTGAGGAACTAACATCCCACATGCTGTGGAGCAACTAAGCCTGACACAATTAGAGAGCCTGCATGCTGTGATTATTGAGTTCAAAAGCCACAACTGGACTTTCCTGGTGAAGAATCCACCTGCAGTGCAGGAGACGCTGGTTTGATTCCTGGGTTGGGAAGATCCCGTGGAGAAGTGATAGGCTACCCACTTCAGAATTCTTGGGCTTCCCTGGTGGCTCAGATGGTAAAGTATCCACCTGCAATACGGGAGACTTGGGTTCAATCCCTGGATTGGGAAGATCCCTGGGAGGAGGGTGTGGCAACTCACTCCAGTATTCTTGTCTGGAGAATCCCTATAGATAGAGGAGCCTGGTGGGCTACAGCCCATGGGGTCGCAAAAAGTGGGACACGACTGAGCGACTAAGCACAGTACACAGCACATTAGAGCCACAACTAAGAGTCCATGAACCACAACAAAAAGGCCTGTGTGATACAACCAAGATTCCTCATGCCACAACAAAGACCTGCTGTAGCCAAATAAATAAAAATAAATATTTAAAATTCTCTTGGAGGCTCAAAATGTTCATATCTATAGATGCATTCAGATTCTTTGATAAGGCAGCACAAAGCTTTCTACAGTATCCTACATTGGATGAAAAATTCACTTGTCAGTTCTCACAGTTTTTTTAAGGTTGTTTTGCCAAACCTCATTCATGTTAGAGTTTTTATTTCTCACTCTTTACATTTATTTTGGCACTAAAATACAGTGCTATTTTAAATTAATTTGACTACATGTTTGAAGAACTTTTAATCAAGGCAAAGTAAGTAACTATAAATCATGGAAACTTAGAAATAATCCATTTTAATCACCTTGATTTAAGAGCAACCCACTCTGAAATGCTGTCACAATTCTTTTATCACCTGTTCTCAGGGTTGTTCCTAGAAAAGCACAACAGATATACAAACTTCAAATAAAAGAGCACTTAGGCTTCCCTGATGGCTTAGCGGGTTAAGAATCCACCAGCAATACAGGAGACACAGGAGACATGGATTTGATTCCTCCGTTGAGAAGATCCCCTGGAGGAGGGCATGGCAACCCTCTCCACTATTCTTGCCTGGAGAATCCCCATGGACAGAGAAGCCTGGTGGGCTACAGTCCATAGGGTCACAAAGAGTCAGATACAAGTGAGCGACTAAGTACACAGGCAAGCAGTGTTTGAATGTGGACTACTACGTCTGCAAGTATTTCTTGAAAAATTCAGATAACTCTGTATGTTTTATTGCAAACTTCTTTCTTCACAATTTTCCCCACATACTTCATTATCTGATGATAGCCATTTTTCTCAAAAGCAAGTAGAGGCCATCAGGCAAACACTTCCTTAATTGAACTTTATGTTTTTCCTTCTAAATTATGAATCAATTTGATTGTCTTCAATTGATTTCAAAATCCAAGAGAGGTGGTGGATTGTATCAGTGTAAATATCTTGCTACTATATTCCACTATAATTTTTAAAAAGTCACTGTTGGAGAAACTGGTTAAGCTGTACACTTCACCTGTTTTATGTTTTTTATTTTTTATAACTGCATGTGAGTCTACAATTATGTCAATAAAAGTTTCAATTGAAACAATTCAAAAACAGTCTGTTTCCAGGCAAGACAGGAAATGCAGACAGTGGTGATGATTAATGTAAAGTACAATTTGGAGTATTAATTAATTAATATGTTACCATATGCAATATCTTTCTTCTATCTGAAGATAATACTTTTCATTTTGGTTTAATCTTTTGTTTCAATGAGAGGATCTTTCTCCTTTGAATAATTCCTGCTTTACAAAGTCTTCCATTTCTCCTTTTTGAATACTATAGTGGCATTATTTAATTGTCCCCCAAATTTATAGTTTTATTGCAACTTCCAAAGCTGCTGGTTTCTGATTTTGCAAATCTGTGTGGCTCTTGAATAGATAATTCAGTTCTGAAAAATATTGCTGAGATTTCATCGTTCACCTCATGTTTCCCACCTGAACCTAGAGATTAATTCAGTAGTAAATATGTGAAAAGACACAGTATTCTGGAAATCAAGATCTCTGTGATGCAGAGGTGAAGGCTGAATATCTTTTCTTGCCATTAGGGGTATCGGCCCTGGAGATGAAGTTCCTGCCTAGAGATGAGCAGACATAAGAGAGAGCCAGAGAAATGAAGCCCAGATCACAAATTAACTGAGGGCTGTTCTTCTGTCTCTGAACTTTTTCAAATACATGAGATAAGCAAACTGAAACCAAAATCAGAACCCAAGAAAGCATGCCCACCTTTATTGTTGCAACATAATGAGTCTTACTGAATTAGGCTGCTGTTGAATTCGGCAGTAGAAAATAGGATGTTGTGAGTAAAAATGTGGAACTGGGTGAAACAAGGAAGGAAGAGGTGGTGAATTGCTCTGTTCTCTGCCTTGTGCTGGACAGTTGGCTTTTCTTATTTGTAGTTATATAGGAGTTTTTTTATAATTATAAAGGAGTTTTTAAAACTATGCCCTGTTGAACTTTGCGATAAGGATCATGTAAGAAAGGTCAGAATGCTAAAGTGTGTTGAAGTCTTCTTTTAATGTTCTGTACTGTCTGTGATAATAATGAGATAGACTTCTTTTGAAATTAGGCCTCATAGAAGGTGAGAGGAGAAAGGATATTTTGTTAAGGATTGTCTTCTGCCTGCAGAGTGTTATCAAGCATAACTTGAAATCTGGTTATCTGGCTTATCCTAGGGTTGGAAATACCAAATTCCAGGCCCCAAGCTGAGGTTAGTATAAGCAGAAGCAGGGAGAGAGGGGACTTGGTGAGAGATAGATTTAGGGTACAGGAAGCATCTGATTTACCAGCCTTTCTCCAGGTCCTCTGTTGAGCCTTCTTGGTCTTGCCCCATCCAGGAAGCAAGGGGCCCATTAGATTTGCTTCTCAGTCTTATAATTTTGGGTGAAAACTATTACATCAAGAGTTAGGAGTATGGGAGAAACCAAAGCTGGGCTACTTGGAAACAGAAGCGTCTAGGCTCAGGTCTGGGTTTAACAACTCTAATCAGATAACATCTATGGCTTTAACTACTAGCCCTGTTACAGAGTGGAAATAAATCGGTAAGAATCTTTCTCAATTTCTTTAGAGAGCAGTATTACCAGTAAAACCCAAACAAGCCTGGTTAAAAATAACTTTTATCTGCTCAACCCCATCTATTCTTAGACCCCCAAGTTCACACTTTAAGAATTTTTTTTTTTTTTCCAACAGGAAAATTAAAATTTTAATAAAATTAAATTGTAATCCAACTTTTTAAAAATTGTTGACTGCTAGAGGAGCCAGCTGTCAGACAAAGCCGCCATTCCACCGTCCGCCTCTGGTGTTGCCGGGGAGAGAAATGAACAGTGAAACAGCTGTCCTAGGAACTGTTCTATTTAAGAATGAGTAGAGAGAGGGGCTTCCTTGGTGGCTTAGTAAGGAGTCCACCTGCCAATGCAGGAGATGCGGGTTCGATCCCAGATCTGGGAAGATCCCATATGCCACGGAGCAGCTAAGCCCATGTGCCACAACTCTTAAACCTGTGCTCAAGAGCCCGGGAGCCGCAACTACTGAAGCCCACGGGCCTTAGGGCCCATGCTCCACAACAAGATAAGTCACTGCAATGGGAAGCCCGAGCACCACAGCTAGAGAGTAGCCTCCGCTTGCTGCAACTGGAGAAAAGCCTGCACAGCAATAAAGACCCAGCACAGCCAGAAATAAATAGTTATATATAAAAAAAAAAAAGAATGAGTAGAGAGCCGTGTTGACTTCCATTCTTGTTTCTCTCCAAGTGGGAGGGTTTTTATATATATATATATATATATATATATATTATGTATATTTATTTAGCTGTGTCAGGTCTTAGTTGTGGCACTCAGGATCTTCAGTCTTGTTTGTAGCATGTGGAATCTAGTTTCCTGACCAGGGATTGAACCCAGGCCCTCTGCATTGGGAGCATGGAGTCTTAGCCACTGGACCACCAGGAAGTCCCCCATGTGGGAGGTTTTATTTCAATGATATTGTTCTCCCTCTGCTAGTAGATGCTGAATGTTATGTGGTAGGCAGCTGCTTAGTTAGCTGTAGACCCTTGAATCCTTCCTTTTGGAAAAGATTGCCCCTGCCACAGAGACCCTGAGCTTGTCCTAGAGGCAGTAACTCGAAAGGTGTTTGAGTTCACTTCATTTGGGGAAGGAGGAAATGTTTCCCTGATATTTTTGAAAGTGTGCATTTCAGATGAAAGGTGTATTTGTATGTGTGTGTGATATCTGTTATCTTTAGTTATCTTTACTTTGTCTTCTTCTTCTTTTTTAAAAATATTGATTTGACTGCACCAGGTCTGAGTTGTGGCACCTGGAATCTTCCATCCTCCTTGTGGGATGCGGGATATTTAGTTGCAACATGTGAATACAATTGTGGCATGTGGGATCTAGTTCTCTGACTAGGAAATACTGAGAGCACAGAGTCTTGGCCACTGGCCCATCAGGGAAGTCCCAGAAAGGTGGAAAGGTGTATTTGGACGTCAGCTGTTGTAACCAAAGGTGTGGAGTGAAATGGAATCACCTTTTGGATTTCTCCGGCATCTAAGACTTCCTTTTCCCTCTTCTCATCAACAGTCTCTCACTGGGATAATAATGAGTTCCAAGGAAATTGATCCCACTGCTGACTCTAGTGATTCATTTTTACTAGAGAAACAGAAACTTATCAAACTAGTCTTAAAGCTGACTGTACTTCTAGGTCATTTTACTTTAAAGACTCAATAAATAACTTTAGTGGTTTAAGCAATTTAAGTTGAATTTCCTATTTGTCACATCATAGAAAAACATATTCAGTGCTCACATCTCTTTCTGAAAAGAAAATGATGAAACCTTAGTTTCTGTCTCCTTCTAGCTATCATTTTATTATTTTTCTATTTACAACTGCAGTTGCTGAAAATGTGATGTTTGCTTGATCTCTGCAATTTTTCTTTTGTCTACTTGACAACCCACCGATTTCTGCTTTCCATCCTTGTCACTATACAGACACAGCTATTGACAAGGACATAAATGGCTTACAAATAGTCAAATCAGTGGATCTAGTTCAATTATTAGTTACTAATATTAGTATTTTTATTAATTGATGTTATTTTAGATAATATTAATATTATTCTGTCTCTTCATTGGTGTCCATTGATATAAACATACTTTCTTTTCTTCCTTGAGCTTCGTAAAACACTTCTCCTGTTACTTTGTTTTTTTTTTG
>NW_011494926.1:2459871-2479997 GCF_000754665.1 Bison bison bison | reverse complement strand
TTTTTGTTTTTTGGCCACATTACAAAACTTCTGAGATGTTAGTTCCCTGACCAGGGACTGAACCCAGGCCTTTGGCAATGAGAATGCAGAGCCCTAACCACTGGACCCCCAAGGAGTTCCTCCCATTACTTTTTAAAATACAACTTTCAAACAGTTTCTGCTCAGTCTTTCTACTTTCTTCTCTTCTTTTTATGTTGTCCAGAGTTTCACTGATACTGTTTCCCATCCCAATGACTTTTAAGCTAGTCAAACCTTACCTTACATCTTTCTATAAATTGTAAACATTTTTCTGATTCTTGTCAATCCCCAAGACTACTCCTTCTCCCAATATTAACCTAAACTCTTACCTTTGTGACTTGAACTTTTGTTTATTTATTTTACTTTATTTTTTAATTTTACAATATTGTATTAGTTTTGCCATATATCAAAATGAATCCGCCACAGGTATACATGTGTTCCCCATCCTGAACCCTCCTCCCTCCTCCCTCCCCATACCATCCCTCTGGGTCGTCCCAGTGCACCAGCCCCAAGCATCCAGTATCGTGCATCGAACTGGGACTGGCGACTCGTTTCATATATGATATTATACATGTTTCAATGCCATTCTCCCAAATCATTATTTTATTTTTGGACCTTTATTTTAACCTAATACCCTGAACTTGATATTCTTACACCCTGAACTTGATATACTTACATGCGTTTATAGTCCACGAATCATGGTCCTATGTATTGACTCTTAGCTTATTGTTTTCTTTCTCATTTTTTCCTGCTGCATTGGATAGTAACAGAGAATTACAGTAACAGAGAGTCCTATCTTGGTCCTTGTATTAGGGCTTTCCAGAGAAACTGACGGAGAAGGCAATGGCACCCCACTCCAGTACTCTTGCCTGAAGAATCCCATGGATGGAGAAGCCTGGTGGGCTGCAGTCCATGGGGTCGCTAGAGTCGGACACAACTGAGCGACTTCACTTTCACTTTTCACTTTCCTGCATTGGAGAAGGAAATGGCAACCCACTCCAGTGTTCTTGCCTGGAGAATCCCAGGGATGGGGAAGCCTGGTGGGCTGCTGTCTGTGGGGTTGCACAGAGTTGGACATGACTGAAGCGACTTAGCAGCAGCAGCAGCAGCAGCAGCAGAGAAACAAAAGCAGTAGTATATACACAGATATACAGAAACAGATTTATTGTGAGAGATTGTCTCATATGAGTGAATGAGCTCACTATTAAGAAATCCCAGGGTCTGCCATCTTCAGGCTTGAGGTATAGGAGAGCAAGCGGTACAGTTCTAGTCCAGACCCAAGAATCAGGAGTCCCACAGCAGGAGATGGGTGTCCCAGACCAAGCAGGAAGCAAGTTTGCCCTTCCTTTGCTCTTTTGTTCTATTCAGGCTCTTAACAGATTGGCTGATGCCCATCTGCATTGGTGAGAGAGATCTTCCTAGGTGGCACTAGTGGTTAAGGATCTGCCTGCCAATACAGGAGATGCTAGAGACACAGGTTCGATCCCTGGGTTGGGAAGATCTCCTGTGTCAGGGGACATTCAGCTTTAAGGAATCTAATATGTTGTACTCTTCTTCCTCTGTGTGCCATTTCTCAAGGATTCTCTGTTCCTTATCAGTTCCTATTCTGGGAATGAGTAGAGCTGCACGCAGTTCTCAGGACTGAGATCATGGGAAAGGGTACCTGCTTATTTTCCTTTCAGTAATTCCCTTCAATGACTCTTTTCAGTGTCAGTGACTTTATATGTATTAGACTATCCATTTTGTTGCAGTTGATGGGATTTCATCCTTTGTAATGGCCAAGTAATCATTTTACTAAAGATATATAAGCCTGCATTTCTGCTAATAAAATATCCTCGTTCCACTAGAGACTTGGGTCCCTGTGTCGTTCTTTCTTTCTCTTTCTCTCTCTCCCTCTGACTAATTCTCTGGAGCATAGAAACCTACCGAGCTCACTTTCCTGCCCGGGCTTTCAAGACCTCTTTGAGAGGACACCCTGTGCCTCCATGAGCGGTACAAGACCTGTCCTAGGGCTTTATTGGTTCTCTGTGTAACCCAGGGAATACTAGCCTCTTTCTCTCTTTTTCTCTCTTTCTTTTCGTCGACTCTGGTCCACCAGGTATGGTCTGTACTAAAGACCAACACTCCTGGAGTAGGAAGTGGCAACCTATTCCAGTATTCCATGGACAGAGGAGCCTGGAGGGCTACAGTCCATGGGGCTGCAGAGACTCAGATATGACTGAGCACACTGAGAGGCGATGAATTATCTGGGTATTTCTTAGTCCAATAAGTTTGACACATAAAATTAACCCTCATAACTCTATAGAATACAATCTTTTCTCCATCTTCCTCAACCTCAAGGCAAGGAAAAGATGGAAGAATTGAACGTAGATTCATTTTCCTTTTTATCACCTCTGGTACACCAATTAAAGCTGGCTGGGTTGCAGCAGTAATTAAATCCAAGGAGGCCAGTGGAAACTAAGAGAAAGGTGGAGAGGTGGTTTTATAATTGTTAACAGCTTTGTATGTCAACACAATTGCATCTTTAACCAGTGGTATTGGTTTGATTCGAGAAAAACAAAAAACAAAAATAGGGTTAAAAAACCAAGGAAGGAGCTGGGAGAGTCCCTTGTTGATCAAATAGATCCTAACTGAGTGACTGGAATAGGGCTCTGTTTCCTTTAGAATCCATATACTTAAGGTGGTCTTAGGGAAAAATGGAGAAAGCCTGCATAAAGAATAGATGTATATGGGAATGTTAGTGACAGATCGCTAGTGCCTTCTGTGTGCTGCTTGTAGAGATCGCCCTCTGAAAAAATTGTCTACAATGTCGAGGGGATGTGTTATTTTTCAAACCTTGTAGGTAGAGGTTGCCAACAAAGGATGTAGGGCCTGAATCTTGGGTTAGAAACTTCAGGCAGGTGATAATTATTTGATATCATTACTCATCGAGAAGGAGCTGCCAAAGACAAGAAAATGATTTTCAAGGGGCTCTACGTGCCCAGGGAAACTAGAAAGAGTAATTGAAGTCATATTGTCTCATCAAGAAAGGAACCATGGTCCAACATGATGTGATTTATTTTCTAGGCTTTTCTTCCTAAGCTCATCTCTTAAATTATGGTATTCTCCAGATGTCCATCCTCGACCCACTGTTCTCATGCTGTGAACTCTCCCAGAGTGATCTCATTTCCTCTCATGATTTCAGTTCCTGATGACTTCAATTCTCTATCTTTATCCTTGACATTTTCTCACAGATTCATACTTCTATCCATCTGTCTGCTCTATGTCTCCCATAACATCATCTTAAAGTCTCAAGCTCAGCTTTTATAGAATGGTAACTATTCCCATCACCCCAACCCCAAATATACTCCCTTCCTTGTCTGCACAGCTCCTTTATTATTATCATTTCTCTCTTTTCCATTGTATTTGGAAACTGGAAAAACCTCATTTATCTAGGCTAAAACCCATCCTTTTTGACTCTTTATTCTCTTTATCCCACTCTGAATTTATGTTATGAATTTTAACTCCTATGCTCTCTTCTCCTTTCCATCATGACAGCCTTGCTCAAATTCAGGTACTATCCCCTTTGATCCTAAATTATCACAACAATTAAACTATTATTAACTGGTTTTCATCAGTCAGAATTTTCGTTGTAAGCAATAGAAAATGACAGTGTGGCTAACTCAAGCAGAAGAGAATCTTTCATACAGGTTTTGGAATACTTAGAGAATCAACAGGCCCATTGGAGGACACGATTCAGAAAATGCAGGCAAGCCAAAGGGGCCTAGTCAGCTGGGACCTCAGTCAAGGTCATGTATCAGAATAGCATGTCTAGGATGTCACCAAGAGTGCAGGCACTACTGAAAACAAGTACCCTGAGTGTGCGTGTCAAATTAGTGTACCCTAAATTGTGTGCCCATCCCTTAGGCACTGGAAAGTGGGGAGAACAAAAATCTGTCCCACTTCAATTGCTGTGGGGCATTTCTCTCAAACTGGAAATATTGAGAAATTGGGTAGCAAGAATAATAACAAAAATAAAAGTCTAGTATGTGGACTCTCATTCTAGTCATTTCTCCATCTAATCCATCTTCTTTGCAGAAACCATGGGGAAGAAAGCAGACAGGAGTACTCATGAGGACATTGATGCAGAAACCCAGGTAAGAAATTCTGCACTCAAAAAAAAAAAAAGAAATTCTGCACTCCTAAAGTAAAGCTGTGACAGAAGAGTGTGGAGAAGTGTGATAGATGAGAGCTATATGGGGGCTTGACTCACCAGTGTATGAGTAGATGTGTGGGGTGAGAGAGAGAAACTGAGATCGGTGTTGAGATTTCTTTCTCAAGCAATAGGAAGGAATGAGAGATTTCTTTACTGTTTTTGTTGTTCACTCACTCAATCCTGTCCAACTCTTTGCAGATCCATAGACTGCAGCACACCAAGCTTCCCTGTCCTTTGCTATCTCCTGGAGTTTGCTCAAACTTGTGTCCACTGATGCTATCCAACCATCTTGTCCTTTATCGCCACCTTCTCCTCCTTCCCTCAATCTTTCCCAGCATCAGGGATTTTTCCAGGGAATCAGCTGTTCACATCAGGTGGCCAAAGTATTGGACCTTCAGCTTCAGCATCAGTCCTTCCAATGAACATTCAGGGTTGATTTCCTTTAGGATCGACTGGTTTGATTTCCTTGCTGTCCAAGGGACTTCTCCAGCACCACAGTTCAAAAGCATCAATTCTTCAATGCTCAGCCTTCCTTATAGTCCAACTCTCACATCCATACATGACTACTGGGAAAACCATAGCTTTGACTGTGTGGACCTACATTGGCAAAGTGGTATCTCTTCTTTTTAAGATGTTGTATAGGTTTGCCATAGCTTTTCTTCCAAGGAGCAAGCATCTTTTAATTTCATGGCTGTAGTCACTGTCCCAAGGAAATAAAGTCTGTCACTGTTTCCATTTTTTCCTCTGTCTCTCTCTCTGCTAAGTCACTTCAGTCGTGTCCAACTCTGTGCGATCCCATAGATGGCAGCCCACCAGGCTCTGCCACCCCTGGGATTCTCCAGGCAAGAACACTGGAGTGGGTTGCTACTGGAGCCAGCTGGCAAAGTCGATCAGGTCCCGAGAACGTGCATGACGCGGCTGAGAAAGAATACTACAGCAAAAGAATACTACAGCAAAGATGGGGTCAAGAGGATCAGACACGTCTCCACAAAGGGAAGAGGTCTGACCACGACTTTATTCAGCATCTTATATTTATACAGGAGAGCAAGAGAAAAACAAGACAGTTAACATTTTTCTTGGTTGACCTATACATCTTACAAAAAGTCACAAGAAATCTTGAGAGCATGGGAATGGCACCCTGTTATTATTTCTTACACCAGATAACATTTCCCTGTGCATGAGAAGTTTGTCCAGAACTCCAGGTGTCTGCAGTAAATAATCGCCTAATCTCTGGGGTGGCGGGACAGAGAGCTATGTCTGCAAGCAAACCCTCAAGGACTGAGGCAGCTCCCAGAGCTGTGTCCTTTAGATAAAGGACCCCATTCTCATGGGCAGCTCCCTGCAGGTTGCCATTTCCTTCTCCAATGCATGAAAGTGAAAAGTGAAAGTGAAGTCGCTCAGTCGTGTCTGACTCTTGGCGACCCCATGGACTGCAGCCTACCAGTCTCCTCCATCCATGGGATTTTCCAGGCAAGCGTACTGGAGTGGGGTGCCATTGCCTTCTCCATTTCCCCTGTCTAATTGTCATGAAGTGATGGGACCAGATACCATGATTTTAGTTTTTTGATTGTTGAATTTTAAACCAGCTTTTTCACTGTCCTCTTTCACCATCATCAAGAGGCTCTTTAGTTCCTCTTTGCTTTCTACCATTAAGGTGGTGTTATCTGCATGTCTGAGGTTATTGATATTTCTTCACTTTTGGATGTATTTGATGTTGGGGCTAATGGGAGATTCACTGAAGATGTTGTTTCAGTAGACAGCTATGTGGGTCTGAGGTTCAGAGGACAGAGCAACACTGGAAATATATTCTTTTAAGACATTAACATAAAATTGACAATTGAAGTGGTAGGAGCTGTTACAATCACCAAGAAAGGAGGTCCAACTCTACTGAAGCTTGACAAATAGGTGCATCTCTGTGGCAGCCATCCAGAGGCACTTAGACCACATCACCTCAGTTCTTTAGCAGATTTAGCAGTTGGCTCACTGCTTCCCTTGTGTTGACAGTAATGTTCTGATTTCAGTACACCTCTACTGAGTGTATTTCCGTTATCTTGGTCTCTCAAATCCTTGATCTACTCATTTCCAAAGATTTTGTCTTTAACCCCACATCAGTTACTCACTTTCTGTTGTCTGACCCTGTACTGGTGTTTTGCAACCAGGACCTTTTAGCAGATCATAAAATCAGTGAAGTTGTCTCAAATGGAATTTCTTTTGAATGAAACGTGATTGAAAATATCAGCATGCTCTGTATATGCTTAGTCTATAAACTGGGTTATACATCAGCCCTGTCTGATTGTGTACAGGACCGTTCACATGTTGCAAAAGGAGAAAAGGCAGATTAGAAGCAGCGTGGCAAGCTTGGGTGCGGTTATTTTGAATTTTTAATGAATAACAAAAGCCTGGTCTTTGAGCAAGGACAAGTACAGGAATAATGTCTTTGACTAGTCAAGAGGAAATGAAATCCAATACTCAAAGTATTATTTCTGCCATTCTCTTTTTACTACAGGACTGTTTTTTTTTTTTTTTTCTGTCCACAAGACTATTCTCACCTGTATAGAAAGACAGAGTAAACTTTTCTGTCTAAAAAAAAAAAAGTACCTTAAGATAACCATACATTCTACTTATTATTCACTCTCCTTCTTTCTTGCAGCTCATTGGGCCACTGCAGTTAAACTCTCATTTTGGCCATTCTTATTCAAGTTACAGAGATCTTTGCTTTGCTTTACAAACCTAAGACCATCTGATCTTGCTTAATTCATAAGCAATGTTGGACATTGCTGATCACCATTTCTTGTTTGAAACATTCTTCTTTCTTGACCCTGATTCTTTGCCACTCTCCCCATTCACCTCACACTTCACTGGAACATTTTCTTGTGCTAACCACTTCCTCCTGCTCAAAATAGTTGCTTCCTGTGGTTTGAGTGTCACCAGCCTGTCTGGTTTAGTTGCCTCCTCTTTGGAGACTACTCAAGTTTTCTTTATGAGCTTCTCTTATTATTATTTCTTAAATCCTCAAATGTTGTGGTTTCTTCAGAGATCTCTTTTTATTCATACTTTGATTTATTTGTTACAAAGTAAGAGTTTGCTATGGATGGATGATTCATATCATCAATGTGGGGACATGGCAGTGAATCAAATAAACCAGGGTTTGTTTACAATAAGTACGATCTGGTGGGAAACAAGAGAAACTAGACACAAAGCCAAAACTATGGAGGCAGGAGGGACAATAAAGCATAATGAGAGAGCACAGGATTACTCTTTGAGGAGGCCATTTTATGTGGGGGCCAGGGAAAGTCCCAAAAGAAGTAAGGGAAATTACAGGTTATGATTTGTAGATGGGCATTTCAGAAAGATGTAACAACAATATACACAGAACCTCAATTTAGGAGAGTACCTGGTAGGTATAAGAAAAAGCAAAAAGGCCAGTGTATCTGGAGTGGAAAGAGAGAGAGAAATAGACAGGGGGTAGATGAGAAAGTAGAGGACCATATCAACGGGAGTCTGTGAATCATAAAAGCTTTAGATTTTATTCTGTGATGTTAAACTGCAGGAGAGCTTTGATCAGCAAGGACCCATCTCTTGACTTTAGTAAGTGAAAGTGAATGGCCTTAATGAACGTTGAGTGGGGGAGTAAAAATTTGAATGAGTAACCAATTAAGAGGTCACTGAAATTGTTCCTATGAAAAGAGATGGCAGTTTGGATGAGGTAGGTGGTAAGAGAAATGAAAGTGTTAGTCGCTCACCTGTGTCCGATTCTTTGTGACCCCATGGACTGTAGCCTACTAGGCTCCTCTGTCCATGAAATTCTCCAGGCAAGAATACTGGAGTGGGTGGCCACTTCCTCCTCCAGGGGATCTTCCCAACCCAGGAATCAAACCTGGGTCTCCCACATTGTAGGCAGATTCTTTACCACTGAGCCAACAGAGAAGTCAAGCACAGGTCAAATTCAGGATATATTTCAGTGATAGAGTTGGCAAGATTTCTTCATGATTTGGGTGTAAAGTTTGAAGTTTTGACTGAGCAACTGGTAGAATGGAGCTGCCATTAACTGTGATAAAAATGACTAGAGGATAAGCAGCTTAGGGGAGGGTGTTGAGGTAGAAAGAATTTGTTTTTGCTCATTTTACGTTTGTCCTACTTGTAAGACATCCACGTGTATATGTACAGTAAGCAGTGGGTGTAAGTAAGTGTGTATGATTCTGGAGTTAAGGGAGAAATTCATGCTGAAAATATACATTTGGCTATTTGTAGATGATAGTTGAAGTCATGAAACTTGAGGAGGATCAGGAATCACCTAGGAAGGGAGTGTTAGATAGAAAATGTGAAAGTCAGAGCCCACATCTCTGCCCGTGTTTCTTCCAGCAGGAGTGGCCCTACTGAGTCCGCAGTCTTTGTTCTCATTCTATTCCTATTGCTTCCTGAGCCCCAGCATTGTCAATGCCACTAACTGGGGTGTTGGTGTGGAGCTCCCAAATGCCTCTGACACTGGATAGGCATCAGAGCTAAAACTAATGGAATGTCAGGAGGTTTCTACTTCAGGAAAAAAATAGAATAGATTTGACTTTAAGAATGAAAGACTGCATTTAACCTATGAAAAGATGCTCAACATTGCTAATTATTAGAGAAATGCAAACCAAAACCACAGTGAGGTATCACCTCACACCGGTCAGAATGGCCATCATTAGAATGAATAATAAATGCTGAACATTTAATATATGAATCAAAAATGCTGAACAGGGTGTAGAGAAAAGGAAACCCTCCTACCCTGTTCGTGGGAATGTAAATTCATGCAGACACCAGGGAAAACAGTATCAAGATTACTTAAAACACTAAAAATAGAGCTATCATAGGATCCAGTAATCCCAATCCTGGGCATATATTTGGAAAAGATGAAAATTCTAATTTAGAAAGATACATACATACACTCCAGTGTTCATTGCGCCACTATTTACAATAGCCAAGACATGGGAGCAACCCAAGTGTCCATCAACAGATGAATGAATAAAGAAGATGTGGTATACATACATGATAGACTCTTAGCCACAAAAAGAATGAAATATTGCCATTGGCGGCAACATGGACGGACCTAGAGAATATCATACTAAGTCAGACAAACACAAATATTATATGATATCACTTATATGTGAAATCTAAAAAGTAATCAAAATGATTCTATGAACAAAACAGAAACAGACTCACGGACAAAGAAAACAAACTTATGGTGATCAAAGGGGAGAGGGAGGGAGGAGGGATAAATTAGGAGTATGGGATCAACAGATATTAACTATATGTAAAATAGATAAGCAACAAGGATTTACTGTATAGTACAGAGAGCTGTATTCAGTATCTTGTAATAACCTATAATGGAAAATAATCTGGAAAAATGTATTCCTTTACTGTGCCTCTGAAACTGACACAGTATTGTAAATCAACCTTATTTCCGTTTAAAAAAAGACCGCCTTTAAAATATGGGGCCGGAACTTTGTCGATGGAGTTCTGCCAAATCCTTTCAAAGGCTGCTCTGCTAAGAAAGGGGTGAGAGGATGAGAACTATTAACAGTGCCAGGTCATGCCAGAGCCCCCCTGGGACGTCGGCACCTTTGTGAAAATGCTCGCAGGATTATCAGGCTGGGTTAGACTCCTGGTAGAGGAGCGTATCCAGCTCCCTGGTGGACCTTTTTAAAAAATTATATCCAAAGAGAACCATTTGAGGAATGTGTGGGAATTGGAGCCTGGAATTACATACTTTCGGTCTCCTCCATTTTGGCTTGTGGTAACATTAAATCTTCCCCTTCGTTGCTGCTTCTGTGTTGCCTTTGGCTAAGCATCCCTCCTTGAGGTCACGGGCCTTCTGGGTTCTGGCAGGAGGTGCGAGGGGTTAGTCTCTACGTCAGCAGTGTCAGAGGGAGCCTGCCTGGTGGCATGGACATCGAGAAGATGCCAGCACAGAGAGTCATACTTATTGCTTTGGAGTTTGAAATCTCATCTCTGCTCATCATCTTCTCAAAGGCCCGTACTTGTGTATTGAGGGAAAAGGGTGTGTTTTTATGACGTTAAGGAAGTAATAATATACAACAAATAATAGAAACTGAGATTTCTGAATGAAGATTCCAGTCATCTGAACCATTTTCACAAGTGTTAGTTGCTCAGTCATGTCTGACTCTTTGCAACCCCATGGAATATAGTCCACCAGGCCTCTCTGTCCATGGAATTCTCTGAGTTCATCTGAGCTATACTGATATAATAACAGATTGTTAAATTAATTATCTACATTTGGAGAATGTTTCATTGTTAAACTGTCCAATGAGTGAGAGGTGTAATATTATTGCATTTCTAAAGGGTTTTAGTTTACAGGCCAGATATAAATGGAGGAAGAAAATTAATTGAAAGGATATTGAGAATCTCACAGAATCACTGTGAAAGCAGAACAAAGAGTCTAAGATTTGATGTAGCAGGAACCATGATTTAGAGACCTCTCTGGTGGCTCAGTGGTTAAGAATCTGCCTGCCAATGTAGAGGATATGGGTTTGATACCTGGTCTGGGAGAATCCCATATTATTGTGCCGTGGAGCAAATAAGCCCCTGTGCCACAACTACTGAGCCTGTGCCCTAGAGCCCGGGAGCCACAACTCCTGGGCCCACATGCCACAACTATTGAAGCCTGTGCCCCACAACAAGAGAAGCCACTGCAGTGAATGAGAAGCCCGCGCACTGCAAAGAAGAGCAGCCCGCATCGCCGTAACTAGAGAAAACCCGTGTAAAGTGACAAAGACCCAGTGCAGCCAAAAGTGAGTAAATAAATAACTTAAAAGACCCAGAAACTAAAGCACATCATATAGGTGGTCTGGAGAAAATACGATGACTATTTCTGAGATCTGTACCTTGACATGTGTCCCACCTACCCTCGACCCTCTAGTCCTGCCATCTCTGAGAAGCAGAGAGCAATGTTGTCACCACCATGTGCATCAAAGCACATTTTCAGCTGTCCCTTCTTTTCCTAATTTCTGATTTATAATACAGGGCGGGTATATCTGATTAGCTCTGCCTAGGTATGGTGCCTGCACCCCAGCTGTAAGG
This sequence comes from Bison bison bison, assembly GCF_000754665.1. NCBI lineage: Eukaryota > Metazoa > Chordata > Mammalia > Artiodactyla > Bovidae > Bison > Bison bison. The sequence continues at coordinate 2,468,707 of NW_011494926.1, read as the reverse complement.
AAATCTGGCCTGGTGAGAATCTGGCATCTTTTGTGTCTATGGTAGGACATGCCTCCCATCAAGATTTGTAAGATGTGAAATTTCCTAAATGTACAAAAGAAGGTGAAATGCTGGGCAGCCAAAAAAGTGACGAATGTCTGTAAGTGTGTACACTTTGGCTGTTGAAAATAAACACATACTTCCTTCCACACATGACTTTTCTACAAGAGGAAATTGCTTCCATGTAACATGATAAAATTATTCCCTACAAAACGGAGGAAGCACCCACTGTCTTCTGAGTCCTAGCAGTTATTATATACAGCTCGGGCCACACTCCCTGGGCCCCTTTGTTCTGCCAGGACCCTGAGCAGAGATTCTTTCAACTACCGGTTGCATTATGACATGAATCACTCTACATAAAACAGTGGAGGAAAAGGTACAAAAAGAGTAAGAAAGATGAAGTGTCTCAGTTATAAGAATATATGTGACAGAGAGAAGAAGTCTTTTTTATAATTTACAGAGGAGGACTCACAGACACCATCCTCCACTCCACTCTTTTCTTTCCCATCCAGCTCTGTCCTCCATGGGCGTGAAAACAATCACTGTCATCTTAACAAGACTTTCTCAATTCATCACAACCTTTTGTCTGTTTCCTTTCTCCATGGCCATCATCTTGGATCAAGATGTTGGAGTACTTCAATAGCTCCTGAACATTTTTCATTTTCTCTCCCTTTTCCCCCACTAAATTCTTTCCATAAAAGATGGTTATCTTTAAAAATGCATGTCTTATGTTACTCCCTGCTTCCAGTGACTTGCAATTATTCTTTGGAGAAAGTCCACAGTTCTCAGCATGGTTTAGAAGGTTTTATCTTTGTGACCTCTGGCCTTTCCAGTCTCATCTCTGTGCTCCAAAGACACTCTTCTCTGTTTCTCAAAAATCTCACTGTCCTTCCAGCCTCATGGCCTTGCAGTGATATTCCCTTTGCTTGTTCTTGCCTTCTTATTTTTCACCTCCTTAGGTGTCAGCAAAGTTTCAAATCTTCACATCTGCATCACACATTTGCTCCCAAACCCAGACAAGCAAGGCCCTTACCTCAACTACTCTTCATACTAGTGATGGTCACAAATATTATTTCTACTATTTGCTAAATACCTGTCTTGACCCATAAAAACCAAGGCCTATGAGGAAACGTGCTGTATCCTCAGTGCATTGGATACTTACAAGCTGGCATGTGACAGGTGCTCAACAGGTAACCTCTGAATAGATGGATACATGAAAACGGCCCTGTTGGCCATTCTTAGGCTGATTTCAGCTTTGTATTTTCTCCTGATAAAACTCCTCCATCATTTAACCCTCCGATTTCTCTGGTAATTTGTTTTGGCTGGGAAGGTGTTAATAGAAGAATTCAGTTTGTATAAGATATGAAGCTCATATTTGCCACAAGAGCGGGGATGGCTTTGCAACTGTCCGAATCTCATTTGTTTCCCAGCACTAAACTTTGGCAAGAAGAGTTCTCTGCTAATTCAAGTGACCAAGAATTTATGCAATTTCCTCTGAAGAAAATTATCCTTTTGAGAGCATGAAGGAATATTTCATTCTCTCCACCTAAATCTAATCATTTTACCAGGCTCCATTTCTTCCTGCACCTGATTTTTTTTTTTTTTTCCTCTCTCTTTCTGTTTTTTTTTTTTTCTCATAGACCCAATTCTATCTGCTTTGTATAAACCTCTCTGGTTTAAAAATTTGCCTTTCAAATGCACGATGTCCTAGGATGTGTGTATTGAACGACCAGAAATAACTCAGTGACATATTCTTCTTGCTTATTTCATACATATTTCCAACTTATGACTCATTGGTTTAAAGAGGACAAATGTGAACTAAGAGCAAAACAGAGGACTTGATGTACTTGGGCCTGAGAGGAAGATGAATCACTGTGCTGCTGGCAACGTGTCCCACTCAGGGCCGCCTGTCTCATGGGTTTGAATGACCCCCACTGTTCCCCGGCCGGGCCCCACTCACAGGCTCACATGCAACCTCACACAACCACACATCCAGACACCGCTCGCTTCTTACTTTAGCAGCCCCGTGGAACTATTTTAGGTTGGAAGGCATGCTCATAATAAAGAGACTGACTGTCTTGGAGGCTATAACGTGATATTGGAACACGTCAGAGGGACCCAAAATGGTAGCAATGGCATTTTCGTGCTCAGTTTTCAAAGCATTTTATTTTCCTCTCTCCTTCCACCATCTGTTTTTCTGACTATAGCAAATGTCACTCCCTATGGAGTTTAATAGGATATGAAATAGGATTGTTTTACAGTGAATTTTGATGTAGTTTCATGATTTTCCTAAGAGTAGTTTTCCTTCCTCTATCTCTTTCTCCTTCCTTCCTATCTTCCTTTCCTCCTTTCCTTCTTCTTTCTTGTTTGTCTCTTCCTGTTTTAAACGCCCCCTCCCTCCCTTTTCTTTCCTTCTTTCCATGTTAATCAGAAAAATTGAGCTAACTTTGATAAGATATTAATCATACGAACTGAAAAGAAAATCACTCCTACAGACTTGCTTCTAGATCCTGGACTGAAATCTGTGACAAGACAAAGTTCTTAAATGTGTGAACTTTATTCTTATAAAAAACAAATTTTCAACATGGCATTAGACCATTAAGCAGTAAATTATAGACCACTGAAGTGACAAGCCATGGATCTTAATTTCCGTTGGTTTAAGTTTGAACATAAAAGGAGCCAATGGACAATGCCAAGCAAGGGGGAAGTGAGGGAGGTGATAACGAGGATACACTTATATGTCCTTCTGACATGACAGCAATCTTGAAACGCTACGTGTATGAGTTTATCTAAATGTGACCATTATTACATGCTGGAGTTATCACTGCTTTCTCCATTTTACAAATGAGAAAACTGAGGCATAAAAGGGTTAAGACCACACAGCTGCTAAGTGGCAGAGGTAAAGGGTCCATACAGAAAAGGGTCAAGTTGGTTTTGTTACATTGTTTTCTACATTGGACTCTGATGTATAAATCTGTAGCATGATGGACAGTGTTTAGGGAGACATTAGAACAGTCTTCTACTGTCTTCATTTGAGCAGAAGAAATCCAAGAGTCTGTAGGAAGTTCCTCTCACCATAGTAAAGGGAGGAGAATTCCAGAAGGCAGGAGTGTGGTCTTCATGAGAAAGTGACCGAGTAACACAATGAGGACCCGTGTAAAGAAACAGGGAGAAAGCCCGGCATGTTTAGAGAATGAGGCTGTATTGATGGTGAGCTCTGCTGTTGACTAGAGACATCACGATGTTTGTCCCAGAAAAATCTCACTGCCTCAACTTTCCCTTTCTGCTCTATGACTGACTCAGTGAATTTACTCTGTCTTTGGGGGATTAAGGAAGGACAGGACTCCACCTGTTGAGAATGGCTCAACTGTGTGAAGTGTTTGGGAAATGAGGTTTTTGGGAAAATGATATTTTAAATGTAGCAACCTGCGTTTCTCAGGGAAGGACACAATAGGAAGATTCATATTTTGGATATATATTTTAGGGTCAACTCATGCTTTTCTTCTTTGAAACTTCTCTTTCACCAGTGTTTTATAATTTTCTATATATAGGTCTTTAGTTTCTTTAGGTAGATATATAAAACTATATAACTATAAAACTATAAAACACTGGTGAAAGAAATCAAAGAGGACACTAATAGATGGAGAAATATACCATGTTCATGGATTGGAAGAATCAATATAGTGAAAATGAGTATACTACCCAAAGCAATTTATAGATTCAATGCAATCCCTATCAAGCTACCAACAGTATTCTTCACAGAGCTAGAACAAATAATTTCACAATTTGTATGGAAATACAAAAAACCTCGAATAGCCAAAGCGATCTTGAGAAAGAAAAATGGAACTGGAGGAATCAACCTACCTGACTTCAGGCTCTACTACAAAGCCACAGTTATCAAGACAGTACGGTACTGAAACTTCTCTTGTTACAGTACAGGTTCTCCGACAAGACTTCGGTACTTATATATAGTTAAATGATGGAGGCAATTTCTTGAGTGTAGGATCCTGCTCCTTCCTACTGCTTCTCTCCTATTTATTCAGGGAATCTGATATTGCTCCCAGAGTCTATATGAAATCACCTTCTTCAAAAAAGGAAGTAGTCTTAAATTTTGCAGACACTCCAGGAGTAGCAATTTGGGGAATCCTCATTTACTGTGACTTTACGACTTTCAGCAGGAAGAAACAGAGACATTGACAAGCATTTTTCTAAGTCTGTCTTCAGGATAAATTTGGTGGGATCTATATATCTTTGGGTAGGACTTTACCCTTGTGTGTTTTTTTGGTGCATATGTGTATTGACTGTTGTGGGGCCTATCCAGGCAAAATCTTCTTGGCACATGGAGTATCTGGGAGAGGAAAAGGAAGCTATCTTTTCTTCTCTTGGCTTTAGGATCAAATATAAAAGAAAGAATCAGAAAATAATATGATTTCTTTATTACATGCTTTGAAGATATTTTAGTTATATTTTGCTCAACTGGAAAATAATGTCCCCATCAAACTGGATACTTGTTATCTAATGGGACAAGATTGAGAGAAGGGCTATAGAAACATACATGTTGCATTCCTAGACAGAATGGAGCAGGTGAGAAAACAGTAATTCAATAAACAAGCAAATGAAGAACTAAAAAAAAAAAACCCAGTGGATCTAACATATCCTATATGGATGTGGGGTATTAATATTTCTTTGATTCAAACTAGATTAACAAAAATAAGGGCATTCATTGTCTTTCAAGTTGGAATAGTGTACTGGAGGTAGTTCACATGATCAAAAGAAAAGTTTCAGAGATTAGGTCTTACTGGTTAGGACACAAGCTCAGTACTGGCAAATGTCTCTTCTCTCAACTTTCCTCCCCACCAACTCTATTCTTCTCCTTCCCCTATCTTTCCCCCTTCCCTTCTTCATACACATGCACACACACATTTGTGAGTTCATACGATCTTCCCAAGTGGCAGGAACCATTGGGTTACTATAAAGCCAAGACTCATATTCTCCCAGATTTGCAAACTGGTAGAAAGAGAACTTCTCTTCTCATTTGTACATCAATCACAGGTAAGGTCTTTGATTAGCTCAAGTGAGTAACACGTCCACTTCTGGACCAAGTAATAATACACATGGAAAACTTAAGTACTCTTTATTTGAAAACGCTTCTTTTACCAAATTTAACAAAATTTATATAATTTTCCATTTTATCAAAACTGAACTGTATTTGATGAAGGCCTAGAGAAAGGCTGGGTCTTCCCAGGTGGCTCAGTGGTAACAAATCTGCCTGCCAAAGCAGAAGACACTGGTTCAGTCCCTGGGTCAGGAAGACCCCCTGGAGAAGGAAATGGCAATCTGCTCCAGTATTCTTGCCTGGGAAATCCCATGGACAGAGAAGTCTGGCAGGCTACAGTCCATGGGGTTGCAAAGAGTTGGATACAATTTAGGGACTAACCAATGGCAGCAGCAGAAAAGCTGACTCCATTTCCCCCAAAGATAAATACTTTTTTTGGTCTCCCAGAGTTCAGAGGATTCAAGCTTTCATCATGATTATGAACTCAATAAAAAGAGCAAAGCTACATATTTAATAATTCTATGTTTGAAACAATGTGAAAATGTGACCGGTTTTATTTTCCATCTCTTTTCTAGCCAGTGTAATTAAGAGTAGTTAGTTACTGTGCCTACTCTGAAGATTGTTCTCTTGGATTAGGGATCTCTGTCGATACCTAACACATGGAACAAGTAGAAATCATGGCCTTCTTTTAAAAAAAAAAAAAGCACTTTAAATGAAAGTACATACACTTTATAATACCCATCCACTGGGATTTTTTGAAGTACGTTACTTTAGCTCTTCCAGTGGTGTAGAGATTAAAGACAGGCAAGAAGTACCTTGGCTACAGGGCGCTGGACTCCAGGTAGTGGAACCGATGAGAAAGTCCAGCTCATGGATCACTGCAGGCAGGAGGGCAGTGACTGAGCAAAAGCAAATAAATGCGTGATGCACAAGCCTGGAGGACAGAAGTGCAGTGTTCAGACCAAGTTCTGTCATGTTATTTGTGCTAGTATTTGAGTGTTATATAAACATTTTGGACAATTGTTTCTGAAGTTTCCATTGTTATTTTTGGGTTTATTCATTTACAAAGGCTATAGACAAATCTCTGGCATATGTGTACATAGTTATCAATCAACTGTGCAGTAGCATGCAACTTAAAAAAGTTATTTATCTATCTATTTATTGTTGGCTGCCCTGGGTCTTCATTGCTACATGCCAGCTTTCTCTAGTTGTGGCAAGCAGGGGCTACCCTTCATTGTGGTGCATGGGCTTTGCAGTGCAGTGACTTCTATGTTGTGAAGCATGGGCTCTAGGGACACTGGGCTCAGTCACTGTGGCACATGGGTCTAGCTGCCCCACAGCCTATGGAATCTTCCTGGGCCAGGGGTTGAACCCATGTTTCCTGAATTGGCAAGTGGATTCTTAGCCACTAGACCACCAGGGAAGTCCCCCTTATTACTTTTGTAAAGAATTTGCTTCTATTTGACCCAATCAGATGGAATATATTTTATTACATATAGTTCTCTTCTCTGGCCCTTGCCAGAGATCAGGGTTTCTCTCACAAAAGGGAACAGTTGTCTATGCCTTTGTTTTTCACAGTGCAGTCCACACCACAAGCAATGACATCACCAGTCTATACCACAAGCAATGACACCACAGCAGAATATCAGGCTCCACTTTAGACCTACTGAATTGGAATTGACATTTTAACAAGATTCCCCAGGTCCAAAGTGTCCGTAGGCTTTGGAGAAGCAAACAATGATGGTGAAAGACATTCTGGAAGGAAGGATCAGAAGCAGCAAGGCTTGTAGTAATTATAGGCCCTTGGTCATTGATCTGGATATGATATGGGTGAGATTTTTATTTTCATGTTTTAAAATTTTTTAAAGTATTTACTTATTTATTTGGCTGCACTGGGTCTTAGTTGCAGCATGCGGTATCTTTAGTATGTGAATTCTTGTTGTGGCATGTCAGATTTAGTTCCCTGACCAGGGATCAAACCTAGGCCCCCATCCATTGGGAGTGCAGAGTCTCAGCCACTGGACCACTAGGGAAGTCCCTGGGTGTGGGACTTTAAACTGAAGAAGGTGATTAAGTGATGTTCAGGGAACAGCAATGGGACTGCACTCTGCAGATGGCACACAGAGGAGGGTGGAAGCGCTGAAGACAGTTCAGAAAATGTCACCCAACCCTGAAGCAAAGGGACTGGGTCTGATATGAGCTTTTGGCAATGAGCATGGCAAGCATGGGGCGCTGTGATTCATTCTTCTTTTTAGTTTATTTATTTATTTCTTTTTGGTTGTGTGGGGTGTTCGTTGCTGTGTGCGTTTTTCTCTAGTTCCGGTGAGTAGGGGTTTCTCTCTAGCTGCAGGGCTGGGACTTCTCGTTGCTGTGGCTTCTCTTGTTGCAGAGCATGGTCTCTAGGGTGCATGCACTTAAGTAGCTCCCGGGCTCTAGAGCATTGGCTTAATTGTTGTGTCTCACGGGCTTAGTTGCTCTGGAGCATGTGGAGTCTTCCCGGATTAGGGATGGAACCTCTCTGGGTCTCCTGCTTTGGCAGGTGGACTTTTCACTACTGAGCCACCAAGGAAGCCCTGTGATTCATTCTAAATTAGGTTATTTAAGTGACTGGTTGGGATGAGTTCATTACCCTGAGGTGGTTTAGTCGCTAAGTCATGTCTGAGTCTTGTGACCCCATGGACTGTAGCCCACCAGGCTCTTCCATCCATGGGATTCTCCAGGCAAGAATATTGGAGTGGGTTGCCATTTTCTTCTCCAGAGGATCTTCCTGACCCAGGGGATCCAACCCAGTCTCCTGCATTGCAGGCTGATTCTTTACAGTCTGAGCTACCAGGGAAGCCCTTGAAGGATGAAGTAAGTAGATCTTCTTTGAGTTAGGAGGTAGACACCAACTGAGCACACACTTGCTGAGCACACAAGTGCGGCGGTGGACTACGAAGAAAGGATGTGTCAGCCAAGTCTAGTTGTTTCAAAGATTTGCACCTCACTCGATTAAACACATGATATCCCTTGCCACCTGGCACTGCCATGGTAGCTAAAAACATATTTAGAAAAATGAAGGTGGGGAGGGAATCTAAAAAATTGACTTTGCCCCTATATGATTATCTGGACTAAAATAGGTTTTGACTTTCCCTCTTTGTTACAAAGGACAGCTTAAATATCTACTTTCTGAAAATGTCAGAAGCGTTTAATGAGCACCAACCATATTACAGTGCAGCTTTTCCATATTTAAAAAAATATTACCCTGAAATAATTCAGGGGCATTGTCTTTAAATAGAAAAATAATTTTGAGAAAACTCATGTTTGACAAGTACTATTTTCTTCATGTTTTTCCTCCATGAAAGTCATCAAAAACATACTTCAAATTCATTTATGATTACAGTGAATCCAAGAGATTAAGTACATTGGATAGTGAGAACACATCCATTGTTTACATTTCCTTAATATAAAAAAAATAAAAGTACTTACTACTCTTACACCATTTAGCTCGCTCAAGGAATTAAAAGGGTAAACCATTGACACTAGGCTGTCCCTAACAGAGGATTATGAGTCATAGACTAATGGTGTTTTACTTAGAATGATGTTTTTGACATTCATTATTAAATTGTGTTTTTGCCATGAACATGGCAAACACTAATTACAAGAGTAAAACCAAATCAACCCCTTTTCACAGCATATCCCATCTTATTGTTTCTTCCCAGATTGTTCCCATTCACTCAAAAAAAAAAAAAAAAAAAAAAA
>NW_011494926.1:2443197-2459771 GCF_000754665.1 Bison bison bison | reverse complement strand
AAAAACTTGAGTTCCTGCCTTGCAGGGATAAATGCAAACTGCAGTCAGATGTAGGAGCTGCCTCACCAGATCTGGGAACCAGGCTTTCATTAGAATGCTTGGAAAAGAAGAGCAAATGAAAATTATTAAGCTTCAATCTTGATTCCTGTTTCTAATTTTAAAGAGGAAATCATGCATTAATCAAGCCCTGTGTTCAAGCTCAGAGGCACGTTTTTGAAATATCCTGAAATAACAAGGGGAAAATTTTTGTTCTGTTTTGATAAAACCACTGTTGACTCCTTGCTGTGTATAATGCAATATATTTCAACATGCAGAGTTTTTTTCTGGACCCAAGGTATAGCACTGTAAATAAGGTTTGCCATGTATTCTTTGAAGATATAACACAAATGTGAAGCACCCATTTTTACAGGTGAATACAAGGTGAATTTGGAGAAGGCAATGGCAGCCCACTCCAGTACTCTTGCCTGGAAAATCCCATGGACGGAGGAGCCTGGTGGGCTGCAGTCCATGGGGTCACTAAGAGTCGGACACGACTGAGCGACTTCACTTTCACTTTTCACTTTCATGCATTGGAGAAGGAAATGGCAACCCACTCCACTGTTCTTGCCTGGAGGATCCCAGGGATGGGGGAGCCTGGTGGGTGGCTGTCTGGGGGGTCGCACAGAGTCGGACATGACTAAAGTGACTTAGCAGCAAGGTGAATTAAATGACTTAAGAGAAGAACATGACTATACAAAGAGCTACATGGCAAATAATTTCTGATGAGCAGAAAAACTGCTTTTATAGCAGCATTCTTTTTTGGTATACAGATTCTGAATCAATGATGAAACTCTAATTAGTGATGATTAAACTCGTACTTAAGGGATAGTGATGTTTTTATGTGAGAGTGGAAAATTGTTCCTGTTTTCTACAAAACAATGAAATATGGATACTGTAGTCTTAAAAAAATGCTTGGCAATTAACTCTCCTATGTCTTTTCTTAAGCCACATTATGAAAATAAACATACATGGGTATACTCCTTATAAATGTATTTCCTTATGACTCTGAAGTAGTAATTTAACTTTTCACCCTTACTGGCTCCACTGATGTTAGGAACTTTCCTTTCAAAGGAGATTCAAAGGTAGAGAGAATGATGAATCCTGGAAGCTCCTTTGTGAAACAGTGTCTTGTCACCACACAGGAACTGCCTTTCTGCATCTCTGTTATTCTTTCAGTATCCAGAGACCATAATTTAGAGACTTGCTTAGCCTGTGTTGTCTACTTGAAACTTCATTCTAAATGTTTCATGATGAAGATGGTCTAATCTTTAAACACATTAAAGAAAAATCAGGCCTTCTGGAGCCTTAAAACTATGTGAAGACAGAGAATGAACCCATTGTATGAATCCATTGTATGTGTTGGTGTGTGTGTATGCACCTGTCTGTGTGTGTTTCTTTAATCGCTACAGTTTTAAACACAGTTGGCATACAGAAAATATTTGTCAAATGACTGAAGTCACATTAGGATTAGGGGAACATGTCTAGAGATTCAGAGAGATGATTTGTTAAGAAGATGATAACATCTAAAATATTATAAATGTTTAACTCTTCAGGCTTCTGTGGTGGCTCAGATGGTAAAGAATCTGCCAGCAATGTGGGAGACCCAGATTCGACCATGGGTTGGGAAGATGCCCAGAAGAGGGGAATGGCAACCCACTCCAGTATTCCTGCTTGGAGAATTCCATGGACAGAGGAGCCTAGCAGGCTACAGTCCATGGGTTCTCAAAGAGTCAGACACAACTGAGAGACTAACACACACACACACACACATACACACCTCTTTCAGAAATTTTAATAGGTGGAATTTTAAACAATTTCATCAATTGGACAAACTCATTTTCTCTCCTTAATTTTAAAAGGAAATAAGAGTTTTCTTTCATCTTTTCTTAAGACCAGATCACTCTGCAAACAGGTTTGCTTGTTGATTTGTTTTCCTAGCATTTCATTCCAGGCACTTTCTCTTTTCTGACATTTTCTAAGTTTCTAGTACTGTGGGGTAAAAGATACCAGGATTTTCCACCAACCAATTCTGTTTTTTTTTTTTTAAGCCTTCTTCTGAACCACCATCATCATTAAAACACATACACACACACAACACATACACACACACAACACAACACAACACAACACAACACAACACAAATCTTCCCTCGATAGCCCTTTCGGGACCAATGATCAAAGTCTTGTTCTAGCAAAGACCATTTTCCAGAAGCTTCACTAGGCTTTGACACCTATACTGTCACAATCTGCATTTTACTTTATTTTGTTTTTTTGAGTGCTTTTGTTCCTGAGCTTCCTTACAATGTCTGATAAAGCACGGAACAAGCAGCTACAGGATTTAGGATGCCGACTCACAGCAAAGATAGCCAGCTTTTAGCCTCCTGGTAAAGAGTTAGCTGTTTAATGAATAAAAAATTATAAACAGACCCTGGGGTTAAAGGATAACAGGTACCGTTTTGGCCTCCACCTTATTAAGCAGACCAGCTTCCTAAACATTGGACCAATTTACGTCAGTGGAACCCACTGGGGCTTAATTCACGTGTTCCTGTAGTGTTTTTATCCTGTTGACCTACCAGGATTGCACAGATAAACAGAGCCAACTCTCACCTTGATGTGTTTCTACTTTGTTATTGTTTAAAAAGTGAGAAACCTGCATTTGGCAAATTCAGTGTATTTTTGTCACAGTGCGTTAAGTGTTCAGAGTGTGTGGTTATCAGGTTTAGTGTGCGAAGGCTGAGGAAGAACAGCATGGTCAGACAGAAGAAGAGAGGTGTGAAAAGCTGTTAAAAATAAGGCTGTAAAAACACATGTTTTTCTTACCAGCAAAATGCTGTTTACATTTCTTAAAAAGAACGGAAAGGTCCTGATAAGTGGTGATGAGGTTTGCATCGTCATTGATCCAACTGATCTTTTCAGAGAAATAGGCCCAACTCTTAGGTGTTAGAAAAGTATTTTTGGCTTATGTGGCTTGTGGGTTATTTCCATTCAAGAAAGCACTTATTATGTTCCCATCATGTACCTGTAGTTTAGAGGGTTACGAATCTGCCTGCAATGTTAGGAGACCTGAGTTCAATCCCAGGGTTGGGAAGATCCCCTGGAGAAGGGAATGGCAACCCACTCCAGTATTCTTTCCTGGAGAATTCCATGGACAGAGAAGCCTGGCAGGCTACAGTCCATAAGGTCACATAGAATTGGACAGTGACTAACATGCTATCATGTACCAGGCATTTTGCATAAATCCCAGAATATGAAAATGAATAAAGCATTTTTTTGTTTGTTTTTTTTTGTCCTTGGGGTAATGCAGAGACTGGGAATAATAATGGAGTTATAAGAAAATACTGTGGAACATTCTGGATGTTGGAGTTTTGATGAAAGGAATTATGAATGGTATCTAATGGACATAGACAAAGAATATCAATAGTGCCAGGGCTTCTCGGGGATTGGGAATGAAATTGAATGATTAGCGGAGGAGAGATTTTGAATGAGTTGAAGCAGGAAGTTGCTGGGTATTCAGATATGATTCATAGTTATCACTCCAGGGAACAGGAAGTAATTTGACGCATTTATAGGAATGAGTCTCAAAGTCTGTCCCCAGACCAGCACCTTCGGCATCCCTCGGAAATTGTTAGAAATGCAAACTATGCCCCACCCCACAGCTGCAGGATCAGGATCTCTGGAGGCGGGTCTGACTGTAATGTATGCTGTGGTTGGAGAGTCACTAGCTTCAGAGGATAGGGTTTCAAATTTGACTTCATATCAGAATCATTGGGGAGATTAAAAATATGATGCCTGGGCTCCATCCCAGAGAGTATGATTTATTTGGTCTTAGGAAATTGAAACTTAGAAGGACTGAATAATTGCCTTTAAGGTCACATGCTGCTGCTGCTGCTAAGTCGCTTCAGTTGTGTCCGACTCTATGAGACCCCATAGACAGCAGCCCACCAGGCTCCCCCGTCCCTGGGATTCTCCAGGCAAGAACACTGGAGTGGGTTGCCATTTCCTTCTCCAATGCATGAAAGTGAAAAGTGAAAGTGAAGTCGCTCAGTTGTGTCTGACTCTTAGCGACCCCATGGACTGCAGCCTACCAGGCTCCTCCGTCCATGGGATTTTCCAGGCAAGAGTACTGGAGTGGGGTGCCATTGCCTTCTCCATAGGCAGGAATTAATGCCTAGGTCAATCTCATATACCAAGGCCCATGTTTATCCGTCTTGTTGCATAGGCCTGTCAAACTGTGTTAGAGCAGAGGCTGACCAGCCTTTATCATGCGCACCTGGGCTCACTGTGAAAGGCTTCTTATTGTTTATTTCTGCCCCCTCAAAGGAAAGTTGTTGTTTAGTCAGTAAGTCATGACCAATTCCCTCTGGCTCTCTGTCCATGGGATTTTCCTGGCAAGAATACTGCAGTGGTAGATGTTCCCTTCTCCAGGAGATCTTCCCCACCCAGGGATCAAACCTGCATCTCCTACATTGGCAGCGGGATTCTTTACCACTCAGCCACCAGGGAAGCCCCGAAGGGAAGCACCCTTAAACAATAATGGGACATCTTTGCTGGTCCAGTGGTAAAGAATCTGCCTGCCAGCACAGGGGACATGGGTTTGATCCCTGGTCCTGGAAGATTCCACATACTGCCAGGCAACTAAGCCCATGAGCTGCGACTATTTAGCCTGTGTGTCCCAGAAGTCTTCAACAAGAGAAGCTAGAACAATGAGAAGGCAGAGCACCACAACTAGAGAAAGAAACTAGAGAGTAGCCCCCACTCGGTGACACTAGAGAAAGCCTATGTGCATCAATGAAAACCTAGCGCAGGAAAAAAAAAAAATAATGATACTTGTGGTTGTGTCTTTATGCCTCAAGAATAAGATGAATATATCTTAGCAATGTTTATGTTACTTTAAAAAACACATGTGTTTATAAACCCAAGAACTTGTTTACTACAAGATACCCCTATTTTCAGCAAATCTGATATACAGAAATTTCATACAGAACTGAAAAATAGAATTACCCTCCAATAGGTCAATACTTTCAATTTAGTAAATAATTCAAACACAGCTTTCAAGGTTCTCAAGTATAGTGCTTGCCCAGATACTAGTTGTGGCTTTGGGATTTTTAGAGATATGCAAATGAATATTTGCATGCACAATAGTTTTGCATGGATAAATGGCTTTTTAAAAATTGATTATACCATCAGATCTCCCTACTAGGTGCTTTACATGGATTAATCTGCATCTTATTTAATCTGTACAACCTGTTATGGGATATTTGCTTTACCGGTAAGGAAACTGAGGCTTTAGAGGGTCAAACTAAGCTCCACTAGCTGTGTGGGCTTGGATGTAAAAATTCAGGATTTAATTGAAACAGTGTAAACAGAGAGACTTTAAGTTGTTTTGAAATCCATGTCCCTGAGTATCTCAGCATTCGTAGCCCTCTTTTCAGAAAACAGCTACAAGATTACATCTTTGCTTTTAAAAATCATTTTATTTATTTATGTTTGGCTGTGCTGGGTCTTTGTTGCTGCATGGGCTTTTGTCTGGTTGTGGCAAGTGGGGCTACTCTCTGCAGGGTGTGGGCTTCTCATTGCGGAGCGTGGGCACTAGGGCACACGAGCTTCAGTCCTTGCAGCACTCAGGCTTCAGGCTCTAGAGCACAGGCTCAGTAGTTGTGGTGCAAAGGTTTAGTTGCTCCCTGCCAGGTGGGATCATCCTGGACCAGGGATTGAACCCACGTCTCCTGTGCTGGCAGGCGGATTCTTTACCACTGAGCCACTAGGGAAGCCCCAACCATTTTTTTCTTATTGATTGCCCCTGGCAGCTAGATATAGGTTGGCCTCTGGGAAACTCAGTGACCCAGGAGGTGGCTTGGGTCAAGGACTCTGTCTTCACTGATGTCTGCCTAACTGACCAAGTGGGATACTTTCTTTCAAAGAACTGAAATATTTTAATCAGACAGCAGGTTGCTTAGAAACACAAAGAGACCCAGAGAGGCAGAGATCTACTGACTGCAGCAGAGATGGTTTTCTTTGTTTACTTACCTCTGGGTATTTTCTTACAAAAACTCCCCTCCTGTCACTCAGGGCAAATCTGCCATATCTCCATTCATTGTCATTTCAAAGAGCCCGACTAACATAGTCTCAGGAGAATCCAGAGAGAGTTGTGTATGTAAGGGTGTGGAAAATTAAAAATTTAGCCCTGAACCTCTGTATGAGTCAGAGACGATTTTATCTGTCTGGAGATGTGAACACAAGACTCCACCCGCAGTCTTATTTGTATTGGTACCTGAAATAACCAAAAGGAAGGGTGTGAGTCCTTGACCCAGTTTTACTGTTGTTGTTCAGTCGGTAAGTTATAACTCTTGGTGACCCCATGGACTGCAGCACACCAGGCTTCTTTGTCCTCCACTGTCTCCTGGAGTTTGCTCAAGTTCATGTCCATTGAGTCAGTGATGCTATCTAACCATCTCATCCTCTGCCACCCTTTTCTCCTTTTGCATTTACTCTTTCACAGCATCAGGGTCTTTTCCAGTGAGTCAGCTCATCACATCAGGTGGTCAAAGTATTGGAGCTTCAGCATCACTCCTTCCAATGAATATTTAGGATTGATTTCCTTTAGAACTGACTGGTTTGATCTCCTTGCAGTTCAAGGGACTCTCAAGAGTCTTCTCCAGCACCACTATTTGAAAACATCAATTCTTTGGTTCTCAGCCTTCTTTATGGTCCAGTTCTTACATCCATACATGATTACTGGAGAAACCATAGCTTTGACTATACGGATGTTTGTCAGCAAAGTGATGTCTTTGCTTTTTAATATGCTGTCTAGATATGTCATAGATCTCTTAGCACATTTATTTTCCACTTGTGTTGAAGCTTTGAGTGGCCCTAGCATTCAGGATCTATTTCTCTACAGCACATTTGAAAAATTGTGAAATCAACAGGATTGCAGTAGAGCAGAGATTCATACCTAAGAAGCCTTTACTAGAAAAAGATAATTTTCAAATATGCTTCTGTCATGTTAGGTTTTTTAGGCTAAACTATGATACTTAATAAAGACAGAATTGTGATTTTTTTAAGCTAGCATATATTTTCTTTTCTAGTTGAGACTTCCATTTCAAACCTAGGTAACAGCTCACCTATTGTGCCTGGTGTGTAAATAGCTGAATCTCTCCAGTGCTCAAATACCTGGAATCATAATTGCCTTCTTTATAACTTGGCCATAGGCAAAAAACTTTGAATAATACATTCTAATTTAGCATGCCAAGTCAGGATCTGAGAATACAAGACAGAGTCTTTGTTTGAGTATCACAGCATTGCACAAAAGTGTAATATAACTTCAAACTAACTCCTTTTAAAGGTCAGATGTTTTATTCTTGTGTGTTATTAACGTAACTATCCAAGTCATTAGATTTTTATTGTAATAGTGCTTAGAATAATTGGCAGGACATCTGCAGCTCTTTCCCATGCCTGTAATCTCCTTCAACATTGCTGTGTTAACTGCTGAATACTTCATATGATAATTATATGAACAAATGTAAGTACTGTTTTCATAATGTATCTCCATAGAGAATATTATCCAAAACAATATAGTCTGAGCCCACAATTATATAACATTTCTTTGTGAAGATGATGTCACAGAGCCCCAAGAAGGTCAGAGACTTGAGAAATAGCCTTTTAGAAAAAAAAAAAAACTTTGTATTTTGTACTGGGGTGTAGCCAACTCAGAGAAGGCAATGGCAACCCACTCCAGGACACTTGCCTGGAAAATCCCATGGATGGAGGAGCCTGGTAGTCTGCAGTCCATGGGGTCGCGAAGAGTCAGACACGACTGAGTGACTTCACTTTCATTTTTCACTTTCATGCATTGGAGAAGGAAATGGCAACCTACTCCAGTGTTCTTGCCTGGAGAATCCCAGGGATCAGTGAGCCTGGTGGGCTGCCATCTATGGGGTCGCACAGAGTCAGACACAAATGAAGCAACTTAGCAGCAGCAGCATAGTCAACTAACAATGTGATAGTTTCAAGTGAACAGAGAAGGAACCAGCCATACATATACATGTATCCATTCTTCCCCAAACTCCCTCCCATCCAGGCTGCCATATAACATTGAGCAGAGTTCCATAGCCTTTTAAAGAGTTCTTAGATTGTAAGTGTTTATTGGAAATAACTCAAGTAGTTCTATTATTCCATAAATCTCAAGATAAACTCAGTAAGGATGTTTTGATCAAAATTCAATCAATTGCTTTTCTGAACAATTTGAGGTTACTGTTAGATTAGAACATCCATAGGAGAAGATAGCAGTGTTTCTTTATTTTTATTTGTGCTCTTTAAAAATTATTTACTTATTTTTGGCTGTGCTGGGTCTTTATTGCTGTGTGCAGGCTTTCTCTAGTTGCAGTTTGAGGGCTTCTCATTGTGGTGGCTTCTCTTTTTGCAGAGCACGGGCTCTAGGCACGTGGGCTTCAGCAGTTTCAGCTCTTGGGCTCTAGGGCACAGGCTCAGTAGTTGTGGTGTGTGGGCTTAGTTGCCCTGCAGCATATGGGATCTTCTGGGGCCAGGGATCGAATCTGTGTGCCCTGCATTGGCAGCAGATTCTTAACCACGGGACCACCAGGGAAGTCCTGTGGTTTTTATTTTAAAGATAAATCTACTGTATGGAAATGGGCTTGTTTTAGCACAAGAGGCCTCTGTCCACACCTGTACCCTAAGTTAAGCAGACAGTCTTCCTGCTATGCAAGCAGAGATCGCAGCTCCTGTTTTAATCATTTGCTTTAGCAAGAGGTCTTATTCCATATTTACTTTTCTTCTTGTTGTGAGTCTCTTAAACATCTGTTCTTATGAAACAGGAGTTTTCCAGATGGTTATGTCTTTGTCACAACCAGAAGAGTCTAATTTTATAAATAAAGGAAGTAGCATAATGACAGAACTGGTTTTTATTCTTTTCTACACCCTGATATTTATTAGAAAATTCCTCTGCAATGAATGTCATCTCTGTATTAAAGCTAACCAACATCAGTCCTCCCTTTTCTATAACTGACTTTATTACAGCCAGGCCAATTATTCTTCACCTTTCTCAGCACACATTCCACTGTTATTCCGGTTGGGGATATACTTCTTTACCTTGTATACCTGTAAAGTCCATTCAAGTCTGCTTTAGTCATCCCATAAAGATATTTTACTGAGGACAGTGCATTCATAATAGATAAAACAAAGACCTTGGTGCCAGATGGTCCCGTGGTTCATTCCTGGATTCACTAATGACTAAATGAGAACTATTGGGTGAGCTACTTACTCTTTCTGGATTCCAGTTTTCTCATCTGTAACAAAAGTGATGTTTTAGAGTTTTCTAAACATCATATGAAATGAAATTTGCTTGACATTCAATACATTTTTGATATCTCTGTTATACGTCTATGTGATTATTTTTCCCTTAAGCAAAAGGGGATATATTTGTATCAAGTTTGTTCATGTCCATGATTGAAATACATGAATTATTATGTGAGGTCTCTTTGCGGCACACTCCAGTCTGCCATCACTCTTGCCTATTCTCCTACTGCAGACAATCACTTCCAACTCTTCTTTATTTCCTGATCTCTTATAATTACCATTTTGTAACTTATTAACCTTGTAGTTTCAGGTATGATGAAAATGAAAGAGAGTGAAAAAGTTGGCTTAAAGATCAACATTCAGAAAACTAAGATCATGGCATCTGGTCCCATCACTTCATGGCAAATAGATGGGGAAACAGTAGAAACAGTGGCTGACTATTTTTGGGGTGCTCCAAAATCACTGCAGATGGTGACTGCAGCCATGAAATGAAAAGGCGCTTACTCCTTGGAAGAAAAGTTATGACCAACCTAGACAGCATATTAAAAAGCAGAGACATTATTTTGTCAACAAATGTCTGTCTAGTCAAGGCTATGGTTTTTCCAATAATCATGTATGGATGTGAGAGTTGGACTATAAAGAAAGCTGAGCACTGAAGAATTGATGCTTTTGAACTGTGGTGTTGGAGAAGACTCTTGAGAATCACTTGGACGGCAAGGAGATCCAACGAGTCCATCCTAAAGGAAATCAGTCCTGAATATTCATTGGAAGGACTGATGCTGAAGCTGAAACTCTCAATAATTTGGCCACCTGATGCAAAGAACTGACTCATTTGAAAAGACCCTGATGCTGGGAAAGATTGAGGGTGAGAGGAAAAGGGGACAACAGAGAATGAGATGGTTGGATGGCATCACTGACTTGATGGACATGAGTTTGAGTAAACTCCAGGAGTTGGTGATAGACAGGGAGGCCTGGTGTGCTGCAGTCCATGGGATTGCAAAAAGTTGGAGATGACTGAGCGACTGAACTGAACTGAACTGGACTGATTTTCTGGTATTAACTATTGGTATGGAAGGTGAGAATGAAGCTTGCCTTCACTGTGCCTCATATCCTCAATACTCTCTCCTATAATGCCTTTCTGTTGTCATAATTTTTGTTAGATTGGTTTTGAGGATTTACATTATTACAACTATGTAAACACTAATGACAGGTGATAAAACTTAAGATTTCCTGTGATTGTTTTTCCTTTCAAGAAAGAATTGATGAGTATCTTAACATTTTGAATTTATCTTCACATATACTTATTACAATTCAAGCCTAATATTCATAAAATGTCTGAGTGATATGTTCATATTTTTATATTTTAAATTTTTGTTTAGTTTTTTTAATTTATTTTTTTTAAATTGGAATATAATTGCTTTACAATGTTATGTTAGTTACTGCTGTACAACAGCATGAATCAGCTATATGTATATATATATCACCCCCTTCTTGAGCTTCCCTCTCACCTCACCATCCTAATCCTCTAGGTCGTCACAGAGCACTGAGCTGAGCTTCTGTGCTATACAGCAGCTTCCAATATCTATCTTACACATAGTGTGTGTATGTGTCAGCGCTACTCTCTCAATTGATATGCTTATGTTTTTAAAAATACCGCTTTCTTGGAGCTTTCTGACATGTTAAATCTGCGCTTTGCCCTCTGAACCTGGTTCACAACCATGCATTTTCCTCTGATCACCACTTCCACCATCGTCCTAAATACTTCCTCTCCTCCTTTCCTGTGTTGGTCTTCTGTTTTCTGTATCATGTCTTGTTAATTTATTTTAGTGGAGCATGCTTTCCAATAATTTTCTAAGCATGGGTTCATGAAGGTAATGGTCAATACTTAAGTATCATATATATTTGATATTCCACCCTCACTCACACTAGTTGATAATTTCACAGGTGCAGGATTTTCCTTTGGAAAATTTTTCTTTTTAGGAAGTGGACTTAGTGCTGGTACCTGCTAAATAAAGTTGAGATGACAGAAATGATTTTGCCTTAATGTTGGAGGAGGAATCCAAACTCCTAGAGACATGAATGTTGGAGTAGTTTATGTTCACTGGTCCCAAGAAGGCCAGAGGCATTACCTTCATTCAGCTATTAGATGTAAATTAGTGAGATGAGTGCAGGACTCTCTGAAAACACCATAGACTGTATTGTCTGGGGATGTGCGTGTCTGACATTGTCATTGGAATGGGCTCCCTGATTTTAGTGCAGATGCTGAGATTCCATGGGAGTAGGGGCAAACAGCATTAATTATATGCCAGAGGCAAGGTGAATGTGCTCTTGTAGCTGGTCAGGCCTACAGTCATCTTTGATGTTGGCTAAGTGATCCTAGAGTCCTGAAATCAAAATAGATGGTTAGGGCACCGAAATCCCACTTAATCTTTAGTAAAACAATGTAAGCGCTAGGTTTGCTGAGTAGAAACATAACTTTCAGCCTTGAGTCATGTCACAGAGCCAGAGCTTCCTGAATAAAGTACACGAGCTTCCTTGAAAAAATATCCTGTGTCAACATCATGCACATGTATTTTAATCTTCCTTCTAACTGTCCACAGAAAGATTTGTGACTATTGTGCACCCAGGAAAGTAAAATACCCATGTCTTTGGAGGGTTACTGGCAGAATGTCACTATTATCATAGGTTAGGTGGATGTTGGAGGATGAGTGGAAATTTACTCAAAGACCATTTCATGTTGGGGCCATTGAGTACTGATTATTTCCTTAGTTTCTATGTGGATAATTTGATGTGGTGTATTCAGAAACTAGCAGATCCCCCAATCTTTCCCTGACACAGTCTGTTAAGACTACCGTGGTGCACTTCCCTGGTGGTTTGATTGGTTAAGGATCTGCCTGCCAATGCAGAAGGACATGGGTTCGATCCCTGGTCTGGGAAGATTCCACATACTGTGGAGCAACTAAGCCTGTGCACCACAGTTACTGACCCTACACTCTAGAGAAGTCACCGCAATGAGAAGACCGAATGCTGCAACTAGAGAGCCCCTGCTTGCCACACTAGAGAAAGCCCACGTGCAGCCAAGAAATAAATAAATAATTAATATTTAAAAAAAAGACTACTATAGTTAAGATAGCAAGCAGAAAGCCTCTGGAATATGCCTCTAACAGAATGGGAAGTCAAAAGTCAGGCCATATCATTGAGAGACTTTTAGAAATGAGAGTCACCATCAAGAACTTAACAGCTGGGACTCTCCAGGTAGTTCAGTGGTTAAAAAATAAATCCACCCTGCAATACTCAGGTTTGATTCGTGGTGGGGGAACTATGATCCCACTTGCTGAGAGGCGACTAATCCTACAACTCCTGAGCTTGCAAGCCACAACTAGAGGGTCCATGCCCACAGTGGAAGATCCCTTGTGCTGCAACTAAAACCTGATGCAGCCAAATAAATATATATTTTTTAAATATAGTGATTATTTCTAGGCTATCCCCATTAAACTTACCTATTCTGTTTATGCAAAAGATGGATGGGTAGATTTTAGGGGATGATGATGAATTGTAATATTTCTAAGAATCTCATGGACTTCCCTATAGCTCAGATGGTAAAGAATCTTCTGGCAATGCAGGGGACCCAGGTTTGATCCCTGGGTCAGGAAGATCCCCTGGAGAAGGAAATGGCCACCCACTCCAGTATTCTTGCCTGGAGAATCCCATGGACAGAGGAGCCTGGTGGGCTACAGTCCATGGGGTCACAAAGAGTCAGACACGACTAAGTGACTAACACACATACACAGACCATTAGCTGCTATTTTCAATGGTTCTTAGTGGAGCAAACTAACACATGCTTGGAAGTTGGTTTGCTTTGTAGCTATGGATCTCACCAGAAGAAATTTGCTTCTACTTGGTAAATGTAAACCTTCACCTTTATCTTTGTCAATCCTTTAACTCTAGAACATAATGTAATCCTCAGGGTTTTTTTTTTTTATCATCTCATCATCCTTTAGGATATTTTTTTTGGTGGTCTGTTTTTTATCATCTCGTCATTTTTTGATATATAATGCTTATGTATTCATCAATCATGCTTCTAGGGCCATGTAATATTGTGTGTGTGTGTGTGTGTGTGTGTGTTAGTCACTCAATTGTGTTCAATTCTTTGTGACCCCATGGACTGTAGCTTGCTAGGCTCCGCTGTCCATGGAATTCTCCAGGCAAGAATACTGGAGTGGGTTGCCATTTCCTTCCGACACAGAGATCGACCACTGGTCTCTGGCATTGCAGGCAGATTCTTTACCATCTGAGCCACCAGGGAAGCCCATGTAATAGTATAATAGCAACATAAATGTTTTGGTAATATCTATCTTTGAAAGAGGATGGAGGATATATCACATAAAATTTGAGGATTTGCTACTTTAAATTTGGGGTGTTCAGTGATCTGAAGCTTGTTTATGTATCTCCTTCAAAGTGAGAGTCTACAAGGAGTCTTTTGCATCTTATACTAATAAGAAAAAGATGTAATAGTTTGTGGACTTATTTGGATTTTGGATTAATATGTAACACATGTGGATATGTGGCTCTGACATGTTTATCAAGCGATTGCTCACAAAACTGTTTACAAATAATGGGGCCAGAGCAAGAGAAGGCATTCCAGCGGACCTAGGCTGTAGTACAAGCTGTTCTTCCTGTTGGCTCTCATGAAGCAATAGACTTAGTGGGGCTTGCGATATCTTTGGCAGAGTGATAATGCTGTATAAAGCAAGAACAAGTCCAAATGAGAGAACTATGATAGAGGTCACTAAGGTTCTATTGCAAAGCCTGTCTTCTTCAGTTAAATGTTCTTAAGTTGTTATTGGTCTAAGGCAGAGACTGCAAGCAGGTGACTGTAACCTGAACTCCTAAAATGAACTGTTTCTATCTTGTTCTACAGGTGTAAAGTCAAATATGCTGAATGGCTCTCCATCAACAAATTAAAGAGGCAAATATAAAATCCAGATTTTTCAGATTCTGAAAGCACAAGAAAGTTACCTGGGTAAGTGACTCACACTCAATGCACTTATGCTATGGCTCTGTTCTCATCCTCCAGAATGGCCTTGAGGGGGAGTTCCTGTGAATAGTTGACTTAAAAGGAAGGGAAAGTTGGGTCTGCTTTAAAGATGATTGATTGCTGGCACCAGATGGCACAGGACTAGTTTACCATACAAAATGCATCTAAAAAAGTCTCTTGATGAGTATGTGTGTGCTCATGTCTGACTCTTTGTGACCCCCAGGGACCATAGCCTGCCAGGCTCCTCTGTCCATGGAATTTTCCAGGCAAGAATACTGGAGTGGGTTGCCATTTTCTATTCTAGGGGATCTTCCTGACCCAGGAATCAAAACTGCATCTCCAGCATTAGCAGGTGGATTCTTTACCCCTGAGCCACCTAGGAAGCCCCTCTTGGTGAGAAGAACCACCAATTTATACCAGTTCATGCATTGTGGCTGATGACCAGATTGACCAGTCCAGGAGTTAGCAAGAATAAGATTGGAGGACTAGTGACAGACTGGCTTGGGGAAAAGAAATGTGAATGAGTCTCTTGGAATGGGTCCAAATTATAAGAACCTTTATACTATGAGTGAATGCTCCCCAGAAGGACCCTTCTGTGGAGGAGTCTTTCAATAATTAGATAAGATTACCCTGTGGATTGAATCATATCTTTCCTCACCCAATGCAGTGCTTGTTTAATGGGCTCATGAACGAAGTGGCCGTAATAACAGATACTGAAGTCCTTTGTGGATTTGCCACAGATTCATAGAACTCCTCTAACTGCAGCTGATCTGACTACTATAGCAACTGGGAGCCCAGGCTGTCAAAACAACAAAACCTGAGTCCCTGCTAAGTTATCATATCCTGGAGGGACTAACCTGTCTTTAACAAGTTGATGAACTATTCTGAAGAGTGTTCTAAAATATACCTAGAAAAAAAATTGGGGAAAATATCAAGCTAAGTCAGATTTCAAAGCTTAGTTTTGATTTAATAAAGATTCTATAATTACATTAATTTCTTCCTACCAGGCACAGTTTTCTATAAGTGATTAAAAAAAAAAAATCAAGGTGTGGAAAATACTGTTCATAGTGTTATGAGACAAATTACAGGAAAAAATAATCTAAATTTAGCGATAATACATTATAAATTGTGTTACACAGGGGGGAAATCTTGTTTGTTTTATTACACTCACATTGTATTTAATTTCAATTTGATGTTATCATTGAACTCAAATTCCATTTATTAATGCTATTCTTTTTCTTTAACCTTCTCAGTCAATAATTTGATTTTTAAAAAGTGATTCATAGCTTCAAAGTGAATGTCTCTTATTACTGATGATAAGATGTGGGCTTCCTTGCAAAACAATGTTTCTCCCATTTAAAATTGGAGGAAAACTGCTTGCTTCTCAATTGTTGGGAACATATGATGAATAATTTTTCTGTAGCTGCATTTTCAATGAATAAACAATAAGAGCTTATAGAAATTAAATTTCAGAAATAATTATTCATAGTGTAGGAATTATTTGCTATTAATAGTTGTTAAAAATGTTGAAATAAATTTATTTAAATGTATTAAAATCATTTAATGAGAAAGACATACAAAATAAATTCAGGAAAAATCTTAATTTTAATATGGATTGATGATTTATAATTCTCATATACCTGAACAGTCTTCCTATTGTCCATTTTTTTGCCCTTATTTCATAGATGAAAAAGGAAAAGTTACCTGTCTTCTTAATGATATAATATGTAAGCACTACTCTGGTGACATACAGAAAAAGTTCCTAGGCATCCTTTAAAAAATAGTGAAGCCAATTGATACAATTTGTCTACTAGGTGAACGTCTCCATATGGGCTAACATTAAAATAATCATAGTTTATTCTGTGAAAAAATTCTTGAGCTCATTGAGTAAATGAGATTTAAATACATGTAGCTAACCAACAGTATTCTTCACAGAGCTAGAACAAATAATTTCACAATTTGTATGGAAATACAAAAAACCTCGAATAGCCAAAGCGATCTTGAGAAAGAAGAATGGAACTGGAGGAATCAACCTACCTGACTTCAGGCTCTACTACAAAGCCACAGTTATCAAGACAGTATGGTACTGGCACAAAGACAGAAATATTGATCAATGGAATAAAATAGAAAGCCCAGAGATAAATCCACGCACATATGGACACCTTATCTTCGACAAAGGAGGCAA
>NW_011494926.1:2438370-2442032 GCF_000754665.1 Bison bison bison | reverse complement strand
CGATGCATGATGCTGGATGCTTGGGGCTGGTGCACTGGGACGGCCCAGAGGGATGGTATGGGGAGGGAGGAGGGAGGAGGGTTCGGGATGGGGAACACATGTATACCTGTGGCGGATTCATTTTGATATTTGGCAAAACTAATACAATTATGTAAAGTTTAAAAATAAAATAAAATTAGAGAGAAAAAAAAAATACATGTAGCTAGGTAACATTTGAATAGTTGTTTAAAGAGTGTAGAGAAGATATTAAAGGCAGTCTATGTATATTAATCAGTTTTTTAAAAAATCAAATAATTGCCATAGGAATTCAGAGAAGGGACAGATTATTTCAGACAGCCTTGATCTGGAGCATTGTCACTTTTCAATGAGAAATTTGTCTGGTTCTGAATGTGGTTTTCTGGGCCAGGATGGATAAACAAGGAGATAATTATGGACTAAGCTTTAATACGTCTTGACTGAAAATATGCATAGCTTGGCAACTTCATTGTTTAAATATCAGTGTTAACTAGAAATGCAAATCAGGCAGTCAGATCTGAAGAGTACTAGGACTTCATGCGTGTATGCTAAGTTGCTTCAGTCGTGTCCAACTCTGGGACCCTATGGACTGTACCCCGTCAGTCTCCTCTGTCCATGGGATTCTCCAGGCAACAATACTGGAGTGGATTGCTGTTTCCTCCTCCAGGGGATTTTCCCAACCCAGGGATGGAACCTGAGTCTCTTATGTCTCCTGCATTGGCAAGTGAGTTCTTTACCATAGCACCACCACTTGCTGTTAATTCACAGAAGGAAGTGAGATCTGAGCTGTTTAAAATATGAGGAAAGACTTGAATCTGTAGAGAGGAAGATCACTATAGAGCATTTGGGGCATATGAAACAAAAAAGACCTGGGGATGCTTATGGTGCAGGGAATAAACATGTTGGTTGAAGCGGAGGCAGCATAAAGGAAATAGTTGACAATAATGCCAGGAACTTGGGATGTCTGTTGATGCCAAATATGAAAGACTTTGAATACTGAAGTTAACTTAAGTTCTGGGAGTGATGGCTTGGGGATTAGATTTGGAAGAAGTTGATGACATAGAAGAAAAACAAAAGGACAAAATAATAAAGAATGTCGTTTTCCTGAAAGATGTATGCCACACTTCATGACACATCACTCTGGAACTTCCATCCCAAATAAACTTACATGGCCTGTCACTCAATGTAACCATCCACACCCAGTTCCTTGTAGAGATAAACATAAACTATGAATTGGTAAATTGATATGTGTTTTTTATACTATAATGATTCTGAAATTTCAACGTGAGAGTTTGCTTGCATTTAAAAAAAGTGAGCTTTCAGAAAGAGTAATCAGTTCAGACATAGACATACCTCTCTCTTATACCTTACTGTTCATACTGTTCTGTTCATACTGTTCATGGGGTTCTCAAGGCAAGAATACTGAAGTGGCTTGCCATTCCCTTCTTCAGTGGACCACATTCTGTCAGACCTCTCCACCACGACCCATCCGTCTTGGGTAGCCCCACATGGCATGGCTTAGTTTCATTGAGTTAGACAAGGCTGTGGTCCATGCAATCAGATTGGCTAGTTTTCTGTGATTATGGTTTCAGTGTGCCTGCCCTCTGATGCCCTCTGGCAACACCTATCATCTTACGTGGGTTTCTCTTACCTTGGACATGGGGTATCTCTTGACGGCTGCTCCAGCAAAGTGCAGCCTCTGCTCCTTACCTTGGATGAGGGATATCTCCTCACGGCCACCCCTCCTGACCTTGAACGTGGAGTAACAGGCAAATTTGGCCTTGGAGTACGGAATGAAGCAGGGCAAAGGCTAATAGAGTTTTGCCAAGAGACCGCACTGGTCATAGCAAACACCCTCTTCCAACAACACAAGAGAAGACTCTACATATGAACATCACCAGATGGTCAATACCAAAATCAGATTGATTATATTCTTTGCAGCCAAACATGGAGAAGCACTATACAGTCAGCAAAAACAAGACCGAGACCTGACTGTGGCTCAGATCATGAATGCCTTATTGCCAAATTCAGACTTAAATTGAAGAAAGTGGGGAAAACCATTAGACCATTCAGGTATGACCTAAATTAAATCCCTTATGATTATACAGTGGAAGTGAGAAATAGATTTAAGGGACTAGATCAGATAGACAGAATGCCTGATGAACTATGGACAGAGGTTCATGATATTGCACAGGAGACAGGGATCAAGACCATCCCCATGGAAAAGAAATGCAAAAAAGCAAAATGGCTGTCTGAGGAGGCCTTACAAATAGCTGTGAAAAGAAGAAAAGTGAAAAGCAAAGGAGCAAAGGAAAGATATAAGCATCTGAATGCAGAGTTCCAAAGAATAGCAAGAAGAGATAAGAAAGTCTTCCTCAACGATCAATGCAAAGAAATAGAGGAAAACAACAGAATGGGAAAGACTAGAGATCTCTTCAAGAAAATTAGAGATACCAAGGGAACATTTCATGAAAATGGGCTTGATAAAGGACAGAAATGATATGGATCTAACAGAAGCAGAAGATATTAAGAAGAGGTGGGAAGAATACACTGAAGAACTGTACAAAAAAGAGCTTCATGACCAAGGTAATCACGATGGTGTGATCACTCACCTAGAGCCAGACATCCTGGAATGTGAAGTCAAGTGGGTCTTCGGAAGCATTACTACGAACAAAGCTAGTGGATGTGATGGTATTCCAGTTGAGCTATTTCAAATCCTGAAAGATGATGCTGTGAAAGTGCTGCACTCAATATGCCAGCAAATTTGGAAAACTCAGCAGTGGCCACAGGACACAGGACTGGAAAATGTTAGTTTTCATTCCAATCCCAAAGAAAGGCAATGCCAAAGAATGCTCAAACTACCGCACAATTGCACTCATCTCACATGCTAGTAAAGTAATGCTCAAAATTCTCCAAGCCAGGCTTCAGCAATATATGAACCATGAACTTCCAGATGTTCAAGCTGGTTTTAGAAAAGACAGAGGAACCAGAGATCAAATTGCCAACGTCTGCTGGATCATTGAAAAAGCAAGAGAGTTCCAGAAAAACATCTATTTCTGCTTTTTGACTATGACAAAGCCTTTGACTGTGCGGATCACAATAAACTGTGGAAAATTCTGAAAGAGATGGGAATACCAGACCACCTGACCTGCCTCTTGAGAAACCTAGATGCAGGTCAGGAAGCAACAATTAGAACTGGACATGGAACAACAGACTGGTTCCAAATAGGAAAAGGAGTACGTCAAGGCTGTATATTGTCACCCTGCTTATTTAACTTCTCTGCAGGGTACATCATGAGAAATGCTGGGCTTGAAGAAGAACAGGCTGGAATCAAGATTGTCAGGAGAAATATCAATAACCTCAGATATGCAGATGACACCACCCTTATGGCAGAAAGCAAAGGGGAACTAAAAAGTCTCTTGATGAAAGTGAAAGGGTAGAGTGAAAAAGTTAGCTTAAAGCTCAACATTCAGAAAACAAAGATCATGGCCTCTGGTCGCATCACTTCATGGGAAACAGATGGGGAAACAGTGGAAACTGTGTCAGACTTTATTTTTCTGGGCTCCAAAATCACTGCAGATGGTGATTGCAGCCATGAAATTAAAAAACACTTACTCCTTGGAAGGAAAATTATGACCAACCTAGAT
>NW_011494926.1:2426166-2438165 GCF_000754665.1 Bison bison bison | reverse complement strand
GTTTTTCCTGTGGTCATGTATGGATGTGAGAGTTGGACTGTGAAGAAAGCTGAGTGCCAAAGAATTGATTCTTTTGAGCTGTGGTGTTGGAGAAGACTCCTGAGAGTCCCTTGGACTGAAAGGAGATCCAACCAGTCCATCCTAAAGGAGATCAGTCCTGGGTGTTCATTGGAAGGACTGATGCTGAAGGTGAAACTCCAATACTTTGGCCAACTCATGAGAAGAGTTGTCTCATTGGAAAAGACCCTGATTCTGGGAGGGACTGGGGGCAGGAGGAGAAGGGGACAGCAGAGGATGAGATGGCTGGGTGGCATCATCGACTTGATGGACATGAGTCCATCACCGGGAGTTGGTGATGGACAGGGAGGCCTGGTGTTCTGAGATTCATGGGATTGCAAAGAGTTAGACACGACTGAGTGACTGAACTGAACTGAACTGAACTGATACCTTACTGTGAATGCTTCCTCTATGAACTTTTCCCAAAGAGTAAGATCAGATGATATGGTTAAGAAGGTAATGAGTCAAAGAGAGGTAGATATAGCACATTCATGTCAGTTTAACTTTCTACTAATTCTGTGTGGGTAAAGACATGAGACGGGAGCCCTGGTGTGCTGTGATTCATGAGGTCGCAAAGAGTTGGACACGACTGAGTGACTGAACTGAACTGGGCTGAAAGACATGAGAAGAGATGCTACTGTGGAGAAATAAAATATTAAAGTCTGTTCCTCTGATCCCAACAATTCTACCTCAGGTTTGTCCAGGACAAGCAATTACTTTTCTGCTTTCCCCAAATTGACTTGTTGGACAGCTATTCTTTTTTTTTTTTAATGTGGACCTTTTTTAAAAAAAAACTATTGAATTTGTTACAATTGCTTCTGTTTTGTGTTTTGATGTTTTGGCTTTGAGGCATGTGGGATGTTAGCTCCCTGACCAGGGATTAAACCTGTACCCACTGCACTGGACGGTGGAGTCTTAACCACTGCAGCAATAGGAAAGTCCCTGGACAGCTGTTCTTATTTTTGCAAATGTATAATGGAATGATTTGTTGAGTGAGTTCAGCATTAAACCTATCAGATAGAGATATTCTCCCAGAATGGAGGTCTTGGAGAATTCCCAGAAAGATGAAGAAAAGTTTTTATTACCGTATTTTCTCTTTAATTTTGACATCTTTACATAGGAGGGTCACCAGTATTCTCTTTCCAATTCCCTGGTCTAAAAGTCACTTTCAGAGTGTCGTCTCTTACTGTACCTTCTGAATATCCTCTTGAATTCTATTTAAAGACTGATCTTGCTTTTCATTAAGAAAGTGAGACATCTTATTTCAAATATGCTTTCCTTGGATAGAATAGATAGCAGGCAGAGATTTATGTGTGAGTTCTGAAAGCTTTTTACCAAAGATATTTGGAACATTCATTTTTTTGATATCTCATTGTTATCTGCAAACATAAAATGGCCACCGAGATGTTGAAGTACAAGGATTTTGGTTATTATCAATTTAAAATTGAAGTTCTTTGTTAAAGAATTTATGGAACTATAATGGAATTTATGGAACGTTAATTTATGGAACTATTTAAGAAAAAAATTGCACATGGTCTTATTGTGTTAGTTCCTGGTTGTTATGAATCTGATTTTGCCCATGTTTGGGCAAGTTGATAAGTTTCTAAGAATTCTTTGACATTCCAGGCGTAATGTTTGTTAGGGGCCTGCCAAATCACAAAGCACATAAGGCAGCTCATGGCAAACTGTTTGCCTCAATATTTAGCATCATATTCTCGAATGGACCAGAAGGGCCTGCTGGAGAACACAAGATATTTGGCAGATATTTCAACCAGCACTGTTAGCTCTATGTGAAAAACAAGGATAAAAGCTCCACCAGGTATAGGATGATCAGCAATAACGTCGTTACGTTGATACAGGCACGATTTAAGTAGGGCCTGAATTAAATGCTTTATCAGATTCCACAGCCCCAGTAATGCAGCCTTAAATAATAAGTATTTATTTAGCTTACAAACCTACAGGTCAATGATTTAGTCTTGGCTCTGCTGGGCAGTTCCTCTTTTGACTGGGCTCCTTCACATGTCTGGCTATCATTTGGAGTGATGGAGCCACTGGACTGTACCACCTGTCTGTTTTACTACAACAGGCTAGCCCAAGCAGGTTCCCATGGCAAAGACAGAGGAGTGAGAGGAGAACAAGGACATGCACATGGCGCCTTGAGGTCCAGGCTCGGAACTGACACGCTATTCAGTTCTATCATATCCTATTAGCCGTAATAGGTCATGGAGCTAGCCCAGATTCAAGGAATACGGATATTGACTTCTCTTGATAGAAGGAGTTGTGAAGTGGTGAGGAATTGGACCATCAGTGCAATAAATCTGCTACAAAATGCAGAACTCCAAGGACTGCATACTTCATCCCTAAGCTACCATGTAGCTACATGTCAGTCTAGGTGCTTCTGAGCTAGGACATCCAGGCCTAAGGAAATGAGATTCAATTGTACATTATTCTCAGTACAGAGTAGATAAACAGGTACCTCTTTTAGATTTACAGTATTACAATAACCAGAGATTATGCTGTAATGAGTATGAGAATGCTGTGGACTGAATGCTTGTGCCTCCCTCGCCACTGCCCCCCACATGCTAAGAACTGGTATAGAGAAAGTGCAGTGAGTGTTGTTATAACAAACACCTAAAAATGTAGAAGCAGTTTTGAAATTAAGAACAGGCATTTCTTGCTTTATTGTACTTGGCTTTATTTTGCTTCACAGATATTGTGTTTTTTACAAATTGAAGATTCATGGGAACCCTGCATTGTCACATGATGGTTAGCTTTTTTTTTTTTAAGCAATGAAGTATTTGTTAATTAAGTTATGCATGCATGCTGATTTGCTTCAGTCATGTCTGATTCTTTGCGACCCTATTGACTGTAGCCCACCAGGCCCCTCTGTCCACAGGATTCTCCAGGCACGAATACTCGAGTAAGTTGACATGCCCTCCTCCAGGGGATCTTCCCAACCCTGGAACTAAATCTGTCTTTTATGTCTCCTGCACTGGCAGGCAGGTTATTTACCACTTGTGTCACCTGGGAAACCCTAGCTATGTTACATACATTGCTAAGAAGACATAATGTTGCTGCACACTTAATATACTATAGTATCTCATGGGTAGAAGCTAGAAGAGTTTTGAGCTGTATACTGGAAAAAGCCCCAATTGCCTTGAACAGACTGTTAGGAGCACTTTTCAGGGGAGTTCAGAGAAAAAGCCCCAGGCTTCCCTGGTGGCCCAGCTGGTAAAGAATCCTCCTGCAGTGTGGAAGACCTGGGTTTGATCCCTGGGTTGGGAAGATCCCCTGGAGAAGGGAATGGCTATCCACTCCAGTATTCTTGCCTGGAGAATTCCATGGAGAGAGGAACCTGGCAGGCTATGTATATGGGATCGCAAAGAGTTGGACACAACTGAGTGACTCTCACTTTCAGGAAAAAAAAGAGGAGAGCTGTAGAAAAAGCCTCAATCTTCTTAGAGAACACCTAAGTCATCCCAGACAAAATGCTGATGGAATAAGGATGGTAAAAGCCATTCTGACAAGGTTTCAGATAGAAATGAGAAATGTGTGATTTAAAACTAAAAGAAAGGCCATTCTTGCTATACAGTGGCAAAGAAGTTGGCTGAATTGTGCTCACATTCTAAAGATTTATAGAAGGCAGAACTTGTGAGAGATGAATTTGGATATTTAACCAAAGCTGTTTTTAGGCAAAGGGTTGGCTCAACGGTTTAGAGCCTATTGACTGCCTAATAGTAAGATTCAAGAAAGAGAAAGGTTTAAAGATGGAATCATTGAGAATTCCCTGGCAGTCCAGTGGTTAGGACTTCTCACCACTGAGGGCACTGGTTTGATCCCTGGTTGGGGCAAGCCAGGCAGTGCGGCCAAAATATCTATGAAATTGTTTATCAAAAGGGAGGCAGAATTTAATGGTTGGGAAAATCCTCAGCTTATCCATATTGTAAAGAAAGAGAAACCTGTCATATTTAAGGGTGTGGCTGTACAACTGTAATGAGGAGATTAGTCAGCCATCTCCATAGAAACCAAGAGCTCTTGTTCAAGATAATGAAAGAATGCAAATCATGGGTGGGGGTTCCCATGGGACCTCAGTGTGTGTTGCTCACCTCCCATCGCTGGCTCCACTCTTGTGCTTTGGGGCCACATGCCCGACTGCCTGGGGTATGGCTCTGGTTGACTAGGTAGCATCTCTGGAGCATGCAGATGACAGCCACTGGCCATGTCTGTACTGTTGTCTGGGTAGGGTCACAGAGTGCCCAGCCTTGGGGAAATAACTGCTTCCACCAGAATTTCAAAAAACACATGTCAGATCTACTGGGCACTGGATTTCACCCCCAAACTGTGGGCAAAGATCTTAGTTTGCGGGGAGAGACCAAGCAGAGAGTCAAGATGGGGCTTTCCAGCCAAGCTGTGGGGACAGGTCTATGAAGAGTGTTGGGGACCAGTATGGTGAAACTGCAGGGGAAGGAGGGATACCTGGCCTGGTGGGCCTGAAGAGCAGAGCATTGGGCCAAAGAGGATTATTCTTGAGCCTTATGGTCTAACAGAACCTGCTGCACTGGATTTTGGACTTGCTTGGTATGGTCACTTCTTTCTTATTTCCTAATTCTCCCTTTTGGAAGGAAATGTCTGTCCTATCCCTGTCATGCCATTGTGTTTTGGAACCACGTAACCTGTTTGATTTCCCAGGCTTACTGTGAGGGCAGTTTGCCTTGAGATGAATCATATCTTGAGTCTTGCCCATCTGATTTAGATGATGTTTAGATAGGACTTTGGATTTACATTTTAAAGGTAATGCTGGAATGATTTAGGACTTTTGGGGCTATTAAGATGGAATGAATGCATTGTGCATGCAATAAGGACGAGAATTTGGTGGGGCACGGCTGGGGTGGAGGGGCAGGGGGAGGGGGTGGGAGGAACAGTGGCAGAATGCTATGAACTGAATATTTGCATCCTCCCCAAATCTATGTGTTGAAACCTAACTCTCAAAGTGACATGTTTAGAGGTGGGATCTCTGGGGGGTGATTGGGTCATGAAGGTGGGGCCCTCATGAATGAGATTAGTGACCTTATGAAACAGACTCCAGAGAGTTTCCTTGTCCCTTTCACCACATATTCAGTTCAGTTCAATCACTCAGTCGTGTCCCACTCTTTGTGACCCTATGGCCTGCAGCATGCCAGGCCTCCCTGTCCATCACCAAATCCTAAAGCCTACTCAAACTCATGTCCATTCCATTGGTGATGCCATCCAACCATTTCATCCTCTGTTGTCCCCTTCTCCTCCCACCTTCAATCTTTCCCAGCATCAGAGTCTTTTCCAATAAGTCAGTTCTTCACATCAGGTGGCCAAAGTATTGGAGTTTCAGCCTCAGCATCAGTCCTTCCAATGAACACTCAGGACTGATTTCCTTTAGGACTGACTGGTTGGATCTCCTTGCAGTCCAAGGACTCTCAAGAGTCTTCTCCAACACCACAGTTCAAAAGCATCAATTCTTCGACACCCAGCTTTCTTTGTAGTCCAACTCTTACATCCAAACATGACTACTGGAAAAACCACAGCTTTGACTAAAGATGGAACCAACTTCTATGAACCAAGAAATTGGCTTTCACAAGACACTGAATCTTCTGGTGCTTTGATTTTTGACTTCCCAGCCCCCAGAAACATGAAAAAGAAATATTTGTCAAATTGTGATGATGGAGAAGACTCTTGAGAGTCCCTTGGACTGCAAGGAGGTCAAAGCAGTCAATCCTAAAGGAAATCAATCCTGAATATTCGTTGGAAGGACTGATGCTGAAGTTGAAGCTCCAATACTTTGGCCACCTGATGCAAAGAGTTGGTTCATTGGAAAAGTCCCTGATTCTGGGAAAGATTGAGGTCGAAATGAGAAGAGGGTGGCAGAGGATGAGATGGTAAGATAGCATCACTGACTCAATGGACATGAACTTGAGCTAACTCTGGGAGATAGTGAAGGACAGAGAAGCCTGGAGGGCTACAGTCTATGGAATTGTAAAGAGTCAGGCATGCCTTAGTGACTGAACAACAACAAGCCATCTAGTCTAGGGTATTTTATTATGGCAGCTTGATCTAAGAAATAGTAATAGATATTTATTAAAAATATTTAGAATTGAGCATCATGAGCATATATTGATCTTTTCAAATAGTTTTGTTAAAAAGGGAAAAAATTGAAAATTGGACTTTCAGGGAACAGAATTTTCTAGAATATATAATTATATTTATTTCTAGTAGTGCTTTCTAATAACCACCCTGGTCAAAAATGCCTTATGTCCTCCACTGTATTGGTAACAATGACCAGTAACAATCATTTTCAAAAGGTTTTTTTATTGGGATTGTAATACCAATCTTTGGATAGACTAATTTTTGAAAGTATTTATTGGATATCTTTAATACACTAAGAAGTACTAGGCATTGAGTCTTTTTCACCACTTTTTTATTATGTAAATATCATATAAAATACATTATATATGGCATGCAGGAATTTAACATTAGAAAATCTATCATATAATTTATCACATTCACATATTATAATTGATAATTCTGGAAATTCTATACTGGTTCATAATTTTTTCCCAAATCTTAATATTCATTTATTACTGTAAAATGAAAGGAAGAATGAAAGTGAAAATTAAAGTCATTCAGTCATGTCCAACTCTTTGCAACCCCACGGACTATACAGTCCATGGAATTCTCCAGGCCAGAATACTGGAGTGGGTAACCATTCCCTTCTCCAGGGACCTTCCGAACCCAGGGATCGAACCCAGGTCTCCCACATTGCAGGCAGATCCTTTACCAGCTGAGTCACCAGGGAAGCCCCCAAAAGAAAAATGTTGCCTCCTAATAGGATAATATTTAACAGAATGAATGATGATGATAAGAAAAAGAATAAGAAAGAGCAGGAAAAAAGAGGACAAAAAGAAAAAAAGGTGAATAAAAATCTAGCTAACATATATGATGTCCTAATTTGTATTAGGCTTTGCTCTGAATATATTACCTGTATTAGCTCATTGACTCTTACAATAGCCCAAATGAAGTGTCTGCTACTTTTATCTTTAATTTATAGATGATAACATTTACACAGATATTAAGTAGTCTTCTGAAAGTCAGATGCAGAGTCAATA
This sequence comes from Bison bison bison, assembly GCF_000754665.1. Taxonomy (NCBI): domain Eukaryota; kingdom Metazoa; phylum Chordata; class Mammalia; order Artiodactyla; family Bovidae; genus Bison; species Bison bison. Next base: position 2,430,972 of record NW_011494926.1, on the reverse strand, counting down.
TCCACTTTAGTTGATGGAAAGAAAGAATGAAAGAGCCATGAAGATAAATAATTATATTGCATTGTGATAGAGGTAACATTTAATCTTTAAAACATTGCTGTAAACTAGATATTATTATTGCTATCTTCATTACATATATGTGGAGTTTGAGTCTTAAGAGAGTTTAGTGGGTCTGCCTAGGCCATCACTCGGCTAGAAAGTGGTAGAACTGGGAATATACTCAAGTTGACTCTAAGTTTGCTGTTGTTTAGTCACTCAGTTGGGTCTGACTCTTTGAGACCCCATGAGCTGCAGGGTTCCAGGCTTCCCTGTCCTTCAAACTCAATGTCCATTGAGTTGGTGATGCCATCCAACCATATCATCCTCTGTTGCTCCCTTCTCCTCTTGCCCTCAATCTTTCCCAACGTCACAAAGAGCCAATGAGTTGGCTTTTTGAATCAGGTGGCCAAAGTATTGGAACTTCAGCTTCAGCATCAGTAAAGTACCTCAAAATATTTTTGTAAGGTAAGATCCTAAGTAGGAGGTCGCCTTTAAATCAGACTTTAAAATATTTTAGCACTTTATCCATTTTTGCATCTTTCTTCCTACAGTTTTCCTATAACAATTTCTTTGAGTTTTGTGTTATTAACATAGATTACATCCTTTGCAGATTGTTTCTTTTTGTAAGGTCTTCATCACGATTAGAGCATTCAAACACAGTAATAAATAGTCCTTTTTATTTTAAAGTGAATCTCATATACATTTCCATAAAAATCTTTTGAAATTTGTCATTGTTGGTTACCTTTACCAAAACAATGAGAACATAAGGCATTTGACCAGTATGGTGATTAGAAAATGCTACTTGAAACAAATATACATTCCAGAAGGTACTCTTCCCCAAAAGTCCATGTGCATCTTTCGGTTTAAAGTAATTAAATCTATGTAGCAAAGAAAGCAGCCTAGAAATGAAGCCACTCACCAGCTATTTATTCATCTAATTTGCTAGCTGCTACATCTTTCATTGAGTCATCTATTTTTCTACTATATTTATGTGGATAAATGGTCAAGAATATATCTATGTGGATGTCTTATCTTAGCCATCTATTTTTCAATTATTCCTTGGGTTAGTGTGAAAGTTGCTCAGTTGTGTCTGACTCTTTGTGATCCATGGGATCCATTCTCCAGGCAAGAGCATTGGAGTGAGTTGCCATGCCATTCTCCAGGGGATCTTCCCAACCCAGGGATTGAACCCAGGTCTCCTGCGTTGCGGGTGGATTCTTTACCAGCTAAGCCACCAGGGAAGCCCATTCCTTAGCTTAGGTACTGTTTTATGCTAACTTCATATCACTTCACTGAGTTCTTTGGTGAATTCTAACACTGCAGCACTCTGACTGCAAAAGGCGGTTTTCTTCAGCCAATATTTCCTTTCTAATACAATATGTAAACAATTTTAGTTTTTGGCTTTTTGGACAGTGCTGTTACAAATTGCAGCTTGTATTTCTGATTCTTTTCCTCAAATAAATCTTTGAAAATAAATCAGTGTGCTATTTCCCAAACTTACATCATACAACCCTGACATTTGAATCGTTTCAACAATGTGTCTTGGAAATATTTCCAGTATCTTTTTAGTCAAAGTTTCATAACTTAATCCTGATGTGGGCAATTGCTGACTTATTTGCATCTTTTCCTGATTATAACTCTACAAAAAAAATTTTAAGGGTCTCTGGCCTGATTTTTTATATGAAATGAGAGAAAGAAGCAACATACTCTCACAAGTAAAAATGTAAGTGTGGTATAGAATACTTTGATCGTTGTCTGCCTAAGGATCTTTCTTCTCCTTTTCAGGGTCTTCTGGGAAGTTGCTGGATATCATTAGCAGATACAGCTTCTTCTTCCTCTTTTCATTACTGAATTTTCTTTTTTTCCTTATGAAGCATTAAATCCTCTAGTCTCAAGAATTTCTAAATCTCCCTCATTACACGTCTATAATTAGTATAATTTGGGAACACTGGTTTTTGCTCTCTTTTGACTCCATTCCATGTTTTGGTTCTCTTGTTGTGGTGGCCAAAGTATTGTAGCTTCAGCTTCAGCATCTGTCCTTCCAATGAATATTCAGGGTTGATTTCCTTTAGGATCGACTGCTTTGATCTCTTTGTTGTCCAAGGGGCTCTTGAGAGTCTTTCTTCTGTTACCCATTTTTTTTTTTTGACTGTGTGCCGCATCATGTGGCATCTTAGTTCCTCAACAGGGATCAAACCCACTCCCCCTGCAGTGGAAATGCAGAGTCTTAACCACTAGACCATTTGGGAATTCCCTCCTTTTACCCTTCCTCATCCAGATCTTTAGTGCCAACATTTTTTTTCCTGATTTGCCTGCTCACATCCAGCCTGCTGTCGTGACTGTAGGAGTTTCCTCATTCGTTTTGTTCCCTGGTAATTCTCTATAGAATCATCACAGTATACATTAGAAGTACAACATGATGACTCTCATATTAGGCATTCTTGGTAAAGAAACTGAAGGACAATGACCTGAATATGTCACTGAAAATGAGGACAGACTAAGGTTCAGAAGTCAAAGTTCAGACTCAACTTAGTCCAGTGCTGTCCAGCTCTACTGCTATTTCCCATTTCAGAAAGTATGAACATGACCATTTTTGCTCCAATTTTAATTTATTTTACCTTTATATAAATTCATAACAGTAACCTCCAACCTCATATTTACTAAGATGTTACATTTTTTTTTCAGGGCTTCCCATTTTAAGTAGCGTTTCTTACATGATAGTTACCTGAAGAAAGCAAAAAAAGACGAAAAAGTGAAATGTGCATTGGATCAGACCTGCTTGACGTCAGCAAATTTCTGCAAAACAGACAGATGATATTCATAACCTCAAAGTATCTTTTTAAAGAAGTAACACAGCACAACTTATTGTTAGTGCTCAGACGTACAATCACTCTCGGCATCAATTGCTCCCAGTTTGATGAATTTTGTTCTTTCACTGATCAGAATGTTCTTTCTTCTTTTCTGGAAAAAAAATTCTGGAAAGATATCTTCCAATGCTGAAGAAGTCTTTAAGGCTTATCATTGGACCTTGATGGAATTAGAAGACTACTGATTTGTTCAGAAAACCTCAGACAAGTTTAAAAATAGTATGTACTTAGTAAAACTGTACTGAGAAAAGAGCATAAGGTTATATTACTTAGTGGTTTCTATGAATAACCTTCATGTATAACTGTTTCATTTATCAGGGAGTTTTCATTTCTACACCTGCAGGTACATCCCAAACCAGGCTTATTTTGAGCTTATGTTTCCCCTTTTGTAGATGATAGTATCATATGAAACCATGGGGTGGGGGGAGGGACAGAATTGATTTATAATTTCAATCAACTAGTTCTTTAACATTTGCCTGGCATTTGACTTCCATTAAGTTGTTAAGTTGTTTGGACAGAATACCATTGTTGATTACCTATATTTTGGGGATTGACTTTCTTATTTTAACCAAAAAAAAAAAAAAAAGTGATTCTCCCTTTTCTCTTGAGCCATTGCAAGAAAGACAGCATTGCAAGTGTAAGGGAGGATGTTTTTCAAATTAATTTTTTACTGTTTATTTGAATATAATTAAACTGTCAAGTGGTTTACTTGAGGCTGTGAAATTTGTGGACACTGGTAAAAACTTTCCTGCATTACTGAAAGAAATCCAGGTGACTAGCTTCTCCCTGTCTCACAGACCTATCACAACTTTCTTCTTTCTCCTTTTCCAATTCTGATTTTCTGTCTCCCAGTCTCCAGCTGCTTTTGACCCTGTCACTTAGGATTGAGGCATCTGGCTTTACCTCTGTGTGACACATATTCCTTAGGTCTGGACAGGAAAAGCAGATGTCATGAGACTGTGGGCCTTACAGGTTTGAAGTCAGGTTCTATTAGTGTGATTGGAAAAGATAGGCTGGGCTGGGGATTTGGGGTCACATGAATCAGGTCAAATACTCAATGTAGTATTTACTCTGGAAATTCTTCTGAGATGTGTTCTTTTTCTCCCTGATTTTTCCTTTTTCTCATTTCCTGACCATTACTCCCATACTCCTCCAGATACACACACACCATTTTCCATTCTGCTGCTTTTTTCTGACTTGCCTGGTTATGTGTGTATGTGCATCAATATTGCCCTTATGAGAAGTGTTTGGACAAGTACCTTTCTGCTTTCATTTCTTTGATTCTAAAGTGGTGCTAGTAATACCTAGCCCTGGAATTATGAGGAAAATTAAATAACACAGGGTTTACAAAATGTCTTGTATCCTGCCTAGTACACAGTAAATATACCCTAAATGATAATTATTGCTATTATATGACTCAGTTAGAACAGGTTATGAGTTCCAGGGACTTCTCTGGTGGTTCAGTGGTTAAGATTCTATGCTTCCAATGCAGGGGCCCTGGGTCAGAGAACTACTGGAGCGGGTTGCCATGCCCTCCTCCAGGGATCTTCCGGGTTCTTCCCAACCCAGGGATCAAAACCAGGTCTTTCTCATTGCAGGTGGATTCTTTACTGTCAGAGCCACCAGGAAAGCCCAAGACACTGAACTGGGTAGCCTATCCCTTCTCCAGGGGATCACCCCAACGTAAGGATTGAACCAGGGTCTCCTGCATTGCAGGTGAATTCTTTACCAGTTGAGCCACCAGGGAAGCCCATGTATATTCATACATATTATTAATATATTAGTAAAAACTATATTATCATATATATTATAGTATATATAAGTTATATAAATATATTTAAAAGTATATACATTACTTATATATATACTACTAATATATATATATATATATATATATATA
>NW_011494926.1:2390776-2426066 GCF_000754665.1 Bison bison bison | reverse complement strand
CATGGACTGCAGCCTACCAGGCTCCTCTGTCCATGGGATTTTCTAGGCAAAAGTACTGGAGTGGGGTGCCATTGCCTTCTCCATATATATACACACACACTATATATTCACTCTACTTTAAGTATATTATGTATTCTTAAAGACCAAACCCAAGATCAAAGATTAAACTGTGGGTCCAAACAGAGGCAGTAGGCAAGAAGTACTGGAGATGGTTTGTAGGGATCAGATTGTCTAGCAGGAAGCAGAGAGAATCCTAGTCCAGGAATGATGGTAGTATATGACATGGGAAAAGTCCTGAAAGATGAAGGTTAGCAAATTAGCTAAAAGACTAGATTTTTCCTCAGCCAGAAAAAGGAATGAAGTTTGGTTATTTTTAGAGATGTGGATGGACCTAGAGTCTGTCATATGGAGTGAAGTAAGTCAGATAGAGAAAAATAAATATCATATGTTAATGCGTATATGTGGAATCTATAAAAATGGCACAGGTGAACCAATTTGCAGGGCAGAAACAGAGACGCAGATGTAGAGAATGGATGAGTGGACATGGCGGAGAGGATGAACTGAAAGAGTGGAGTTGACATGCACACTACCAGGTGTTAAATAGCCGGTGGGAACCTGCACAGGGAGCTCAGCTCAGTGCTCTGTGGTGACCTAGAGGGGAGGGACGGGGAGGGAGGGCGGTTTAAGAGGGAGGAAATAGATGTATACATATAGCTGATTTACTTTGTTATACAGCAGAAAGTGACATAGCATTGTAAAGCAACTATGCATGCATTCGTGCTCAGTTACTTCAGTCATGTCTGACTGTTTGCAACCCTATGGACTGTAACCCACCAGGCTCCTCTGTCCATGGGATTCTCCTGGCAAGAATACTGGAGTGGGTTGCCATACCCTCCTCCAGGGGATCTTCTGGACCCAAGGATCGAACTCACATCTGCCTGTGTCCCCTGCATTGCAGGTGGATTCTTTAACCATTGAGCCACCTGGGAAACCCAAAGCAACTATACCCCAATTTAAAAAAAGGACTGGATTTTAAATGTTCTTACCACATACAAAAATTTTTATGTGACATGAGAAAGGTGTTGGCTCATGCCATGGTGGGAATCATATGGCAAAATATAAATGCATCAATGCACTGTGCATCTTAATCATACCAATGTTATATGTCAATTATATCTCAGTTGAAAGAATTGTCATAGCCAGAGCGTGACGGGCCATGGGTGCTCAAGCATCAGCTGCCTGTCCTCTTCCTTAGTGGCAGCACTCACTTAATGAGGATGAATGTGGGGTGGCCACTATGTGTGGAGACCAACCAGGTTTTTCTGGCTCACACAGCTCATCAGAGATTTAGAATTGGATCCCAGCACTTTCAAACACCAGCTGCTCTGCAGGGCGAGGTTTTCGCCACATCCCACATTTCTCTAACACGTTTTCTGAGAAATCTTCAGGAAAGAGCAGATACTTGAGCTAACTTTTGAAAGGCACTCTGGGCCAAGGGCCCTGAAAGGGAGAGCACAACCAGTTAAGAAAAGCCAGAGTAGCGGGCATTTGAATGTAGGCACAGAGTGTACATGATCATGGAGCAGGAGCTTTGTTGCTTAGTCGCTAAGTTGTGTCCGACTCTGTGACCCCATAAAGTGCAACACATGAAGCTTCCCTGTCCTCTACTATCTCCCTGAATTTGTTCAAACTCATGTTCATTGAGTCAGTGATGCCACTCAATCATCTCATCCTTGGTCGGCCCCTTCTCCTCCTGCCTTCAATCTTCCCCAACATCAGGGTCTTTTCCAGTGAGTCAGCCCTTTACATCAGATGGCCAGAGTATTGGACCTTCAGCTTTAGCATCAGTCCTGCCAATGAATACTCAGGGATGATTTCCTTTAGGATTAACTGGCTTGATCTACTTGCTCTCCAAGGGACTCTCAAGAGCCTTCTCCAGCACCACAATTCAAAAGCATCAATTCTTTGGTGCTCAGCCTTCTTTAGGGTCCAACTCTTATATCTGTACACGACTACAGGAAAAACCACAGCTTTGATTACATAGAAGGATGTCTCTGCTATTTAAAAGGCAGTATAGGTTTGTCATAGCTTTTATTCCAAGGAGTAAGCCTCTTTTAATTTCGTGGCTGCAGCCACTGTCCACAGTGATTCTGGAGCCCAGGAAAATAAAATCTGTCACTGTTTCCACTCTTCCCTCATCTATTTGCAATGAAGTGATGGGACTGGATGCCATTATCTTAGTTGTTTGAATGTTGAGTTTTAAGCCAGCTTTTTCACTCTCCTCTTTCACCTTTATCAAGAGGCTCTTTAGTTCTTCTTTGCTTTCTGCCATTAGAGTGGTATCAACTGCATATCTGAGGTTGTTGATATTTCTCCTGGCAATCTTGATTGCAGCTTGAAATAAGTGCAATTTGAGATCCCTGAGCTAATAAGTGAAAATGTTACCCTGAGTCCTGGAGTTATTAAGGACATCATTAGAATATGTGAAGCAGGTATGTGCGATTTGTGTTAGAACTTATAGTGAATGAATTGGAAAAGAATGCAGCTGGAAACTAATATATCAATTAAGAAATATTTTTAATAAATGATAAGAGATGTCAAGACGTCCAATGTAGAAAATGTTTGTGACATTGGAGAGCAGGGGATAACTTTGACAGATAGTAAGCACGTTCAGTGTAGACAAGAGAGAAAGGGGGGAGGAGCTGTTAAAGGAGATACTTAATACAGGAAGAGGAGTGGCTAATGAGATTCTCCAGTTGGCTTGAGATTCCACTTCATCTGGAGAGTTTTGACAGGACTTAGCCTACTGCAGAGATTTCTAAGAGAAATCCATTCGTGGCATCCCTACTTTGTGAAGAACAGGGATCTAATCAGATCTTATTTAATGTGAGTTATAAGGGTGGATTTACCTTTGACTTGCACCTTCTCTGAATTGCTATTAGACGTAAACTGTTGTTGAATTCTAAAGCATATTTGATGCAAATTCATAATTATACAACATGATTTTTTTCTTCTGATACTGAAGATGAGGACTTTAAAATTATGTGAATCAAATAAACATACCATTTCTATTCCATGCCACCATACTGTGGCATGTCTATAAGTACCTGTTCAGTTTATATATTCTGTGCATACTCTAAAAAAATGGCACCATCTGCCATGATACACCCAGGAAAACTAATTGTTTTTGTAGGTGTTGAAATGGATATATATTTATCTTTGTCTTTGTATATGTTTATGATTAAATGTTATTGAGTGTTAAGAAATAAAATCCTTTATGACTTTTCTTCTAAAATCTAATACAGCATGATATAGAAGTTAATACCCTAATTGCAAACTAACAAGAGATGCTTTACAATTACTTCAGTGTTTGCATGGTTATGACTCATGAACAAGTTACTTTCATGGTTGGGTTGCGTTTATACAAGACAGGGTGTGAATTTTAAAAATGGATCAACAAGATGGGACAGATTTAGGTGTGGATGTTTTTACGTAACATGTTTAAATATGGGCATCGAGAAGCAGAAAAACAAATACCTCTTTTGGCATGCTCAATAGGTCAAGAAGACTTTGTGCACTATTGTATTAATAAACATTTATGGAGATTGAATGAAAATTGGCATCAGGTAGGGTTCTGGCAAAAAGCCCTTTAGTAGAGTCAGTTGAAAGCTAGTGACACCTTAAATCCTTAAGAAAACATGGAATGATGCCACTTGCAAATCCTTCACTTACAACAGATGGAATGCAAGCTTGTTCCAAATGGCAGACTACTCAACAGTGGCAAATGGAATTAAACTAATCATGATAGTGTGAATCTGTGAAAAAAAAGGAAGTAGACATATAACCCAAGAAATTCAAATGGAATATTTTTACTGTGTTTCACACCTAGGAATACACAGGTAATTTTCTAACTCACATGGGTGATTTCCAGTCATATTGTTTGTCCTGGTCTATGTCCATTGGCCCTTTTGCAAATAGAAGCCAGTTATTGTTATGCCTTTAACACAAATCTGAGTCCTGTATCCCCGATTTTAAGAACAGACACCACTATGCCCAGCACAGCCCTTACATACAGTAGTCTCTTTGAAAAGCTGGCAAGTCTGAAATCACTCTTCCCAGAACGAGGGTAAAAAGCCTGAATCTCCTCTATGGTTCTGAAACGATTCCACATTTCTCTTCACCAACTCTGCCCACGGGTAATGCCAGCCTGCTTATAGGCAATCTCTGAGCAAGTTCAGAATTGTGCAGTAAATAGTACACTCTACGTTACCATTTATATTACAGCTAAATTGGTCTTATTAAGAGATTAACTATAGGACAAAAGATACCTCCTAGAGGCTTAAGAATTCTCTTTAAAAATGTATCCTCAAGAAGGAGCCTAAGAAAAAGAATTATCATCCAACTAACAAGATATTAGGAGGGGGTGTGGAAGTAGAGATTATATAACAAGGAGGCTCAGACATACTACACAGGCATGCATCCTAGTAAGTGTTCTATATATACATATAATTATTTCCATGAGCTAAGTCAAATAGATACCTGCATCATATTCCATGTTTACTTTCTTCCTTGAGATTTTCTGTTATGAATAATTAGGAGACTACATCACACTGTTTGTCACAATCTTAAATCTTGATTCAGAGGCTTCCTTGGTGCCTAGTGGCTAGGAATCCCCCTGCCAATGCAAGGGACCTGGGTTTTGTCCCTGGTCCGGAAAGATCCTACATGCCGAAAAGCAACTAAGCCAGTGCACCACAACTACTGAGCCCACACTTCAGAGTCCTGGAGTCACAACTACTGAAGCCCATGCCCCTAGAGCCTGAGCTCCACAACAAGAAAAGGGACCGCAATAAGACTGCACACCATGACTAAGAGCAGCCCCTGCTCACCACAGCTAGAGAAAGCCTGCATGCAGCAAGAAAGACCCAGCGCAGCCATAAATAAAATGAAACTTAAAAAAAAAATCTTGGTTCAGGATTTCTGGGATTCCAACTCTAGGTAGATAATTGGCAGCAACTTTGGGGAACTTTTATAGAGAACAGCTTCTTCTTCTCCAGAAACACTTAGCAAAGAATTGTGATGTATTACTCCTGCCATGAGCTTAGTGGCATTCTCAGATCTCTCGGAGACAATGATGCTTCCCTGCTTCCTTGGGTTACCTTCTCTCTGTTGTCACCTTCTCTCTGTTGTTACCTTCTTTCTTTTGTCATATTGAAAGTTGTCATTCTGTTGTCATTACTTTCTCTCTGTTGCTTAATCGCTCAGTCGTGTCCAACTCTTTGCAATCCCACAGACTGTAGCCCACCAGGCTCCTCCCTCCATGGAATTCTTAAGGCAAGAATACTGGAATGAGTTGCCCTTTCCTTCTCCAGGGGATTTTCCCTACCCAGGGATCCTATCTGCATCTTCTGCATTGACAGGCAGGTTCTTTATGACTGAGCCACAGGTAGCTAATACCCATGCTCTCAGGAACAGAATCACAAACTTCTTTTAAGGACTAATTTACTGCAGTAGTTTCTCAGAATCCTTAGATATTGTCTAGAGGGTATTTATTTTCCTGATGTCTGAAGAATATTATCCAAATGGTCCCTTAAAATATCTTCACAGGTACTGCACTGCAAAGCTATGCAGACTGGAAGTGTCCAAACTCTGGTACCCGGTCATAGTAAGAATCCTAATTGATTTTTCATATGTCCCTGCCATAAATCCATGAAATATTATGGACTTTGTCTTTTTTCTCTCTTATAGTCACATATCCAGTCCTGTTCATTCCATCTATTTAACAATCTCTTGAAACCAAGCACCTTTACCATAGCTGAACCACCAACTATAAAAATATCTTTTATATCTCCACATGTTCCACTAATCCCTTCCAGTCATTCTTCAAACAATAGCCAAGGTAACTTTATAATAGTACAGATCTTATTATATTCTCTTCCTAGTTTAAACCACATCAGTGACTCCTGATTATTCTTCAGATAAGGCCAGAATCCATAATGTGGTCTTTAAGGCCCTATTTGGTCTGAGACCTGCCTTGAGCTGCAATCCCTGGCCTTCTCCTGAGATTTTCCTCCTGTCTGCCTCAGGACCTTTGCACAAGCTCTTCCCTCTTTAGGGAATACTTTTCTGCACCCTCCATCCACTTCTTTATTCAGCCAACTCCTACTCATTCTTCACTTTAAAAAATATTTAGTTAGTTATTTTCTTAGGCTGCATTAGGTCTTCGTTGCTGCTCGGGTTTTTTCTACTTGCAGCAAGCAGGGGCTACTCTCTAGTTGCTGTGTACAGGCTTCTCATTGCTGTGGCTTCTTGTTGCAGAGCATGGGCTCTAGGCACACAGGCTCAGTAGTTGTGGTACAAGGGCTTAGTTGCCCTACAACATGTGGGATCTTTCCAGAGCAGAGATTGAACCTGTGTCTCCTGCATTACAAGGTGGACTCTTAACCACCAGACCATCAGGGAAGCCCAATTCTTCACTTTTAACTTAAATATCCTTTCTTCAGTGAACCCTTCACTTGACCTCAGTTCATACCTGCTGAATAGGCAAGATCACTAATTGTATACTCTCAGCACAATTCACTTAATCAATTGTCTTTGACATTAATTGTTTTATGCTTAACTTTTCTTGTAGACTTTAAGCTCCAAGTGTATCCAAGATTGTATCTTGTTTACAATATTTACACCAGTTTTCTCTAGCTTGGAACATTGCAGTCAGTCAGGACTCAATATATATTTATCTGTCATCTGCTAGGTGTCTCTTGAAGTGCATGCATCACATTTGGTTCAATAAGGTAAACTTGAACGATAACTTTAAAAGTTTCTGATTTATACCATTAAAGCTTTGCAGCATATAAAAATTCTGATTTTTCTCTTATTTTTTTAGTGTAAACAAAAGTGTTCATGTTAATAGCTTGTTCCTAGGAAATTATGTTTTTTCTTTTAATCTCATGTGATGCGTGTATAATATATAGGTGAATGGTTGGTAGGATTTTTAAAATAAATGCTTAAGAAGGCGTTCCACTGCCCTAATTTTTTGTCTTCAGCATCTCTATCAATTTAGCTATTTCACTTCGTTGTTCTCTTGGTTTAATATTAAACTCCAAATTCTAGGAATCTGGTACAAATTTCCTAAGGAACTGGACTGAAAGATACTTTAAATGACACATCACCGGGTTCTACTCACAACTGTTCTCTTTTCCTTTGAACCATTTATCCTCTTAAATTGGGTGAGTTACTTCTCAACCTGCTACATTATCTAGAAAGGCAATGTGACCATGCACATCAAGTCAAAGCTACTTTTCAGACCCAAAGTACCTAGTCATTCTCCCTGTCACAGGGCCCACTAATCCCATGCCATTAAAATCAGAACTGAACCCACTCCAGTATTCTTGCCTGGAGAATTCCATGGACAGAGGAGCCTGGCAGGCTACAGTCCACAGGGTCGCAAAGAGTCGGCCACCACTGAGCAACTAACATTTTCACACTTACAATGAGTGTAATATTGATGGTATCCCAATTAAACATGAGTGATAAAAAAGAGATACAGGTTGAAAACCATGTTTGTAAATAGGAAAGTTTCACCTATTTACTAAATGGCAATGTTTTTATAACCTCTCAGGGTTTGGAATATATGTAATTTTAAAAAACATATCATATAGTCCAAAAGGGCATCTATTTACAATGAAAGAAAAAGCCACAGGAATCACATCTGCTCTTACACCTGATTTAAGTAATACTTGTTGCCTGTATGTGATTATACAGCAAGATGCTCATGTTTGGACCTGCATACCAGACTGGATTTTTATAAAGTTACAGCTAATTAAATTGCTCCCATGTTTCTTTGTAGACTGTATGATACAGCAGAAACTCTGGAATATGTCTTGCTTTTATTTCTTTCTTATCATCTTTCCAAGGTTTCAAATTAACAAAGGTTAATAACGAGAATAATTTCTTTATGTATTAGCATATATATGAGGCTTCCTAGGTGGCAGTAGTGGTAAAGAACTCGCCTGCCAATGCAGGAGACATAAAAGATGAGGGTTCAATCCCTGGGTTAGGAAGATACCCTGGAGTAGGAATTGGAGTAGGACATTAGCATATATGTCCTAATTCAGACGGTATAAATACATATTATGATTTTTAAATTTTAGACTTAATTTCATCTTTAGCCTCTAAACTTACTGATGCTGAAATCTGGGCTTGGGCACAGACTTTGTGCCTCTTTCTGAAAAAATGTGAATTTCAGGCTAAGTCTGATAATGACTTATTTCTCTGGCTTATACCTAAAACATTTTCTTTTAATTATTTACTCTATTTTAAATTTAATCCTTTGAGTCATATATAAATATATTCATTGCAAATGATGTAAGCGATACAGATAGAGTAAAAGTCCCTCCCTATAACACCATGCCAATCTAATCCCATTCCTTTTCCTAATAATGGTCATGACAAACCACTAAATTGTTTGTTTACTTTAAAATTCAGTTCATATGTATATGTTAATATATATGCTAAATTTATCATAAAAATATATCATGACCTAAATCAAATTGCTCCTTAAAACTTTCCAGTGGCCTTTTTTCCCTGGCTTTTAATTATTTGGCTGTACTGTGTAGCTGGTGGGGTCTTAGTTCCCCAAACAGGAATCAAACCCACCGCCTATGCAGGAGATGTGAGAGACACAGGTTTGATCCCTGGGTCGGAAGACCCCCTGGAGGAGGGTATGGCAACTTACTCAAGTATTCTTGCTTGGAGAATCCCATGGACAGAGGCAGGCTACAGTCCACTGGGTCACAGAGAGTCGGACATGACTGAAGCGACTTAGCACATACATGCAAGTATGAATAGAGGAGGAGGAAGAGGAAAGAATACACTAGAATTCCCTCTTTTATTAACCATAGGGTTAAATGTGTACTGTTAGTGGAATTCATTAACTCTACACAGTTTAGTCTACCCTCAGTGAGCAATTAACCATATATAAGCAGCAAACCTGAGATGGAGACAAAAAGATAGTCAGCTTGTTAGTTCACAACTAATGTTTGCCTATTTCTAGTACACAGGATTTAAGTTTATCTGAGATTGTAGACAAGTCTTTCCTACCAACCCAATAATCCTCTGTTGTTTACAAACAATTGCAATCTGGAATCTCAGTTTGCTCAAGAAGACAAACAGGAAGGGGAAGAAGCGAAATTCTTGACTCAACAGCATAAACAACTGACCGAGGAAGGGTCACAGGCCATTCTAGCCAGGTTCTCCCTCGCCCTCTTACTCTTCCACTCTTTTCTTTTCCTGGAATTAAACCAGAATGAAATTAATCTGGTTACTAGGAATTCCTCTTGTTTAAAGATTATTTAAAACAAGGATGGGGAATTATACAAAATGTTTTCCTTGTGTAAAATCCTAAACTGAAGATAGCCAGATCTCAGTCCCCACTTCCGCTGTCGGGAACAACCCTTGATGGAAGGGCTGGTGGTGCAGAAGGCTTTAACCTGGGAAGATAAAAGGACAAGATTAGCTGGGAATGTCTGACCTTACGATTCAGAATAAGAAACATACTGCATAATGAACTACAGCACTTCAAGATTCAAGAAATCATAAGCCACAAGCAGTAGATTCTCCTCTTAATTCTTATTTTTCTCTTAACTAAAGAGTCTGTCATACAGAGTGAAATAAGTCAGACAGAGAAAACAAATATTGTATATTATTAACACATATTGTGGAATTAATATACATAATGTGTATATTAATCATATTTGTACCATAGAAAAAAGGTACTGATGAACCTATTTGCAGTGCGATAGGGAACAGAGATGCAGATGCAGAGAATGGACATGTGGACTCGGGTGGGGCAGAGGGGGCTGGGATGAATTGGGAGATTGTGTTAACATATATACACTGCTGCTGCTGCTGCTGCTAAGTTGCTTCAGTCGTGTCCAACTCTGTGCGACCCCATAGACCTCAGCCTACCAGGCTCCCCTGCCCCTGGATTCTCCAGGCAAGAACACTGGAGTGGGTTTCCATTTCCTTCTCCAATGCAGGAAAGTGAAAAGTGAAAGTGAAGTTGCTCAGTTGTGTCCGACTCTTAGCGACCCCATGGACTGCAGCCTACCAGGCTCCTCCGTCCATGGGATTTTCCAGGCAAGAGTACTGGAGTGGGGTGCCATTGCCTTCTCTGATACCAGCTGTAAAACAATAGCTAAAGGGAACTTGCTGTATAGCACAGGGAGCTTAGTCTGGTGCTCTGTGGTGACCTAGATGGGTGGGTTTGGAGTTGGGGGTGGGAGAACACAGGAAGGAGGTCCAAGAGGGAGATATTAATATATGTATATGTGCCAACAAAGGTTCGTCTAGTCAAGGCTATGGTTTTTCCTGTGGTCACGTATGGATGTGAGAGTTGGACTGTGAAGAAGGCTGAGCGCTGAAGAATTAATGCTTTTGAACTGTGATGCTGAAGAAGACTCTTGAGAGTCCCTTGGACTGCAAGGAGATCCAACCAGTCCATTCTAAAGGAGATCAGCCCTGGGATTTCTTTGGAAGGAATGATGCTAAAGCTGAAACTCCAGTACTTTGGCCACCTCATGCGAAGAGTTGACTCATTGGAAGACTCTGATGCTGGGAGGGATTGGGGGCAGGAGGAGAAGGGGACGACAGAGGATGAGATGGCTGGATGGCATCACTGACTCGATGGACGTGAGTCTGAGTGAACTCTGGGAGTTGGTGATGGACAGGGAGGCCTGGCGTGCTGCGATTCATGGGGTCGCAAAGAGTCGGACACGACTGAGCGACTGATCTGATCTGATAGCTGATTGACTTCATTGTACAACAGAAACTAACACAACACTGTAAAGCAGCTATACCCCACCTCCCCTGCCAAAAAAAAAAAAAGGTTCAGTTAAATCCTTAACTTGACCTATCAACAGGGTATTTTCTGGTTTTATCTAGTTTTGGATTTCTCCCCTTGCTTTGTGTAATCTCTGCGGACTCCTTTCTCTGAGTGCCTGGGCCTTTCAGTGGCACCTTTCCTTCCTTTTGTAAGCACTTTGTCATGGTTCTTAGGTAGACTCTGGAGTGGGGCCAGATGCACAGGAACTGATCCCTGCCCTGCTGCTTCCTGTGTGGTTTTTCTCATAAGTCATTGAACCTTGAAGTGCTTTGCGTTTCTCCTTCTAAATGAGACTTATCTTCCAATTTCACAGGGTTGATGTAAAGTTTAGCTGTAATATTTATTTATAGTGGAAGATTTGGTTTAGTTTCATCTGTCTTTGTTCAAATTTCACTTTCTTTTACGAGTTTTTTCAACAGTCCTCTTTTTTGTTGGAGGATTTAGATGCCTTTTATTAAATCAGAGGTTAAACATATTTGCAAAAATATAATATCACTCCTCTGACAATTTTACTGTTTTAGAGAATAGAATTATTTTTCATAAAAATGTGAAGTGTCAACATGCAGTGGATTTATGATGACTGTTTTTAAATAAAGAAATGTATATTTTCTAAATCTATTGGTTTTAATTGCTGACATGTAGTAGATAATAGTAGCTATAACTCACATATACTAAAGCTCCTTATGCATGTGGGACCTTAGTTCCTCTGTTGGGGATTGAACCCATACCCCTGCAGTAGAAGTGAAGTCTTAACCACTGGACTACCAGGGAAGTCCCCATGAATACTTTTTAAGTAAAATTCCTGAGATGAATAAGTTTGAGAACCACTGCTCTAAGACTAGGCAAGAAAATGGGAGAGTCAGAGTCCTTGCCCACATTCTAGTTGGGGTGTGCAGGTGGACAAATGTGTAAACATGACTTCAGATTGTGTAAGGCTCTAAAACAAACGGGGTGATGTATTACATCATTGGTAAAAGTACTTTCGATCCTAAGCTCAGGGACGTCTTCTCTAGAAAGTAACAATGTGGCCTGAGACCTAAAGCTTGAGTAAAGTGACCAATGAATGAGCCAGAGGAAGAGCATTTCAGGTAGAAGGGGAAATAATTTCATTAATCAAACACAAAAAGAGTGTGCATGTTTGAGAACCAGAGCTGAGTGGGGCCAGTGGAACCAGAGAACGTGGTCCTCAGAGAAAGCAGTGCTGAAGGTTGGAGAGCTGGGCAAAGGAGCAAGGACTTTGGTGGCCACCATTTGGATTAAAACAGAAGTCCAGTGAGAAACTGCTAAAGGATGTAGTAAGGGACTATGTAATCAAATGAAGATGTAAGAAGACCACTCTGGTCGTTGCGTGGAGGGTACATTACTGGATAGTTAGAATTGAGACAGGGAAAACAGTTAGATGGCCAAGACCCTGGCACAAAAGGCTAAGCCAAGGTGGTGGGCATGGGGATTGATAAAAACTGATAGATGCCAGATATACAGTGGAGGTAACAATAGGATTTGCTAATGGAATGGTTAGAAGTGAAGTGAAAGTCTCTCACTCGTGTCCAACTCTTTGTGACCCCATGGACTAGTAGCTCAACTGGAATTCCATCACCTCCACTAGTTTTGTTCATAGTGATGCTTTCTAAGGCCCGCTTGACTTCACATTCTGGGATGTCTGGCTCTAGGTGAATGATCACACCATCGTGATTATCTTGGTCTTGAAGATCTTTTTTGTGCAATTCTTCTGTGTATTCTTGCCACCTCTTCTTAATATCTTCTGCTTCTGTTAGTTCCATAACATTTCTGTCCTTTATCAAGCCCATCTTTGTGTGAAGTGTTCCCTTGGTATCTCTAATTTTCTTGAAGAGATCTCTAGTCTTTCTTTTTGTGCACACTGCTATATTTAAAATGGATAACCAACAAAACCTACTGTATAGAACAAGGAACTCTGCTGAATGTTATGGGTCAGCCTGGAAGGGAGGGGAGTTTGGGGGAGAATGAATACATGTCTATGAATGGCTGAGTTCCTTCACTGTTCCCCTGAAACTGTATCACAACATTGTTATACCCTAATAAAAAATAAAAAGTTTGAAAAAAAATAAAATTCTAAAATATAATCTTAAAAAAAATTGCACTGACTCTTCATCTGCCCCTGTGCAAAGAAGCACAGATGGAGGAAAAGCATATAGGCCAGGTGCCTGGTCTCGCTTTAGGACCTCAGTTTTGCAAATCAAGTGCACCTTCGTCAGGTCAAATGATCCTATTATAATTTCCTATGTAATCACCTTCCTGCTCACCTAGGTAACTATTTTGTATGTTCTTCTTTCTCCTTTTGTCTCCAAGACCTCTCTATTCTCCACTTCTCAGCTGATAATGACTTTGCTTTCTTTTTTGTTGTTGTTCAGTCACTCAGTTGTGTCCGACTATTTGTGACCCCAAGGACTACAGCATGCCAGGCTTACCTGTCCTTCACCATCTCCCAGAATTTGCTCAAACTCATATCCATTGAGTCAGTGGTGGCATCCAATCATCTCATCCTCTGTCATCCCCTTCTACTCCTGCCTTCAATCTTTCCCAGCTTCAGAGTCTTTTCCAGTGAGTTGGCTCTTCACATCAGGTGGCTGAAGGATGGAATTTCAATTTCAGCATCATCCCTCCAATGAATATTCAGGGTTGATTTCCTTTAGGAGTAACTCATTTGATCTCCCTGCTGTCCAAGGGACTCTGAAGAGTTCTCTAGCACCACAGTTTGAAAGCATCAATTCTTTGGTGCTCAGCTTTCTTAATGGTCCAACTCTCACATCCATACATGACTACTGGCAAAACCATAGCCTTGACTATACAGAACTTTGTTGGCAAAATAATGTCTCTGGTTTTTAATATGCTGTCTAGGTTTGTCATAGCTTTTCTTCCAAGGAGAAAGCATCTTTTTGAATTTAGAAAAGGCAGAGGAACCAGAGATCAAATTGCCAACATCTGTTGGATCATAGAAAAAGCAAGAGAATTCCAGAAAAATATCTATTTCTGCTTCATTGACTATGCTAAAGCCTTTGACTATGTGGATCACAACAAACTATGGAAAATTCTTAAAGAGATAGGAATACCAGACCTCCTGATCTGCCTCCTGAGAAACCTGCCTTCAGATCAAGAAGCAACTGTTAGAACCAGACATGGGACAATGGACTGGTTCCAAATTGGGAAAGGAGTACGTCAAGGCTGTATATTGTCACCTTGAGTATTTAACTTCTATGCAGAGTACGTCATGATAAATGCCAGGCTGAATGAAGCACAAGCTGGAATCAAGATTGTGGGGAGAAATATCAATAACCTCAGATATGTAGATGATACCACCCTCATGGCAGAATGTGAAGACGATCTAGAGAGCCTCTTGATTAAGGTGAAAGAGGAGAGTGAAAAAGCTGGCTTAAACTCAACATTTATAAAACTGAGATCATGGCATTCTGCCCCATCACTTCATGGCGAGTAGATGGGGAAACAGTGGAAATAGTAACAGACTTCATTTTTTGGGGCTTCAAAATCACTGCAGATGGTGACAGCAGCCATGAAATTAGAAGACGCTTTCTTTCTATTTCAATGAAAAACAAGCTTCCACACCTCTGGTTACATCTGCTAACCTACTTAAAATGGGCTCTTCTGCCCTTCCTCCAACTGCAATGGATAAACTGCCTGGTCTTCCACCTACGACCACTATTCTCCACTTGAACACTGGATCTGCTCTTCCCTGCCTAACTGTGAACCTCACTCCAACAGGTAGCTTCTGTCTTAAAAGTCATCAGCCAGGATCTGCAGCATCTCATTAATCTTTCACTCATTGCATTCCACTGTAATTATCCTTGTCAAGGTCATCCATGACTTCCATGTTTTTGTTTTTAATTTGTGTATTTTAAAATTAAAAAATTAAAAATATATAGTTTTTAAGGATTACTTTTGATTCACAGTTATCACCATATATTACCTATATTACCCGTGTTGTACAATACATCCTTGAGCTTGTCTTAAACCTAGCAGTTTGTACCTCTCACTCCCTGGTCCCTATTTTACCCCTCCTCCCTGTCCCCACTGATAACCGCCAGTTGTTCTCTATATCTATAAAACAAACATATCTCTCTATCCTCTCTATATCTGCTTCATTTTTGTCTGTATACTCTAGTTTGATTTCAACAGTGTTCTTGAAGAGGCTGTTCTTGCCAACTGCCTCTACTAATGGTTTATGGCTCAAGAAGTATTTTCTATAATGGGTATTATTGTTGTTATTATCACTATTTTCTGTTCAACAACTCTTCCCTCTTAACATTTACATAGTTTTGTTTATTTATTTATTGACATTTTGACCATGCCATGCGCCATGCAGGATCTCAGTTCCCCGACCAGGAATCGAACCCACACCCCCTTGTAGTGGAAACAGGGAGTCTCAACCATTAGACTGCCAGAGAAATCCCTCTTTACTTTTAAATAGCATCTGGCTTCTTTCTGAGGGAATTCTCTCACCATCTTTAGGTGGTTTGTCAGTCCTGAAGGTGCTTACTTCTCCTCCTCAAGCCGAAGTGGGCACTCCTGGAATTCTGAGAACTGAAGTAGTGGACAGAGTGACAAATACACTAAAATGGGTTGGATCCCTCCATTCCAGCTGCAGTGCACTTGGATGAACTTCTAACTTAGACTCTCTAGAGGATACCTGATGGCTACCTGAGTTTTTCTGTTAGCCCTGAATGTTCCCCTATATCTATCCAATACAGTGTCTTTGTATATACCCAAGCTGGCCAGAGTAAATTTCTTTTATGTGAGACTGATGCCTCCTCTCTGATACAGATCCCTTCTTTCTGTGTTAGTGCTGCAACTCTGCTTTCTGTCCCCACGTTCTGTGCCCACCTTGGTGTTTTGCTCTGTTGTATTCTGTGTCCTCTGGCCAGCTGCCTCTGTGTTCTTTCCTACTGAAGCCACTGCAAGCATATTTCATTCTAATGCTTTTGGTAGAAAGACTCATTTCTTGATTACTATCTGAGTGGAAAATGGTTTCTCAGTTGAGCAGAATTACCAGAACTGTACTAGATTTGCTTATCGTGACCTCCTATTTCCTCAGCCCTGCCACAGGAAGCTGCTAGGGTCCTTGCTTACTGATGAGTGGGTGTGTTATAGTCATGTATCACGTGACCACACCATCTGGCTGATACTTACTGGGCCAGGGATGTGCACGTACCCCAAGGCAGCAAGTCCATGTTTCAGCAAGGCAAGAAACTTGCTTAGTCTGGCTCAAAAAAAAGTGAAGAGAGCCAATCAGATCTGTCTCTTAAGAACTTAGAATTGGGAAACAGACTTTGCATAGGGCAGTTAACCTTAGGGACATACATCAAAATGATGGATGAAAAGTTGCTATTGTGTAGAAGGGGCTGAAACACTCACTTGGAGACAATTACAAGCTGAAGCAGGAAGGACCTCTGGAAGAGAGGCTGATGAATGAAGCAGACTAGCAGGAAAAAGCAGAAAGGCATGAAGATGTGATCTCTGAGGGGGAGATAGGGAGGGAGGCATTGGTTTCCTGGTCTAGTTCCTATTAGGTTAGTTGTATAGAACTACTCCATTTTCTGGGATCTTTATATATCTTTCACATTTTCCCTATGAATTATGAAGCCAAAATTTCCAGATTAAAGCAGATATTGTAACACTTCCTATGTAACATCAATAATTCTCCTCTTTGGGTGTAGGAGATCAGAATTATTTCCATTAAACCAGTTTACAGTCACTATGCATGAGCTACAATACTCTGGGGATTTTCTTGTTATCTTTGTGGCTTTTTATTAAATTATTGGCTTTGTGTATGCCGTCCCTTCTTCCTAGGTTCCTTTTTCATCTTACGGTCAAGCTAGTGGTGATCTGTACCCACTATAAAATAGGTGTTGGTAGCTATAGTCAGTATTGCCAGCAATTCTGTGTGATGCATTCAAGAGCATTGTGGTTCAACTTATTCAAGAGCTCTTCAATTTTTTCCTTTTAGAGGAAAAGATAAATTTGATTTTTTAAAACAGTATTTCATTCTTTAAATTATTTTTCCTCTTTGTTCTGAATTTATGTAATACCTGTGTTATAAGAATTTTTTTCTTTTTTTTTGGTATATTCTAAGTTGGAGAATTGCTCTACAATGTTGTGTTAGTTTCTGCTGTGCAACAATGTGAATCAGCTGTAAGTATACATATATCCCCTCCCTCTTGAGCCTTCCTCTCACCCCACTTCCCATCCCACCCTTCCAGGTCATCACAGAGCACTGGGCTGAGCTCCCTGTGATATACAGAGGCTTCCCACTAGCTATCTGTTTTACACATGGTCATGTATATATCCCAGTGTTACTCTGTCAATTCATTCTACCCTCTTCTTCCCCCTGTTATATCCGTAAATCCATTCTCTATGTCTGGATCTCTATTTCTGCCCTGTAGATAGGTTCATCAGTACCGTTTTTCTAGATTCCATATATATGTGTTAATATATGATATTTGTTTTTCCCTTTCTAACTTACTTTACTCTGTATTACTAACTCTAAAAAGTACCAGGACTTTTAAAAAATAATTAATTAATATTTATTTATTTTTTAATTGAAGGATAATTGCTTTACAGAATTTTGTTGTTTTCTGTCAAACCTCAACATGAATCAGCCATAGAGTAGCAGGACTTTTTAATGAAATGGGGACTGCTGCTTCATTCAAATGTAATGTAACTACCTCCTCCCCTTTGGAAATGTTAATTTTCTTTGAAATTCTTTTAGATGTTTCTTGGAATCATGCAAAGGCTTTTACAAACTCTAGCTATTGAAGTAGTATTGCTTGGTGGCCAGCACCAGGGGCCTGACCTTATATTGTGACCTTGGTGGCTCAGACAATAAAGAATCAGCCAGCAATATAGGAGACCCAGCCAGGTTCGACCCTTGGGTCAGGAAGATCCCCTGGAGAATGAAATGGCAATCCATTCTAGTAGTCTTGCCTGGGAAATCCCATGGACAGAGGAGCCTGGTGGGCTACAGTTCATGGGATTGCAAAGAGTCAGACATGACTGAGCTATTAACACTTTCCCACATAGTCTTTACAACTTACTAGTTGTTGCTTTGGTTAAGTACCCTAATTTCTCTGCTGTCCATATTTAAAATGGTGACACTGATAGTACCTATGTGTAATTGCTAAGGTATAGGGTAACCTACTGTAAAAACATAACCTTCAGCTACAGTAGATCCCCAAATGTAAGAGTTTATTTCCCACTGACACAACAGTCCAAAGGCAGGGGAACATACAGCGCACGAAAGTGGTCCTGTAATTCTCACACATGGCTACACCTTGTGGGTTCAAGGTGGCTGCTATCATTTTCATGGTCTCTAGTTAGCAGAAAATTGAAAAGGAAGAAGGGGGACTGTGACAGCTGTTTTATAGGAATATCTGGGAATTGAGCATACATTAAACCCTTGCTTGTTGCTGAAAGGTCACCTCTAGCCTTTAGGGATGTTGCGAAATATGTTCTTTGGGTGAGAAACCATGTGCCCAGCTTCAAGACTGGGAAAGATGAGAATGGCCCATCAGGTCATTTAGTTTTCTGCCAAACCTACTCTGTTTTCTGAGTGTTAACTCAAACCTCACACAGTTCATATAACTAAATTATTTGCATAGAGTTAACACTCAGAATAGAGTAACAAATTATTCATGTCATTTCCTTTGCAAAAGCATTTGTATTATTTCTTTGAGATGAAAACAGAAGTTTTCTCTAAAGAAAACATAAACACATTATAGCCCAGTAATCCAGGATTACATTTGTCAAAAAATCCTGATAGACAGGTAGCTTCTATACCTCATTATTTGGGATATTCAGAATTTATTTTTTCTTTGATTCAGAGTTACTGGGAGTTTTCAATTTAAAAAAATTATTTTGTGTGTGAAGTAATATAGTTTTTAAATTAGACTTTTGTCATAAAGTTCTGATTTTAATGAATATAGTAGCCTTGAGCCTTCTTTTTAGGCAGGCGTTTTCTCCACAAAAGTGGGGAAAGTTGTTAAAGTACCATCTCACTTTGGCTTGATGTAACAGATATTTTTGCTTGTAGCATGTATATGCCTACTTACTTCACCTTCAACTTTTTTGAGACCTTTTTCTCAATAGTAACATATCCTGATGATTTCAAGCCTATAAGAAAATGGATAATGTTCTCTTATTAAAGAAGATTTGTATACCTCATTACTGTAGCAGTTTCTTAAAATTCTTCTGTGCCATAATTATCTATATAAATGTGAAACTTGTATTTATTCCCTTGTTTTTTAAATTTATCTTTAAATGAAACAAAGATGAATATTGTTAATGATAAAAGGTACAATTTACAGAGAAGATAGACATCATAAAGCATGAGACATGTAACAACAAAGATACATAAAGCAAAAATCTGAAGATTGTAAGGAAAAAGAAAAAAAGATATATGTATTTATTCTTTTGTTTTTGGACTTCCCTGGTGGCTCAGCTGGTAAAGAAGCCACCTGCAATGTGGGAGACCTGGGTTCAATCCCTGGGTTGGGAAGATCCCCTGGAGAAGGGAAGGGCTACCCACTCTAATATTCTGCCTGGAGAATTCCATGGGCTGTATAGTCCATGGGGTTGCAAAGAGTCGGACACTACTGAGCGACTTTCACTTTGACTTTTTACTTTTCTTTGTTTTTTATTCTAATTTCTTTCACAAGTACTTGGCACAATGTTTTCAAAGGTAGCTACAATTTTTCCCATCCCACCAGCTCCCTATGCTGTGACTTTATCACTCGTATCAAAAGATGAAGTCTCTTTCCCGTCATCTTGATCTGTGGCTGGTCCTATGACTTGCTGTGACCAATGGTGTACAACAGATGTGACACTGTGTGACTTCTAGTTCTGAGTCTTAAGAGTCCTTGAAGTTTCCTTTTTCGACCTTGGAAAGATGCTCACTATAGACTACCAATTATAGAGCAGACTAAGATTGCCAAGTGCAGATAAAGGTTACGTGGAGTATAGATTCCAGCAACAGAGCCCCGGATATTAAAGTGTGCCATCTTGGATCCTCCAGTCCCAGTCGATCTATCCCAGCCAACATTGTATGGAGCGAGAGCCAAGCTGTCTCCTGTGATTCCTGTTCAAGTTCCTGGCCCACAGAATGGTGAGCAATGAAATGGCTGCTGATTTCAGCCACTACATTTTAGAGTGGATTGTTAACACAGCAAGAGATTTCTGGAACTGTCTCTTCCTTTTCTTGACAGTACATTGTTTTTCAGGACAGGAACCGTGTCCAGTGCATTTTTATGATGTCTCTCCACAAAGCAATGTATTGATTGCTCAATAGCTGTGACTGAGTGAATTAATTCCACTTCATATGTCCAGAGAAAATTTCTCAAGATTAGGTTGATAAAGTTCAGGGACTGTTAGTGTGTTTTGGAAAAGCAGCTTTGTTATAATTTGATATTTTAATGCATGTCCTTGTATAAGTCAGTGCATTGCATGGAAACCTTGGTGCTATAAATCAAGGCTTCCTGAGTACCACCACCCTGAAATTTTGTGAAACCACAATCCTGTGACCAGCCCCAGCTAGAACCACTAATAAAATGGAGGGAAAAAAAATTTGTAGGTATAAAGCAATGGAGGGAAGACGAGAATGTAAATTTAACCATGGTGAATTTTAAGGGAATTTAATTTATTCATTCTGAGTTGTGTATTTTGGCCTTCTATTTTAGAGTAAAATAAATAACATCAAATAAAGCAAAATTGAAAGTATAGGAGTGACAATGTGTCTCCCACATAACTCCATACTTTCTGAAACTAAGAAAAACACCACAAATTGAGGAAGTAACTATTAAATGACAGTTATAGCAATATGTAACACCAAGAGACTACACAAAATCTATGGTCTTTTATCATAAGGACAAAAACTAACCTGTGAATAAAACATAACATTTTAAAGCAGATGTGTGCATTGTTAAAGGTTTCACTGTTTTGATTCCTCCCTTTCTCCCTTCTTTCCTTCCTTTCTTCTGTCCTTCTAGTAGATGAGCTGATCACATATAAAAGAAAAGAATAAGTATCAAAATAGAATTTTGGTCATGTTTCTTTAAGTAACTAAATTCCACAGTTTGATTGGTTGGAAATGACCTCCTATCTTGCTGTCACTTTTGACAGTTACACATGGGAAGTTGTGTTTTATTTATCTATTTTTGTTTCTTCCATTAGCAGCTAAATAACAGCAGCCTGTACTGAATTACTGCAGGAACCGTCTCTCCTTCTTTGAAAAGAAAGTCATTCATTAGAGTGCCTTACCTTTTCCAGCAGACATGTTCTCAGCTTCAAGATGGCTGGCAGCCAGAGAAGCAATTTCCTTTCCTTTAAAAGGGGTTGGAAAGCATCTGATTATATCGGGAAGAGGTATTTCAGTTTTCAAGGTGAAAGAACACTTGCTTCTTGTATAGATAATGGGAGAAATAAGATACATTAGGGAAAGGCAGAGAGCATGCCAATTAAAACTCTCCAGGAAGGGCGGGACACAGTCATCCACATGTTATCTCAATGTAAATTAGCACAGCGGGGTAACGATACCAGTTTTCTCTTTTACAACTGAAATAATTCAACTTTTAAGAATAGATTTTTTTTCTTGGACATATTTTCTACACCAGAGCAACTGATAGCACAATATTTATCACTTTAAGGGTCTCAAATATTGTTTCCCTGTCTTATACTATAAACAGAATAAAAGTTGCAATAATGGAGAGAATTCTATTTAATTTGCTATACCCTGACCTTTGGAATTTTAAGAGAAAGAAAACATGGAGGTTCCTTGGACAAGCAGACAAAAGAATAATAGTTATTGAAATTATTAGGATAAAACAACATAAATAAAAATGCCCAGCCCATGCAGACTATTCATGTTTGTTGTCTACTTTTTCCCATATATCTTCTGTACCAGGATTGTAAGATATAAAAACATCAGGAAAAGATGTTGAAGAATTGAATAAGAAAATCTGCAGAACTGAATGAGAAAACAGACTGTGCCATCTGGTATAGTAGCCACTAGACAAGTGTAGTTATTGAGCACTTGAAAGGTGACTGGTCTAAATTGGGATATGCTTTATGTAATATCTGTACATAACAGTTTTGAGGACTCAGTACAAAAGAAGAATATAAAATATTTAATGGTATATTTACACATCCTAAAATGGTGTTATTCGGATATATTGGATTAAAGAACATATATTCTTAGAATTTGAAGAATCTTCCAAAAAAAAAGAATCTTCCATTTAGTAAAATAAAATAAAATGATTGATTGAATCGACAAAAAGCATAATGTGACAGCTGTGTATTTATTTTATTTTTTCCATACTCCTAAGCATGAAATGGTATTATTTGGATATATTGGGTTAAATAAAATGTATTATTAAACTAATTTACCAGTTTCTGTTTTTTTAATGTGACTACTAGAAAATGTATAATTACTTAGACAAATCAGGAGTATGGGAAAAAATGAAAATATACAGCTGCACATTACACTTTTTGCTGATTAAATCCATCATTTTATTTTATTTTACTGAATTAAAGATTCTTCAAATTCTAGAAAGCTTTACAATTTTCAGAAGTTTCACACACATGACTTCGTATAATCCCATGCTGCTGCTGCTGCTAAGTTGCTTCAGTCATGTCCGACTCTGTGTGACCCCATAGACGGCAGCCCACCAGGCTCCTCCATCCATGGGATTTTCCAGGCAATAGTACTGGAGTGAGGTGCCATTGCCTTCTCCATATAATCCCATAATAATCCTTTATTTTCTCCTCTGCCCCTATCTTACTTACCCCCTCCCCCACTGGAAACCACGTTTGTCCTCTATATTTCACATTATATTTTTATATATTTTAAATGTATATTTTATTTTATATATTATATAATATATATACATTTTTAATATATTTTATATGTTTTTATAGGACCTTGTCTTCAACACTTTGTTTTTTTCTGGTGATTTTTCTTCTGTGTCTGCTTTGGGGGAGATGAGGTGCCTTCCCTCTCCCTGTGGAAGTTTTCATAAGCTATTTCTATGAATCTTCCTTATCTCTTTATTGCCTCTGTATGTGCCAGCCATCCAGTATTTGCTAAGGAACTCATCAACTTCCTGTGTGCAGATAATTCACACATTTGCTCCATTTATTTCTAATGTCCATCACAATTTATTTGTCTTAGGAAGCTATCTAACATTTTGTAAATCAAAGCCTTTGAGCCTTGGTTTTAAAATTTGTAAAACGAATGTGGACTAGATGGTTTCAAAGGTCTCCTCTACATTTACTCTTCCATGACTCTAGAGTTCTTTTTTTTAAATAGATTAAAAAATTAATTTATTTTTGGCTATGCTGAGTCTTCCTTTATCATGTATCACCTGCATTTGGACCCCATATTTATGGACTAGAGAAAAAAGAGAGGACCTAAATGTGTATGTGAAAGGGAATATGGACTAGAAATTGGGGATTAAAGTCCCAAGTTCAAGACTGATTTAAAATCAGTCTGAAGGTGAGCAGTAAATGTTGGCCTGATTTAGATGACCTTATACAAAGTAGAGCTATTACAAAATATGTGAGTTAGGCATTTGATGGTGGTTTTTTTTTCCCCCCATCAAATAAATGTTGTACCTCTAAGGTACAAATTATGCAACTCTGATAATAAATTAGTTTAAATTCTATGAAGTTTGAATTTTGTAGTCTAAGTCCAGTCTATGAAATTTCTATAACCATCTGTGATCATGGAATATATTCAAAGTATGCCATCCATGCTGTCTCAACTACAGCATAGTCAGGCTCCGTGAAGAATCTGAACGTCATTTACCCCGATCAAATTATGGTATATAGCAGCCCTTTCAGCATCAATAACATCACTTGTAGTCCAACAGCATACCATCATCTTGTCATTCCTTAGAACCTCCTTCCTCTTTCATTGTTAACTACTTTGACTATGGCTGCTTCTTCTTTGGTTTTATATATAACACCCAGAGGCAATTGGATTATATATTTCAAATGCAACATAAAACAATTTTTCTACTTGGTGTTCTCCAGACTGCCATGGGAGACAGCTTCTTTTATGTCTAACCTAGAGATGGCTTATTATTGGTCCATTCAGTTGTGCTTGGGCTTTACTATCACGTAACTCAAAGCACAGTAACCTCCATATAAAGAACTGTGTAGAGTGGCTTTTCCTAGTCCATTGTTTGGTTGTATAGAGGATACTTACAGCTTTATGAGTTTCCTAGGGCAAACACCTACTGTCCTCTAGGAACTCTGAAACATTGGTGTTATAAAACAAATAGACATAAATTCTGTCTGAAAGGAGCTCACAGTCTGATGTAGAAATGCAAACTTTTTTTTTTGCTAAAAATATAGTTATGCAAAGATATAAGCAGAAGTGTGATGAAGAAGTGGTTAACTGTAGTTGGAGAGTTTAATAAGGCTTCATAGGCAGGTTGGTTTAGAAGAAGCATCTTAATTGTAGACATTCACTGTTGAGTGCGGAGGTAGGGAAGGAAGTGTTAGTTGCTCAGTCATGTCTGACTCTTTGTGACCCCATGGACTGTAGTTTGCCAGGCTCCTCTGTCCGTGAGATTCTCCAGGCAAGGAATAGTGCAGCAGGGTGCCATTCCCTTCTCCAGTGTATCTTAACAACCCAGGGATTGAACTCAGGTCTCCTGCATTGTGGGCAGATTCTTTACCATCTAAGCCACCAAGGAAACAGGGAAGGAAAGGGGAATGCAATTTCAGACAGATGACACAATCTGAATGGAAGCACAGATGTGTGATCCAGAAGCTGGATGAAATGTCTTATGGTTAAGCGTAGACAGCAAGGGCAGTGTGACAGGAGAGAAGATGGGATAAGTAGCAAGTTACCAAATCATGGAAGGTCATGTGCTCTAATAGGTTTGGACGTTGTTCTTCAAGTACAGGAAGCTATTGAAAGGTTTCGTCATTGACTAAAATAACAAGTTTGGTATCTGAGGTTAAATAACCCAGACAGCAGTGTAGAAGATGAATTTAAATGGGGTGACCTGAGGAATGATCCTGGGAAAGGGTATTAACACTGTCTGTAAAAGTGCTGGTAAGATGAGACTCTGAAAAAAAGACAGCAATGAAAAAAGAAGGCCCCTGAAAAGTAAAAGAACAAGGAATAACAATAGATAATTATAAGTGACTGAAGAGGGGCTAAGGATGAAGCAGGAGACCAAGATTATTCCCAGGTTTGGGTCCTTTATTTCCATGTGAATCCTGGTGGTTTTCAAGAGAAAAAAAAAAGGAAACCCAGGAGGACATAGAGATTTGGAGAATTCTGTGTCCAATTCCTGGGCTTTGCAGGTGGTTCAGATAGTAATGCTGGGAGACCTGGGTTTGATTCCTGGGTCGAGAAGATCCCTTGGAGGAGGGCATGGCAACTCACTCCAGTATTCTTCCCTGGAGAATCCCCATGGACAGAGGAGCCTGGCGGGCTGAAGTCCATAGTGTTGCAGAGCTCCAATAAAGGAGGTATGGTAGGTGTCTGGGCACCTACTTCAGCTAATGTTGTGGATGAGAATGTTAGGGAATGTCTAGAGAGAAGAGGAGACATCTGAAGACTAAGTTGTAGGGATTCCAAGCTGTAAGAAGTGAAAGTATTGAGTGAGTAGCATTGATGTATACACTCTTACCATGTGTAAAACAGATAGCTAGTGGGAAGCTGCTGTATAACACTGGGAGCTCAGCTCAGTGCTCTGTGATGACTTAGAAAGGTGGGATGGGGGTTTGGGAGGGTGGTTTAAATGGGAAGGGGTACAGATATACCTCACAAAGTGAGCTGATTCACTTTGTTTTATAGCAGAAACAAACCCAACATTATAAAGCAATTGTACTCCAATAAGTTTGAAAAAAGGAAGTTGGGTGAGCAGAAGAGATTAGGGGATATTTAGAGAAGTGAGGTAGAGAGTAGGAGACAGGTTAGCAATGGCAAGGAGTGAACTTAGGTCAGTGGAACAAGGCTGAAGCAACCCGTTAGAGAAGAGTGACACTTACGGAACATTTACTGGGCTGTGGGGAGGATAGCAAATTGTTTTAAGTCATTTGAGGAAGTAAATATGAGACAATGGAGACAGCAATTTCAAATCATTCTTTCAAAGACCAGGTTGTCAAGGGGAGAACAAGTATAACATGCAGAAGTAATTAATGGAGCTGACAAGGGAGGGCCTGACTTTTTGGATTTTTTTTGTATTAATTAATCTATAAAATAGGAGAGCAATTCTGAGCATATTTGAAGTCTATAAGTTAAGAGGCAAAATAAGGAGTGAAAACTTATACAGAAAGAGGATACAGTTGTAGGACCAAGTTCCTATCAGGGGTAAAATTAGCTTTGAGGAGAAAACTAGGACAACATCCTATATTAAAGACAGGTGATATGGTCAATGCAGACTCTCTTTTTAAAAATCTAAGCCTCTTTAAGGGAGCCGTTTCTGAGAACATTTTGTAAGATATGTATAAAAGTGCTCAACACACATCAGGTGATTATTGCTGATTCATCCATTTGCTCCAAACCTCATACTTCTCTTTTTTTTTAAATACTCGCATCTATTTCTCCCTGTCGGCCAGTCTAACTGGCACTAAAAATACTCCCTCCAAAAAAAAATGTTAGTATAGATTCTGTTTCAGTTACTATCACTGCCCATTATTTCATCAACCTCCACACTCAATAGCCATACACCTGGTTAATTTTAAGCTAGAGCTTCTTTCTTTAAGCTCAGAACATGTTCCTACCTTGTTCCAATATGGCATTTCATTTCTTTAAAAAAACTCAGTTCTTAATGACCAGTCACGACCAACTCTTTGCAACCCCATGGACTATATAGCCTGCCAGGCTCCTCTGTCCATGGAATTCTCCAGGAAAGAATACTGGAGGGAGTTACCATTTTCTCCTTCAGGGGATCTTCTCAACCCAAGGATCAAACCTACATCTCCTGTGTCTCCTGTATTGCAAACAGATTCTTTACCACTGAGCTGTCAGGGAAGCCCACTTTATAAATAAATATACTATTTGCTACTGCAACTGCTAAGTCACTTCAGTCGTGTCTGACTCTGTGTGACCCCATAGACGGCAGCCAACCAGGCTCCCCCATCCCTGGGATTCTCCAGGCAAGAACACTGGAGTGGGTTGCCATTTCCTTCTCCAATGCATGAAAGTGAAAAGTGAAAGTGAAGTTGCTCAGTTGTGTCCGACTCTTCCCGACCCCATGAACTGCAGCCTACCAGGTTCCTCCACCCATGGGATTTTCCAGGCAAGAGTACTGGAGTGGGGTGCCATTGCCTTCTCCGAAATATACTAATTAGTAAGAAAATAAATAAATGTACACTTTTATTAAAATGTACATTGCAGTTATTCTAAAATGTTTTGTTTTATTTGGGGATTTTTGTCTTTTTTTTAAACGAAAAAATTATCTAATATCCTCTCCTTTTTTTTAACCTCTCCCAATCATATTCAATGAGTGTGAAGAAAGCTGACCGTGGAAGAATTGATGCTTTTGAACTGTGGTGTTGGAGAAGACTCTTGAGAGTCCCTTGGACTGCAAGGAGATCCAACCAGTCCATCCTAAAGGAGATCAGTCCTGGGTGTTCACTGGAATGACCTATGCTAAAGCTGAAACTCCAATACTTTGGCCACCTCATGAGAGGACTTGACTCATTGGAAAAGACCCTGATGCTGGGAGGGATTGGGGGCAGGAGGAAAAGGGGATGACAGAGGACGAGATGGCTGGATGGCATCACCGACTGGATGGACATAAGTTTGAGTGAACTCTGGGGGTTGGTGATGGACAGGGAGGCCTGGTGTGCTGTGATTCATGGGGTCGCAAAGAGTCGGACACGACTGAGGGACTGAACTGAACTGAACTGAACTGAATCATATTCAAATCTTTTATCCATTTCTTTGGTATTTTACTCTTAAGCTACTTTGATGATTTATTTTTCCAATTTTAGACATTATGTATTCACTTACTGGAGAAGGCAGTGGCAATCCACTCCAGTACTCTTGCCTGGAAAATCCCATGGAGCCTGGTAGTCCATAGGGTCGTGGAGAGTCAGACGTGACTGAGCGACTTCACTTTCATTTCTCACTTTCATGCATTGGAGAAGGAAATGGCAGCCCACTCCAGTGTTCTTGCCTGGAGAATCCCAGGGTCGGTGGAGCCTGGTGGGCTGCCATCTATGGGGTCGCACAGAGTGGGACACAACTGAAGCGACTTAGCAGCAGCAGCAGTATTCACTTACCACAAAGAAAGATGAATATTTAATTCTTTTGTATTCCCAATCTCCCTCACTTTCTTCCAACATTGTCCAATGTTTATTTTTCCTTATTTGATCAATAATCTGTCCTTATGTTATTGTGAGTGTAAGTATTTTTCATGTAACCCATATAAGTTATTCAGTTCAGTTCAGTTCAGTTCAGTCGTTCAGTCGTGTCGGACATTTGCGACCCCATGAATCGCAGCATGCTAGGCCTCCCTGTCCATCACCAACTCCTGGAGTATACTCAAACTCATGTGCATCGAGTTGGTGATGCCATCTAGACATCTCATCTTCTGTCATCCCCTTTTCCTCCTGCCCCCAATCCTTCCCAGCATCAGGGTCTTTTCCAGTGAGTCAGTTCTTCACATCAGGTGACCAAAGGATTGGAGTTTCGACTTCAGCTTCAGTCCTTCCAATGAATATTCAGGACTAATTTCCTTTTGGATAGACTGGTTGGATGTCCTTGCAGTCCAAGGGACTCCCAAGAGTCTTCTCCAATACCACAGTTCAAAAGCATCAATTCTTTGGCACTCAGCTTTCTTTATAGTCCAACTCTCACATCCAAACATGACTACTGGAAAAACCATAGCTTTGACTAGATGGACCTTTGTCGGCAAAGTAATGTCTCTGCTTTTTAATATGCTGGTTTGGTTGGTCATAGCTTTTCTTCCAAGGAGCAAGCATCTTTTAATTTCATGGCTGCAGTCACCATCTGCAGTGATTTTGGAGCCCCCCAAAATAAAGTCTGTCATGGTTTCCATTTTTTTCCCAATCTGTTTGCCATGAAGTGATGGGACCAGATGCTGTGATCTTCATTTTCTGAATGTTGAGTTTTATGCCAACTTTTTCACTCTCCGCTTTCACTTTCATCAAGAGCCTCCTTAGTTCTTCTTTCGTTTCTGCCATAAGGGTGGTGTCATCTGCGTATCTGAGGTTATTGATATTTCTCCTGGAAATCTGGATTCCAGCTTGTGCTTCATCGAGCATGGCATTTCACATGTTGTACTCTGCACGTAAGTTAAATAAGCAGGGTGACAATATGCAGCCTTGATGTACTCCCTTCCCAATTTGGAACCAGTCTATTGTTTCATGTCCAGTTCTAACTGCTGCTTCTTCACCTACATACAGATTTCTCAGGAGGCAGGTAAGGTGGTCTGGTATTCCTATCTCTTTAAAAATTTTCCACAGTTTATTGTGATTCACACAGTCAAAGGCTTTAGCATAGTCAATAAAGCAGAAGTAGATGTTTTTCTGGAACTCCCTTTCTTTTTTAATGATCCAATGGATGTTGGCAATTTGATCTTTGGTTTCTCTGCCTTTTCTAAATCCAGCTTGAACATCAGAAGTTCATGGTTCACATATTGTTGGAGACTGGCTTGGAGAATTTTGAGCATTATTTTACTAGTCTGTGAGATGAGTGCAATTGTGCAGTAGTTTGAGCATTCTTTGTCTTTGCCTTTCTTTGGGATTGGAATGAAAACTGACCTTTTCCAGTCTTGTGGCCACTGCTGAGTTTTTCAAATTTGCTGACATGTTGAGCACAGCACTTTCACGGCATCATCTTCCAAGATTTGAAATAGCTCAACTGGAATTCCATCACCTCCACTAGCTCAACTAGCGGAGTGACACCTCCACTGCCAAAGTGTAAATGTCTTAATTATTTAAACATTTAGGTGTTTCTATTCCTTTTATCTTCCTGAAGCTATCGTCCCAGGAGAGCTTTTTCCTGTTGGTCCCCTTTGGGCTTACTATCCTCCTGGTCCTTTGCGAAGCTATTGTTCTATTGGGATTTCCTTTGACCATCATCCTAGAAATTCCATCCTATTTCACCTGCATTGGATTCCCTATGTGTAGGTTTATGTCTTTCTTTTTCTTGATTTACACCCTAATTTTCATGACATATTTTCTAATAATTTCCTGAGAAAGAGATCATGGGAAATCAAATTTGAGATACCTTGTAAGTATGAATTATCTTTATTCCACTCTTACACTATTTGGCTTCTGTAAAAACATAAGATAGCAATAATATTCATTCATAATTTTGAAGATATTGTTTTATTTATTTGTGTGTTTGTCTCGTGTTGCTGCTGACAGGTTGGATGCCATTCTATGTCCCCTCTGGAAGTTTTGCCCCAGTGTTCTGCTTCCTAAAGTGATGTGCATTGATGTGGGTATTTATTCTCCCACTTGTGTTAGGCATTCCATGGACTTTTCACTATGAATTTCAGTTTTGAAACATTTGTTATTTCCTTAGTAATCTCCTTACTGTAATTTCTTCTGTTCTTTCTGATTTTCATATTATTCATATAATGAAGCTTTGAGGTGGGGGCTCTACTTTTTAAAAATTTTCTACATTTTGACTTTTTATTCTAATATCTTAGAGATTTCTTTAAGTTAATTTCAACACTTTCTAGCTGCGTTTTTCTTCTTTTCTACCATTATGTTCTAATTTTCAAACAGGGATCCCATGTGACTCAGTGGTAAAGAATCTTCCTGCAATACAGGAGACACAGGAAACATGGGTTTAATCCATGAGTGGGGAGCATCTCCTGGAGAGGAAATGGCAACCCACTCTTATATTCTTGCTGGAAAAATCCCATGGACGGAAGAGCCTGGTGGGCTACGACCCATGGGGTTGCAAAGAGTTGGACATAACTGAGCAAGTTCTAATTTCCAAAAGTTTTCCTCTGTGTGTATGGATATTTATTTATTTTTTTAACATCATGGTTTTTTTTTTTTTTTTTCACAGAAGTAAGATTTCCTGTCTCTGGGGTACTACATGTTAAATGCAGACACACAATTTTTTTCTGCTTCCATAACTCTGTTTTCTCCAAATTTGTTATTTCTGTTTGGTCTGTCTTTCATGTTAGAGGTTTTCTTCAAATATCTGGGGACACTTAGCTGCCCATAAATATTTAGGAATGAGTCACTAAATATCTGATTAGAAACTTATGGGCTTGTCAACTGGTGTACCTTCTTGGTGGGTGATCTGCTATTTGGTGGGCCTTGCTATTTGGTCATTAAACTCCTGACTGTTAGTGATTTTCAGGTCTTTTCTCTTAATCTGGTTAGATTCCCTGGAGAAGAATTACCCACCCGCTTATCAGGAGGGTCTGATACAGGCTGTTAGTCAGGTAAGGGGTGATATCAGGGAGCTCTTGTGGTTCTAGCTGGGCTGTGTTCTCCACCCCAGCATCACTCTGACTCCTCCTCTGTAGAAGGTAAACCTCATCCTTGCACAAGAGAAGAGAATGTGGCTAGCCATCTGGGATGCAGTTAGGGATTGGTTTCTCTATTGCATTCAACAAAATCCTTCTGTATTTAACTCTGATTTATATTCAGGTTTGTGGATAGCTGGGACTGTCAATTCTGGAGGATTTCTGAGTTTTGCAGTACACATCAGTTTGCTTCTAGACTTTCTCTATGACTCTCTTGGCATTTACCTTTCTCCCGTCTAAGGCAATTACTAAAATATATGTCTATTAGCTTTCAAGCTTTCAAAAATGTGTGGCTGTTGTCTTTTCTTGCGTGACATTTGTATTTGTCACTTACTGCCTTAAAAACCCACTGATACTCTGGTAGGGTGTCATAAGGTAACACAGGTAAGCATGTGTTCATTTTGCTGTATAATTTAGACAACTTGGAATATACGTTTTTTTGAGACAACCTCTTTAAGATACAGCATTGTTTTAAACTGTCTAACATATTGATACCAAAGGTTTGGAAAGGGTTGGATGGGATGAATTGGGAGATTGGGATTGATATACACACACATGTATAGAATAGGTAATTAATGAGAGCCTACTATATAGAACAGGGAACTCTACTCAGTGCTCTGTGGTGACCTAAATTTGGAAGGAAATACAAAAAAAAGGGGATATATGTATATATATACCTGATTCACTTTGCTGTATAAACTGCTGTTGTGTGGAAACTAACACAACATTGTAAAGCACTGTACTCCAATATAAATTTTAAAAAAAGAAAGAGGGGGAAAAAAGAGAAAGAAAATGAAAAAAATTTATCTTGGGGACATTTTATAAGTTGAACAATTTTTCATTATGAGTTGTTTAGAATGATGAATAAAATGTATAAGAGAAAGAAAAAAATAAAAACACTGATCTAAGCATGGAAGTCATAACTTCTGAATGTTTTGTGAAGTGCAAAAAAAGCAACATAACTTTATAAAGGTGATAAAATTGAATCATGAATGCCTTTAGTAACAAATAATCTACATCTATTTTAATGTGCTTCACACATCTCTTAATAACCATGAAGGGATTACAGTATTCTCAGTAGATCAATTCCATACTTTTTTCTTATTAATCATTCTAACTTTTATAATGCTGGGAATGCCAAAATATCTCCTCATTGCAGCTGCATATTCACGGTCCAAAACATTCTTTCCAGTATGACTTGATTATCCTCATCAACTTTGTAATGACCTTCATATGTGAGGTGAGGGAGTGAAAAAATCAATCTTGCCACAAGTAAGAGTAGGTTCAGAGTTCTAATGTGAATTCAGATTAGAAACAGCATGCTAGTTGTGAGGTGAATTAGTTGAATTTGCTGATTCTATAGCAGAAACACTAAACATACATTAAACAAATAATAAGAGTAAATGAGAGTTAAAAACCATTGGAAAAATGGAGTGCTCCTCATTTTCAAGAACTTGGTTAAATATGTAATAATTTCAAAAAATAAGTAACTGTTGAGTCAAAGAAGTAGGCTTAATAGTAAATATCAAAACCAAGGCAAAGATGAAAATATCTGTATCAAGTGATGTCAGCATGGCTTCAGCCAGTATGCTAGTAGAAGAGAATAAACAACATGTAAATTAGCATCGAAGAACTGCCTCCATCCTTGTAAGATGAATTCTGAGGTTTGAGTACTTCCTACATGAGTTAAAATTGTCTACACAGTGAGTGGGTTTTATAGGAAATAACTATATGGCAAAAGAAATCGAAGAAGTATCGGTTTGCCGGATGGCTAACCAGACTTATTCAAATTAATGGGATATGTGCCCAAATAAGGCCTCAGTTAAACATTAAAAAACAAACAAAATATGAGGTAAGAGAAAAGAAAGTACTGCTTTTCCAAATAGTTTTCCTCCTAATGAGCAGTTCAGACTACATTAATTTCTTTTAAAAATTTACATAAATTATTTTTCCCCAAGAAATGTATGTATTTTTATGCCACTTATCTCTCCATATAGAATATATATAAAGTTCCTATTGCATAGAATAAAAAATGAAAGCAAAGCAAAAAGATTGATGTGAAGAGAAGGTAGTTGTTGACATTTTCTGAAATTAAGTAATCAATAGAAAGATAATATTCATGTTTCTTTTCCTTTGATTCTATTTCTAAATATGCACTTTCAAATTAACATAGAAAGATATTTATTGAGTGCTTAATGCCATGTAATTCCATTAGATACATGATAAAGAAATTGAAAGATATATTGACAGTTACATCCAATGCTGCATTTTAAAGCCAGTAGAGAAAACTAAGTAAACAAATTAAAAATAGAATATAAGAAACATTACAGAAAATAATCCAGAAGGGGACAGTGTAGTGCAGAATCAATTTCTGAAAAAAAAGCAAACTATGTTAATTAAAAAATCAGTGGGACTATTTCACTGCATTGACTCATGAACTCAGATTCAAGAGATATCTAATCCATTGTAGTGATTTTTCAAAACTGACCCAGTTATTCAATTCCATTTAACCTAAGAAGGTGAAAATTGTATTGTGTTGACCACAGTTGGGACAGAGATTTCACTACCTAAGACAGTTATCTATGTTACCACTCATTCATTGCTTAACTTACTCACTGTATAGTATTTATTTTCTGGTGGGTGTCAAGACATTGAAGAGGAAAAACGTATACTCCTTACTCTTCAGAAGTCCAGACAGTCAGAGATACAAGAACATGTAACAATGGTACTGCTATGCGATCACTTTTCACAGAGATGGGATGTTAAGTGTTGCAGTGGAGAGTAAAGTAAGGTTTCAGAAGTCATGCTTGATTTCAATCTAAGTATGACTGAGTTCTTAACAATAAATCAGTGGAGGAATTATTTCAGGTAGAAGAAAATGTGCAACAGCATAGATTATGGAAGGGCATGGGTTGTTTTGGAAACTACAGCATAAACACTGCAGATTTTCAGGAAGTGGTAGGAGATGAGATCAAAGAAAGGTGTTAGAAGGATCTTCCCTATGCTAAGTCAAGCAGTTTGCATTTTTAGCACAGGGATTAGAGGTCACTTAAAGATTTTATGAGGGAGACAGACGTGATTGGATTTGCTTTGGGGAAGATCTCTGGCAGAACTTCGAAGGGTGAACTGGAAAGGACCGAGCATTTAGACAGAAAAATGAGTAGCAGTTGTAATAAAGCGGAAATAATTGAGAAATACTTAATAGCTGGAGCTATCAGGTCCTCATACTGTTCATGGGTTCTCAGAACTAGACATGGAACTGGGGTTCTTAGAACTGGACATGGAACAACAGACTGGCTCCAAATTGGGAAAGGAGTATGTCAAGGCTGTATATTGTCACCCTGCTTATTTAACTTATATGCCGAGTACATCATGAGAAACAGTGGGCTGGAGGAAGCACAAGCTGGAATCAAGATTGCTGGGAGAAATATCAATAACCTCAGATATGCAGATGACACCACCATTATGGCAGATAGTGAAGAGCCTCTTGATGAAAGTGAAAGAGGAAAGTGAAAAAGTTGGCTTAAAACTCAACATTCAGAAAACTAAGATCATGGCATCTGGTCCCATCACTTCATGGGAAATAGATGGGGAAACAGTGGAAACAGTGTCAGACTTTATTTTTTTGGGCTCCAAAATCACTGCAGATGGTGATTGCAGCCATGAAATTAAAAGACGCTTACTCCTTGGAAGGAAAATTATGACCAACATAGACAGCATATTAAAAAGCAGAGACATTACTTTGCCAACAAAGGTCCGTCTAGTCAGAGCTATGGTTTTTCCAGTACTCATGTATTGATGTGAGAGTTGAACTATACAGAAAGCTGAGCACCAAAGAATTGATGCTTTTGAACTGTGGTGTTGGAGAAGACTCTTGAGA
>NW_011494926.1:2343424-2390676 GCF_000754665.1 Bison bison bison | reverse complement strand
TGAATATTCATTGGAGGGATGATGCTGAAATTGAAATTCCAATACTTAGCCACCTGATGCAAAGAACCAACTCATTGGAAAAGACCCTGATGCTGGGAAAGATTGAAGGCGGGAGGAGAAGGGGACGACAGAGGATGAGATGGTTGGATGGCATCACCGACTCAATGGACATGAGTTTGAGCAAGCTCCGAGCTTTGGTAATGGACAGGGAAACCTAGCATGCTGCAGTCCATGGGGACTCAAGGAGTTGGACACGACTGAGTGACTGAACTGAACTGAACTGATCAGGTCTTCATCATTAATTAGATTCAGAGGGAAGAGAGAAAGGAACCAAGAGTGATTACCTGGTTTCTAGTTTGTCCAGATGGTGAACAATGCTTCTGTTACTCAGTAAGGAGAGGAAGAGAAGCAGAGGGAAGATAATACTCTTGTATGGGGGTAAACTGGATATATTAAAAATAGTAAAACAATTTACTTAAATACAAATACAAAGAGAAATTTTGGGAAAAAATAGTTATTTCTTCCAAAATAAGTAAGTCTTCCTTCTTTTTTTAAAAAAAAATCCTGAAACTGTGTTACTAATACCAGTTGATCCGCACATACCCTTTCCCATTCCTGGAATAGGTTATTATTTAAACTTACTTTCTCTGGAACGTTGTCTTTGGCAAATAGCCCAGAGAAGTATGTGGACTTAGGAAGGTCTTTGCAGGTGGGAATTCTGCGTTCCCTGTTTCATCGCTATTAATGTCCTTCCCCTTTCTTGACCAGAACAAGGAAGAATTCAACGAAGGGACACCTGTTGGCTTGAGTTTTGCCTTGTAACAACTAGATGCGGTTAGTTATTGCAGGACCAAGAGATGAACCTGAAAAACACCTTGTATTTTCCAACAAAATATTTTTGTTCTCTCTCTCTCTTTTTTTTTTTTTTGGATGAGAAACTAGACAAATGGTGACCAGACGGTTCAGTCTTAAAAGGCATTATTGCCAACTCTGATTTAAGCAGGGGTGGAAAAACTCCTCAGAGGAAAATGGGAATTTAGCTTCAAGATAGTAGTTTCCATGTGTGAGTGGGTTTTCAGTTCTCCAAAGGGGATAAAAAAGGAATAACAAAAAAAAATCATTTACAGAATTTAGGATGATAAGTTTATTTTTAGAAAATCTACTAAAACAGCTATTTCTTGCTTGTGTATATTTGTGCTAGTAGAAATCATTCAACATTTTTTTTTTTTTTCCTTAGTGTTCTTGTTCATCCTTTATAAGGAGTTAACTGAGCTGACAGATTTAATTACTCAAAGTGGTCAGTCTCATTTTTTATTTCACTTTGACATAAGACTTGGCGCAAGTCTATTACAAGCTATGCTCATTTATTGCTGTACTTCTAAGTTATAAATCTGGTTTACATCTATGGAAAATGTAGTGCAGAATTGAAGACATGTCCAATTATCTGGGCAATTTGTTTTATGAACTTATACTAAATTAAATAGAAAGCATTGCCAGTATTTGTTCTTCCTCTGTGGGCTGCAAATCAGATAAGAAAAAACCTTCTTGAACAGGGGCATTCAAAGTTCTGGCTTTTCAGACTGTTTCCTGAATGTGTTCTGATTAAAACACAACCTGAAAGTCTGATTGATGGTCTCTATTTCTTTTCTTAATGACACAAATACATTTGGAATGTTGACTCCTCTGAAAGTTAGAATTGCTGAGCTGAATGTCATTGCCTTCAGCAGTTCTTCATATTCATTAGAGGAAATGATTTGACAAAGCACTTAAATCAGGGATATGCAAAGCTGGTTTTCTCAGGAAATAGCTATTGAAAGGGATTTTGTGAGTCTCTTACCTACAAAAATGAAATAAAATTCAGCCTAGGATAGGCAATCAAGGTATTGTACTGTACGTATATGTTTTTGGACTTTCATAAATAGCTCATTTGATCAAGCATAATACAGAGCTGTGAAGGGTTACAAAGAGTTATATACAACTTAGCAACTGAACAACAACAATATGTAAAGGTGAATTTTAAAGCATTTGTTCTTTGGTAATAAAGAAGTTGGTACCACCTCAGGGATGTAAGACTATGATGTTATTAGGGGTGATGGTGGAAAACTGTGACCTGCTTTTTCGGTTCTACTCGTTTTTGTTTTTGTTTTCCTGGTACAGAAGGCTGCTGAATTAAAACAAAACGATGTGAAGACCTTAAGCTCATGAAAACTTGAGAAACTTCGTGGAGTAGAACTAATGGGTAATTTAAGGAATCATTCAGTAGTTGATGTGGAGTCAATTCTTAAATTGGTTCCTTCTAGAAAGGGAGGTCAGTTGATTCCTTTCTCATTTCATTTTTATAACAGCTTATTCTCCTTGTATAAGTAAAATAATTTTTCTTATCTTTCTAGGAATATACTGATTTTAGAGTCTTTTTCTGATTGTTTTAGTACCTCTGTTTCCTCCAGTGTAGATTATTCTGTTGGTTGAGTTTAGTGTCTACTTCACTGTATGGCTTTATTTCATTCTTTGGTGATGTGATTCTTGATTGTGTGTTTTTATTTATCTGCAAGCATTTGTGCAAAGTGCTTGATG
The DNA here is from genome assembly GCF_000754665.1 of Bison bison bison. NCBI lineage: Eukaryota > Metazoa > Chordata > Mammalia > Artiodactyla > Bovidae > Bison > Bison bison. Next base: position 2,388,102 of record NW_011494926.1, on the reverse strand, counting down.
GATGCGTCGTGAGCTTCTGCTAAGACTTGTATTCTATTGTGTTTTCAAGTAAATTTAAAGAGACTTGTATTTCTTTAGCGGCTGGTTTTCTTGTTCTGGGTATTTTCTGTTGCCCTTAGCACTGACAGCCACCTAGGGCTGTGTCACCTGTTTAACACACAGCACCTACCTATCTTCCATCTTTCAGGTTGACCAGTTGCTCCCTGGAGAGAGGGCAGTGGCACAAAGATGAATCTCTCTGCTGTCCTGGCAAGTCCTCTCACGAAGTTTCCCTGTTCCCAGGTCTGGGGCACCTACACTTTAGTCTGTCTTCTACCCTGTATTTCCTGTGTTATGTTTTCCCATTTCTTTTATCCCTATTATGGTGTCATCACTTAGGAATTCTATGTAGTTTCTGATCTATGGAGATTTCTCATTTTATCTTTGTACATGCTATGTTTATTCATTTAAGTATATTTTCTATCATCTAGAAGGATTTGACATTGCTCAAGCTGACATTTTGAATGAAATTAATACTTTTTTAGGCTTCATTTAGGCAATTGTGCTTACCCAGAATTTTTCACTGCTATCCCAGTCTAGGCTTGCCATTAAAAGTCACCACCACCAACTGTCTTTTCACTGGAGGTGTTTATTTTCAGGCACATCCAGATAACTAGTAAGTGGAAAACCATCATCAAATTATTTCTGTTACTTTTAAACCAAGACAGTTTATAAATCTCAACAACATATATTAAGTTATAAAATAATAAAAAACCCATCCTTTCCCTTTCTGTTGCCTTATCATTATTCCAGGCCTTAAATATAACTACTTTTTTAAATCAAAAGAGGCAAAATGAATATCAAAAGGGAGAAATATTTTGAAGTTGAAAACTAATGAACACTTTGCCTTACCCTTATGATACATTTGCTATTAAAATATAGTCTTTTAGGTTCAAATCCGCAATTGTATATGGTGAATTGAACACAAACAGGGGGATTTAGAAAACAGTCTTTTGCAATAAAGGCAAGATTTAATTGCCTAGTAAAAATAGCTTGTCTTTAGGGATGAGAATTTTGGTCAACACTCATTTTAAAGTCATATATAAGAATTTAAAACTATTTTTCAGTGGAGCTATTAAGGAAGCTTTAAAAGGAATCTACTTATCCTTATATACATTTCCTGACCTGTTTTTATTTCTGCTGTTACAATTAAGTGGATGCTGTATTGAAAGTTATCCTCATTGCTTTTTATTCTCCCCAGAATTATTCATGCCATAGTCTATTTTTCTCCATTTATTATACTCATTTGCTTTTAATTTGACAGTTTTCTTCATGTTTCAATGCATTGTTTTGACAGAGAGTTACTCATCAAGATTTTACTTGAAAAAGAAAATGATAATTCATGTTCACATTTTAAACTTCTTTTTAGTCTTTCTTTTTATTCCATAGTTCTGTGTGCATTACAATGACAGAGACTATAACCGACAAGATAATGTTAGTTATAGTTTAAACTTTATGTGTTGATCTAGCTAAAGAAGGCTCACTAGATACTAAAAATTAAACTGAAAGCAATTTAAAAAAATAGAAAATGTCAAAAAAAAAACCCACCTCACAACAGATGGGGAATATGATTTATTTAAAAAAGCCAGTACTCTCATGCTTAACCAGTAATGAGCTAACAAATACCATATATTCCTCACTGTGTGTAAGGCTTGGATGGGTATGCCATGCACGGGCTTGTGAGTAATATTAGCTTGCCTTAATCTACACTCCATCTCCTCCCTTATTTGCACATTCCTCTTGATGAATGTGAATTTGATCCCTGGGTCAGTGGGGAAGAACCCCTGGGGGTAGGAAATGGCTACCCACTCCAGTATTCTTGCCTGGAAAACTCCAGTGGACAAAGGTGTCTGGCAGGCTACAGTCCATGGGGTTTCAGAGTTGGACATGACTGAAGTGAAGCATTGTTTCTTATTTCTTTTCTTGATGAATGAGCTGTATCATTTTCACTCCTTTTCTTCCCTACATTTTGTCTGCGCTTACTATTATGTTTTTGCTTTCAATTATCTGTCAAGCTATTATCCATCTATCTAGCTACCTAGCTAATTATCTTCTTTTCTGCCTCTATCTCAAGTATTTCAACAAAGTGCCCTGACACAGTTTTGATGGTGGAGATGAGATTTTCTTTTGTACATTCTTTTCCATTTCCTCTTACCTCCTATTCCTTATGAAGTTTGATAAAGAAGATTGAGAGGTTAAAACTCTCTGAACCTATAATTTCGTTTTTAGAAAGAGTTGTTTGCTAGTGTTTACAGGTCTGTTAAGCAAAGGTGCCTTATAGCCTGCAGAGGGTGTGGTGGGCAGCTTGCGAGGATGTCTTTATTCAGTGTTTTCTGTCAGAAATGACCAGCAGTAACCCTGGAGCAGCTGCTGCCAAGTTGCTTCAGTTGTGTGTGACTCTTTGCGACCCTATGGACTGTAGCCTGCCAGGCTCCTCTGTCCATAGGATTCTCCAGGCAAGAATAGTGGAATGGGTTGCCATTTCCTCCTCCAGGGGATCTTCCCTACCCAGGGATCAAACCCACATCTCTTATATGTCTCCTGCATTCGCTGGGAAGTTCTTTACCACCAGTGCCACCTGGGAAGCCCTAGCCCTGGAGCTGGACTATGTCTAAAGAACAGTAAAAGACAGACCTAGCTAGGAAATTTCTGCTCCATTCTGAGTCCTCTTTTTTCTTCTTAGGTAGACCAGCTTGGGTTGGAATCTTGGGTAGGGTGGATGTCCGCAGAGGAATCTATGGAGTGGAACCAAATAGCCTCTTCTCCCTCATTCAGGAAAGTTAAGGAAAATGATTGTGCTCCCCTGGTGGCTCACTGATAAAGAATCCGCCTACAATGTGGGAGAATTGGGTTGGATCCCTGGGTTGAGAAGATCCCCTGGAAAAGTAAATGGCAACTCACTCCAGTATTCTTGCCTAGAAAATCCCATGGACAGAGGAGGCTGGCGGGCTACAGTCCATGGGATCTCAAAAGAGTGGACACGACCTCAAGAACAAAAAATAACAAAAGATAATGATTAAAAGCATTGTAATTTTTGAGTACGAGTCTTACAAACACAATAGAAAATACAGTTGACCCTTGAACAACACAGGGACTAGGGGAACTGAACCTCTGAGCAGTTGAAAACAAGAGTGTAACTTTACTTTGGCCCTCTATTTCCTAGGTTCTGCATTCTCCAATTCAACCAACCTTAGGTCATGTAATACCAAAGTATTTTCTATTGAAAAAATTCAGTGTATAAGTAGACCTATGCAGTTCAAACCTGTGTTGTTCAAGGATCAGCTGTATTACTTTTGACTCAAAATTTAATTTGTTTGTAGTCTTTGTATTTGTTGTGACACTTTATTTAATTTTTGAATATTTGCGGATCTTAATAGTTATACTAAAACCCATGTTCATATGATAGAGAAATGTAATGTTCCTTTGTATGGGTTAAAAAAGTCTTATTCCAGTATAAATAGTTTTATTTAAAATTCTTATGAGGTAATTAGTACAAATTCTACAGCATTTGGATGGAATTTTAGCATGATTGTATGTTAAAAGTCGTTCTTAAATGATGCCATTATCCTATTAAGTGCATAGCTGCTATGTTACCACTTCTTTGAAGCACTGTTCTAGACAATAGATGGAGAAAATCATTCTCATTCATAAGGTCAATTTAAATTTAATAGTGTGACCGTTCCATTTACTTTAAAGAAAACCACTACTTATTGAAAATATTTAGACAAAAAAGTACTTCACAGAAAGAAGTTAAACACTGTTTAGTGTTTTATTACAGTACTGGGAACATTAAATAAATAATAATGAAGTAAAATGAAGCAGAAGGTCCGTTAGCAGCCTGGATTTCATTTACATGAAACCCTTGAAATTTATGCTCAAGTTACTAAGTACCAATGTATAGGCCATCTGAATATGTGGATGTCACATTTGAATCTTTTTAAATACCTGCTTTAAAAAAAAAAACAATTGGGCAAAGACCTGCTAAATATTTTCTTCTTGAAAACGTAGGCCCTGTCTTTTCAGCTGGAAATTGTGCCCTACTCCACCTCATTGTCCTAGATATGTCATTTTACTACACAGTAGTTGATTCATTTCATGCTGGAAAAGTTATAGTACTTCCTTCTCTTGGCCTCAGACTGGTTGGTCTAGATATGGGTACATGGTCATAGTTTGCCAGTGTGTTCCTTCTCTAGAATTTTCTTGATACTATGTGCACTATTTGTGGCTAAAGTTTTAATGTGAAAGATATCAAAAGTGGCAAATGGACGCTTGTCATGCCTTTTTGGCTGGAAGAAGGAAGGTGGATTCTTTGGTAGAGGGTGATGTGGGAGATGGCAACCCACTCCAGTACTCTTGCCTGGAAAATCCCATGGATGGAGGAGCCTGGTAGGCTGCAGTCCATGGGGTCGCTAAGAGTCGGGCACGACTGAGCGACTTCACTTTCACTTTTCACTTTCATGCATTGGAGAAGGAAATGGCAACCCACTCCAGTGTTCTTGCCTGGAGAATCCCAGGGACGGGGGAGCCTGGTGGGCTGCCGTCTCTGGGGTCACACAGAGTCCGACACGACTGAAGTGACTTAGCAGGATGTGGGAGAGAGATGGTAGAAAGACAGAGAGAGAGAAAATGAGAGCAGAAGAATGATAGGGAAGGTGAAAGAGCATTAAGGGGGCAGGGGGTTGGGGACGGAGAGCTATTGTTTAATACACCCAGAAAGTTAAGAAAGTAGAAGAGTAATAAATGGTCCTGATGTCATTTGCATTATTTTGAATTATTTGAATTCTTGGTTCCCTGCTTTGCCTGTAGCCTGGTTATTCTGTAAGATTCCCTAGTATTTTTCCAGTAAAAATGGCCCTTTAAAATTTGTTCTTACTGAGTATCAGTCATTGCCACCAAACTTTCTGATAAATGCAAATTTTATCTTATTTTATATGTCTCATTTAGAGAGAGGTCAGTTTGAAGACAGGCAAACTTGTGAATATGGTCTATGTCCAAATGCAGAGATCCTCATAAAGATATTTAAAATCAGTTGTGGTTAGCTTTTAAAGAAAGCAGATAGTCCAAGTATAAAACTTTGAATCTATTAAGTGGTACTTAAGAGCCTTGAGGGCTTCCTGGGTGGCGCTAGCAGTAAAGAACCCTGCCTGCCAATGCAAGAGACGTAAGAGATGTGGGTTCAGTCCCTGGGTAGGGAAGATCCCCTGGAGGAGGAAATGACAACCCACTCCAATATTCTTGCCTGGAGAATCCCATGGACAAAGGAGCCTGGTGGACGATGGTCCATAGTGTCACAAAGAGTCTGACACAATTGAAGCAACTTAACACAGACAAAAGCATTTTAGGTTTTGAGACTTAGGTTTTCTTTAGTGAGTTAAAAGGTAGTTGATGAAATAAGTTTACCTGTGAGGTTTGATTACTCTTTACCTCGGGCAGACCTAAGTAATCCCAGTGATTTTGAATGTCTTAACAGAATCACCACGTTGTCAAATGAAGTTTTCCCATTTCACTACATAAATCTACTCCACTATTATGTGTAATGTAGGTCTTCCCTGGAGGCTCAGTGGTAAAGAATCTACCTCCAATACAGGAGACACAAGAGATCGCAGGTTCAATCCCTGAGTTGGTGTCTCTTGGAGAAGAGAATGGCAACCCACTCCAGCATTCTTGCCTGGAGAATCCCATGGACAGAGGAATCTGGCAAACTACTGTTCTTGGGGTCGCAAAAGAGAGCTTATTATCTGTAAAATAAGCTCTTATAACCTAACTCCAAACTTCTGTCATTTTAAAACATTTGTAAAGGGCCTTCACTGTAAAAAGCAGTGTTCTTAGTTCTGTACTGATTAGAAGACATAGTCTTGACATACTACAACTTTTTTTTTTAATAAAGGAGACAAATAACATACGTCACCATAATACTGAGTGACATACAGAAGATACAGATACATACTTTAAGGATATAAGGGTACAGAGAATGTCAGGGCTGTATGTCTGCTTTCTTGGAGATTATCACTATTCTCTTGGCTACAGCCACCGTCTAGAAAACTGGAAATACAATCTGTTGGGTAACCCAGCAACTTCTGTTGATAATTCTACAGTTCAAGACTTTTTCTTTTTTAGGATAATGGCTGTGCAGAATATTACTTAGGGAGTATGAATCAGGGCAGAGCTCTGCCTCTTGCAGGCAGGCTGAGGATCGATCGTGTACATTGGGCAGAATGCCCGTTTTGAGCAGCTGCTAAATACTCATGATTTCCCTCTGGTCCCTCAGGATCATTTCCCAGTTTCCTTGACTTATTTCTTTATCAAATGCTACAGCTATAAGTCTCTCATTGCCCCCAGAGCTCTGTTTTGCTGCTTTGCTGCTGTGCTTGCTTACATTTTCCTTCTTTTGACCTGTGTTCATGGCTTCTGAGTATTCTCCCCATTTTCTGACATTGGTTCACACCCAGCTCTGGCAGCCTTGCTCTTCTGTTTTCAGAGCTTATCTCACAGGGACTGCCATTCACATGTCCCTAAATTTCCTTAGAAAAATTCAAATTCATTTTCAAGAATTTAAATTTTCAATTAAATTTACTTAAAGCCCTTGCAGAACTCTGTTGTTTCTTTATAGAGTATTAGAAATGACTGGAACGTTTTGAGTAGATTGGAGAAGGTCCTGATGAGAACACTGACAACGTCAAGGATAGAATAGAAGGCTAGAGAGAGTTTAAGAAATGCCTCGAGAAAGTAAGCCACATTTGCTTATCTGTTTCTCCCAGTATAGACACTATTAAAATAATTTATTTTAATTATCATAACATCTGAAAAGTAACTGATGGCAAATAAACATTATTTCAATATATAAAGGGAAAATAATACAGTTTAAATCAAGTACTTGGAAGGATGCAGGAGAAGTTGTAATCAACTGTAACTGACCGCTCTTTGGAAGAAGAATGAAGGAGGAAGTACAGACTCTCAGATTTCATGTTGTGTTTTTTGAGTGGTTGAAAAAGAGAGGAGCTAGCAGCTTTCTGGGGCTTTCCTGGTGGCTCAGTGGTAAAGAATTCAGCTGCAGTACAGGAGACATGAGTTTCATTCTTGGGTCAGGAAGATTCCCTGGAGAAGGAAATGGCAACCTCCTCCAGTATTCTTGCCTGGGAAATCCCATGGACAGAGGAGCCTGGCGGGCCTAACTCACTGGGGTCACAAAGAGTCAGATGTGACCGAGCGACTAAACAACAGCAGCCTCTGAAGGTACAGACTTTGACTTGGATTTTTGTTACATTTACTTTTTGGTACCCTTTGGGCATCTCAAAGAAGCTCTCCAGTAAAGAGTTAGAGATTTGGACCTGGAACTCAGAGGAGATAAAGAGGCTGGGGATCTGGACTGGATGATATGATTCTTTGAGAGCGGAACCTCAGTATTTAAAAAGTGAACTGCAAGAATATATATTGTACAAGAAATAGAGAAAGATCTATCCAAGAACTAGAAAGGTAAACACAGGAATAATGCCATGGAAATCTGGAGAAGGAAAAAATACTGAATGCTCTGAGGGTGCATGAGTACATTTCATGAGCTACTCCCATGGGAGCTGCAGAACCTATTCACATGGCAGATGAGGAACGAGATGATTTATATACAGGTTGGCAGAAAACCCTACCAACCTGGGGCTGCCCTTCAATTCCAATCTGCCTTGGCAGGCTTGGCTGCAGTTTCCTAAGGATGGCACAGGGCAGGCTGTGTTAATAGCTTTCTTCTTTCTGTGCAAATGCGGTGCATGTGTCTCTCTTCTGCTGCGATGTTGATGAAGCTTTCACATCACACATCTCTTTCTTTACCTGGAGAGTGTTCACTTGTACTTGTGAAGACTGTGAAGAACTCTTGAGTCCTCAAAATAATCTCTGGAGAGATATTTCCACTTTAACATGAAGTTGTTTCTGAAATAGTTTGTAGTACAGTGCTTTGTACATAGCTTATGCGTGCAAAGTCAGTTCAGCCATGTCTGACTCTTTGGACCCTGTGGTCCACAGCCCACCAAGCTCCTCTGTCCATAGGATTCTCCAGGCAAGACTACTGGAGTGGATTGCCATGTCCTCCTCCAGGGGATCTTCCCAACCCAGGGATCGAACCTGCATCTCTTATGTCTCCTGCTTTGGCAGGCAAGTTCTTTACCACTAGCTCCACCTGGGTGAATGATGTAGCTGTTGACTCATACGTTTATTAATCAGTTAATATGACCTGCATGTGGCTGATGACAATGAATGATGACTTTTTATAATAGGCATGTGGGCATGATTGCTAGTCAGTTTAACACAGGTTCCCAAAACCCTGTTTAATCATTTCAATGTGAATTCGCTCTGTGAGATAAGACTAATAATTAAAGGAAGTAAAAAAAAATTATAAATTCAATGAATAAAATGTCCAATTCAGACATCCCTTGCTCTTGGTAATTTTCATGAGAGTTTTCTTATTGTTTCTTTGCTTCAGTGTTTGCCTCTGGAAAATTGAGACTACTTGGACTTGGGCCACTGTCCTATTTTGCGTTTCCAGGTTTTTCAGATTGGAACATATATTAAATTTCAAAGTTCCTCAGCCAAAAATATCTTAAAAATCCCCAATTGCTCTTTTCTAGTGGAAAAAAAGTGAAGCGATCTCCAGTGGAGAGGGACTCCGTCTTCTGTGGGCTTGCCTGAAGAACAGGGGACTTACCTACATGTGAGCTCCAAATCATTGCGCCAAAAAGACAGTGTGCTTTGATGTATCCTATCCATCATTTTGTTTTTTGTTAAGATTTTTTTATTCTCTGTTTCACAGAATATAAATCTGGCTTATTACCTTTAAATTTTCATGCAGGGCTATATATTACCTTAAAATTTTTATGATTTTCTTGGCATAATTCTTAGATTAAAATGAAGAGCTTGAAGAATTTATGAGCCAATCAATTGAATTTACGAATATAAAATGCAACCTATCAAGCTACCAGAGTGAAAATGCCTAAGTCAAGTTGTTCTGGAAATGAATATTAATTACTAGACACTGAGAACTACATTTTCCTGCCAGAACAAAACAGATGATTTCTATGATAGATGCAAGGTAATTCAGTTTAATAATCAAGCAAAATATTCTCTTGCTGTTCTTTTCTATTCTGTTGAGGGGATTCAGATCTGGCACTTATGAACTGAATATTTGTGTCCCCTCTAAATTCACTGGGGGTTGAAACCCTAATGCCAAAGCCTTTGGGAGGTAATTAGGGTTAGATTAGGTCATGAGGGTGGGGCCCTCATCATAGAATATTGGTGATCTTACAAAAAGAGGAGAGGAGAATACACTCAGGAGGTGGCAAGCCAGGTAGAGAATGCCCACAAGAAATGGAATTGGCTTGCACCCTGATCTTGCACTTCTCAGCCTGAGAACTGTGAGAAAAGGAACTTCTGTTAATAACTCACCTAGTCTATGATATTTTGTTATGGAAGCCCAAGCAGACCAAGATAACTATGATATTCGCTTAGCTGTTTCCCTGATTCTTCATTTTCAGGGTTTTTTTTTTTCATATTTCAAATACAGACAAATCAATAAACAAAATGTTGAGTGATGGTGAGGTATTTCATAGCATATAGACAGGGTGATGTTTAGAGAAGTAGAAAAGTGATCAGAGAAGAACTAACTTTTTTTTAAAGGATTTAAAAAAAATATTTCATATTTATGTATTTATTTATTTGGCTGTGGCAGGTCTTAGTTGTGGCATGTGGGAACTAGTTCCCTGACCAGGACCCCCCTGTATTGGGAGCATGGAGTCTTAGCCACTGGGCCATCAGGGAAGTCCCAGAGAAGACCTCACTGGGTCGGAAATAAGGTTGTTTAGTGTTATAAGGGGTAAGATGGGGCGCTGTTTCAGGAGTAGGTAATCACCACTGCATTGACCCTGTGTATACCCTGGCACCACTCTTTGTGTACTCTAAATGTTAAATAAAGATAGTTGACAAAATGACAAAGATGAAATTCATTTTGGATTTGGTTGGCAATGGAGAGGGATTTTGAAAATATAGACCTTTTTCTGGGCATATGTACGAGCCATTTAATAGAAAATAATATAAAAGTGTTTAAAATTTGAACAACTGTTGAAAATGCGTTTCTCTTGGTAAAACCCACGTTGTTAGCTTTACATTCTCACTCCTACTCTGTCTTTCTGCCTTTGTGTTACAACCCAGTTTTATTGTCTCTGAGTTCTGTAGGACCTACATTCGCGATTGTGAATACATCTCTAAAATGGACATTAGAAACTACACAGGCATTTGGGAAGTCACTATAGATTTGCTGGGGTGCAGTGTTTTATTTCTGTTGTGTAAGTTGAGGTCTATCCTCTAGAGCCAGATTTCTGCAGTGATTTTCCTGGCTGAGACTCTGTAAATGTGGTTGGCACCATGCTAGGGTGGCTCAGGTAGCCAGGAACTGAGATTATGTTTACCATTTTCATAAAACCTCATGGAATAAATATAGGTTCTGGTCACCCTTTCTTCTACCCCCCACTATAGACCTTAGCAGGAAGGAAGTATCATTTTCATCTCTTGGTACAATGAAAGCTCTGAGAATCTAGTTACAATTTCTCTTAGCAAATGGAATCCCAGAAGTGTCTGCACATAGCTAAAATGCACATGTATTCTCCTCTTGGAGTTTTTTCTTTTTTTCAGACCATGGTTGAAAAAAAAATCTGCTCTTTAAATTATTCCATTGCTTTACAGAGGAAGTATTAATTACATGACTGCAAGCATAGATCAGCCTGGGATGTAATTACAGGGCTTACTTTGTCTCTGTTGTCCAACAGAATTAGACAGGAAGTGTTCATGATGCCAGTGGTTTAAGGTGTTTTGTAGCCCATTATGTTTCTGGTTCTCTCAAGAACTTAAGCATGGATCAAATGACATTTCTGTTGCCCAACTGTCTGGAAAAACAACAAAGGAGGTATTACTAGAGATACATTTTTACAAGTCTTATGTTTGTACATTGCTAAAAAATGTTATGTGTAGCCTTCAAAAGGTATTGTTCTATAGCATCACTCTTGTTTTCTGATTTTTCTCTCTTTGTCACAGTGTGAGCCCATTACTGGCTCTTTATTTGGTTGTCATACTAAACAATGATGTCACTGAGAAGATTAAAAATATGTTTGTATGATACAGTTTATTTCTTTTTAACAATGTTTTATATAAAAATTTTTCTTAGGTGTCTGATTTCAAATTATTTTAGAATATCTGAATAAAAATTAAAGTTTTGAAACTGCCCTTCCATCTCATTTACTTTTTTTGTGGGTTATTATTTTCTGTATTGAGATTTTTCATCATTCTTATAAAGATTGACTCTATTTTTTTTTATGTATTAGGTCTGCAAATTTCCTGCAGTAATCATGTTTATTCTCAGCTTTTAAGCTCTCTATTCAGTTAAAGAAGCTTTTTCATTCTGCTACTGTTTTCTGTTATATGGGGTTCTACATCTTTGAAAATTCTTCTCATAGCTAGATTCTCCTCCATATCTTCTCCCATCCTGAATATTATATTTCTTGATATAGTAAGAAATATATTGATTTCTTATTACAAATATATTATTTCTTATTACAAAAACCTTTTTTTTGTTGTGTGTGTCTGTGTGTCAGTAGCTCGGTCGTATCTGACTCTTTGCAGCCCATGGACTGTAGCTCACCAGGCTCTTCTGTCTATGGAATTCTCTAGGCAAGAATGTTGGAGTGGGTTGCCATTCCCTTCTCCAACTTTCCTTGTTACTATTGGGCAATTTATACTACATCCCTCTCTTTCTTCAGATTTTCACATTATGGACTATTTGATTTCCTCCTAAAATACCCCAGATTACACTTTGAGTACACAATTTTCTCAAAGCACTTGTGCATATAATTGCTTTTAGTCTCAATTGCATAACTCTGACCTTGTTACTGATTTTGCAATCACTCTATTTGTTTCCTGTTCAAAATTTCATTTTTCATTTTCTTATTTGAAAAACAAGGTGACAATTTCTATCATGTGTTAGAGAAGTGAACATTCAGGGTTATACATGTCTCCTTCATCTTCCTTTTTTGGGATCATGTTAATAAAAGTTTACACTCCAAAGACACAGATTTGGATTTTGACAAATATCTTCATTCTTTGCTAGGAAAGTAACACTAAATTAGATTGGTTGATGTGTTTCAGAAGGAAATGACAAGTCATAGTTAATGTAAGCATTGAAACTCAGGTAAACTTAGGCAATAAGAAATGAAACAAAAATATTAAATGAGAAGACAGCGTGCTCTAAAAGAGAGCTCCTGAGATGGCACAGTGGTAAAGAATCTGCTTGCCAATGCAGGAGGTGCAAGACACTGCGGGTTCAATCCCCGGGTTGGGTCAGTTCACTAGAGTGGGAAATGATAACCCACTTCAGAATTCTTGCCTGGAAAAGTCCATGGACAGAGGAGCCTGGTGGACTACAGTCCATGGTGTTGCAAACAGTCAGACACGACTGAGAACTGCTTTTATTTTCCATGCGCTGTGAAGGAGTGCAGTAGCAGGAGTAGAGTTGTAAAGTTAAAAGGCATGGGTCTGTGTTGACTCAGTCGTTTAATTGTTGTATGGTAGTGAGGGATGTGTCTCCCAACTTCTCTAAGTCTCAATTGGAAAATGGAAAATATAAAATGTTATCCATTTCCAAAGGCTGTCATATTAAAAATCAGAAGGTGGGACGAATTGAGAGAGTAGCACTGATATATATATATACTTTACTATGTGTAAAATAGCTAGCTAGTGAGAAGCTTCTGTATAGCACAGGGAGCTCAGCTTGGTGCTCTGTGATGACCTAGAGGGGTGGAGTGGAGTAGGGGTGAGAGGGAGGCTCAAGATGGTGTGGACATATGTATACTTATAGCTGATTCACTGTTGTTGTACAGTAGAAACAAAACATTGTAAAGCAATTATGCTCCAATTGAAAAATAAATTAACAAAATAAAATAGCAGTATTGATGTGAAAGTGCCTAATTTTCTTTCATTGCTGCTGCTAAGTTGCTTCAGTCATGTCCAACTCTGTGCAACCCCATAGACGTCAGCCCACCAGGCTCCCCCGTCCCTGGGATTCTCCAGGCAAGAACACTGGAGTGGGTTGCCATTTCCTTCTCCAATGCATGAAAGTGAAAAGTGAAAGTGAAGTCGCTCAGTCGTGTCCGACTCTTTGCGACCCCATGGACTGCAGCCCATTAGGCTCCTCCGTCCATGGGATATTCCAGGCAAGAGTACTGGAGTGGGGTGCCATCGCCCTCTCCGTTTCTTTCATTATCTTCTGTCTTATAGTTTATACTACTTAGTTCCCTTTATCCATGGCTTTGCTTTCCTTTGTTTCAGTTACCCACAGTCAGTGGTGAGAAGCTGAAAGTATCAAAGGAAGAATTCAGAAAGAAAGAATTCATAAGCTTTAAACTGAATACTTTTGTGAGTAGCACAATGTAATTTTGTGCCATTCAGCTCTGGTCTGCCCCAGACTTGCATCATCGTTTTTTTCAGTAGATTTTGCCAAGTAGTCGCTTACTAGCCATCTCAGTTATTTGTCATCATGATATCATAGTACTTGTGTTCATGTAACCCTTATTTTACTTATTAGTGGCCCCAAGAGCAAGAGTAGTGATGCTGGTCATTCAATTATGCCAGAGAGAAGCCATGAGGTAACTTCTTTAAGTAAAAGGTGAAAGTTCTCAACTTAATAGGGAACGAAAAAAAGAATATGCTGACTCTGTGGGAGAAGGAGAGGGTGGGGAGATTTGGGAGAATGACATTGAAACATGTATAATATCATGTATGAAACGAGTCGCCAGTCCAGGTTCGATGCATGATACTGGATGCTTGGGGCTGGTGCACTGGGACGACCCAGAGGGAGGGTATGGGGAGGGAGGAGGGAGGAAGGTTCAGGATGGGGAACACAGGTATACCTGTGGCGGATTCATTTCGATATTTGGCAAAACTAATACAATATTGTAAAGTTTTAAAATTAAAAAAAAAAAGAACATGCTGCAGTTGCTAAAATCTACAGCAAGAACCAATCTTTTATCTGTGAAACTGTGATGAAGGGAAAAGAAATTCATACCAGTTTTGCTGTTGCACCTCAAACTGCAGACGTTTCGGTCACAGTGCGTGATAAGTGCTCAGTTAAGATGGACAAGGTATTAAGTGTGTACAATAAGATATTTTGAAAGAGAAAGACCACAGTTAATAACTGTTATTTACAATGTATGGTATTTTATTATTAGTTTTTGTTTTTAATCTATTACTGTGCCTAATTTATAAATAAAACTTTATCATAGGTACCTATGTAGAGGAAAAAACTTAGTATATATAGGGTAGGGTTCGTTACTATTAAACTGATATCTGTGGTTTCAGGCATCCACTGGGGGTCTTATCCCCCTTGGATAAGAGGGAACCACTGTAGTTAGTTTCTGTTCATTTTCACTAGATTAATTCTTTGTTGTCAGACCTGTACTTAACAGAGTACCAAACAGTGATGTACCTTTGGGGAAGGTCACACAACATAATGGTTAATAGCATAGAGTGTTGTCAAGCAGGCTATGTTTATACCTCATCTGTGTCCTGTTGGTGTGATTTGGGGCAAGATGCTTATCTTCTTTAAATCTCAGCTTTCTCTTCTATAAATCTGAAATAATAATAGTATGAGATAGCATATAAAGCACTTACAGTAACTGGCACATAGTTTATAAATTAGTGATCATGAAAACCATCACCACCCAGACTGACCCAGACTGACTGCTAGACGTCAGCAGTTCCATTATAAGCATCACGATAGCAGTCAGCAACACTATTGTTACAGCTATTTTCTTTCCTTTAAAATCTATACAACATAATGTTTGAGAATCACTTATGCATGAAGCATAAGTCCACTTTCCAAAATAAAGTCAGTATCTTTTCTGAATTAGTTCAAAGTATAAAAGTTGGGTTTTGTTTTGCATTTATTTTTCTCCTTTAACAGATCCCATGTAGATACTCATAATGAAGATATCATATTAATACAAATGATTGTTGCTATATCAATAATTAAGAGGGCAGTTTGCTGTACTGGGAAGAACAATGAATTCATAACAGAAATCTCAATTTGTTGTCCATTTATTCTAGCCTGTGGCATTGAGACCAAATACTTGTCTGACTCAGTTTTGATCTTTACATTTTCTATAATCTCTGCCTCCTTGCATTTATCTCCTCAGATCAGAGAAAACAGATCCAGTTTTATGGAAAGAAAAGGTAACTGTGAAATGGTCTTCATATTCCCCATGAAGAATATACAGGTATGTGGTAAAGAAGAGATAAGAATTTCCTCAGATTTCATTTGTATGTAAGGTAGTTGTTTTAGCAAAGTAGCATAGGAGAAGATTAATATGAATCAATGAAGTGTTTCACTGATGGATTTTTTAAGTGATTGAAATATTAGTGTTTTCCATTTCAGAGAATTGAACTCTTAAATATGCTATTGGCAGAAGGAGACAAGTTTTAATTATTGGGTAAGGATTATTTTAATATGTATGTGAATTGCTGACATGATCATCCATCTTTCTCCAATTCTTGAAAATGGTTTGATTTACTTAATATTCAATTGTAATTTGTTTATATCATTAATTTATTTGGCATATTCATTTTGCATAAGGCAAACAGATGGCTGGTGGTGGAGCATGTACTCAGTCGCTCAATCGTGTCCGACTCTTTGTGACCGCATGGACTGTGGCACACCAGGCTCTTCTGTTCATGGGATTTCCCTGGCGAGAATCCTGGAGTGGGTTGCCATTTTCTTCTCCAGAGGATCTTCCTGACACAGGGATTATACCTGCATCTCTTGTGTCTCCTGCATTAGCAGGCCGGTTCTTTGCCACCAGTGCTTCTGTGGAAGCCAGGTGGTGGAAGAGATGGCTATTTATTTGCCAGAAATGGGTACTGTCTCTTCTAAAGGAGAGATGTCACTTGGAGAAGCAGGTCCTGTTTCCCAGTGCGAATACCACCTATAACCCACCCCGCCTCTTGCAGTTCAGCATAGTCACATGATTGCATCATAGCCAATGGAATGAGAGTGGAATGAACTCCTCCTCCTTTAAGGCTGCTCCTTAAAGTTCTCTCCTGATTCATTCCTTCTGCCCTTTTCTATTTCTGGCTGTCTAGATTGGAGGAGACCCCTGGGGTGACCTCAGAAGCCTTAGAAGCTGATTTCCTGATAGACTGGGTGAAGCATCTCTGTTAGCCTGTACTTGGAACTGCTACATTGAATATTAATAGTGTAAAATGAAATTCTAATTGTGTGAAGCCATTCAATTGTGGGAGTTATTGCAGCAACTTACAAGTACATATTCTCATCTGCTTCCTTGTCACAAATCCAGTCCAAGGTTATGATATTATAGTGTTTAAAGCTCTTTTGCAATATTTTAGCTTCAATATATCATAATAGCCTTTAATTTAACATATAGATTGTCTCACGTGAATTATAAAGAACCTGTATCTATAGACCAAAAAATTCTTAATGCAATTATAACTAGCCAACTCACTGGAAAAGACCCTGATGCTGGGAAAGATTGAGGGCAGGAGAAGGAGGCGACAGAGAATGAGATGGTTGGGTGGCATCATTGATTCAATGGACATGAATTTGAGCAAACCCCAGGAGATGGTGAGAGGCAGGGAAGCCTGGCGTGCTGCCGTCCATGGAGTCTCAAAGAGTCAGACATGATTGAGCAACTGAACAACAACAGCACTTCAGTTAGCAAGAACCTGTATTTATAGAACAAAAAATTCTTAATATAATTTTAACCTTTAGCCCCTTTTCTCACATCCAGTTTAATTTTATATAACCCTGAACTAATACCTCAAAGATCTCACACATCTTTGTACTACCAAAAATTAAAGAACTGACACTTCTCACAGGGGGAAAAGGAAATTCTCTAAATCTTGAACTCTCACAAAAGAGGTCCTAGAATGATGAGTTAGCCCTATAGACTCTATTCCAAATCTTTTGGTAGTTTGCATATCCCCAGAAGCAAATCCTGAAGCAAGTATTCAAGTTTAAGAGCTAAATCGAGAGATAATTTCAGGAAACGTGAATAGAGGGCAAGAAAGTAGAATAGGGAAGGAAAGACAACCAGTAACAAAAGCACTAGCAGTTGTTTCTGGGCGTGACCAGATTTTGCCCTCACTGAGAAAAATCTGGGTGCATTTCAGGGTTAGTACCAAGTTGGGAGAGCAAGCTAGAATGTTTATGCACCAAAGTCCCTTCTCTTGTTGGTTGAAGGATGTTCGTAGGGGCTGTTAATTCTTAGGCTATTGTGGCTTTGGCCAGATAAAATTTACAGGTAATGAAACGCAGGTGTAGACAGCTGGAAATATAGACAACAGATATTAGAATGGTAAGTAAAAGGGGATTTGAGTGGGCATCAAGACCAATTGTTTCTCACTTCAAAATCTTACAGAAAAGGAAGCATAGAAATGGAACGTGTACACCCATGGCTGATTCATGTTGATGCATGGTAAAAACCACCATAATATTGTAAAGTAATTAGCCTCCAATTAAAATAAATAAATTTAAAAAAAGAAATGGAAAGTATAAAACTTTGGCGTTTGCAGTCACCATTTTATTTTATAATGATATGTACACAATTCTCTTTTTAGCCTAATTTTTTCTTCCCATAACAGCAGGACTAGAATTTTCATTTCTTCTCTGTGACTGTTTCTTCTAGTATCTTATGCCTAAGATAGACCACATGATTTGATCTCCTAGACATCTGGTTTTCTGTACAAAAATGTTGCAGTTTTGCTCAGTGATTTTTATATCAGTTTCTTTACCATAATCTTGATTTGGAATTTAATTTGGTTTTATTAAAAGAAGGCTGGAGTATAAATTTATATCCTGAAAGGGAGAAAAAAAAGGAATGTATTAGGAACCATTCTGGTGCCTCCTGTTCTTCTGGTCAGGGCTGATATCACTAATGGATTACATCATTCCCTTTGAGAGACATTTCATCCTGAATTTCAATCACATGTTTGTCAATATCACTAACGCTCCTGTCCTATTGCCCTTCCGTGGAGTTTCTTTACAATGAAAACCACAGTTCTTGATCAGTTCACTAGCCTGTTTTCTCTTTGTCTATCCCCAGGCTGCAGAATGTTTCTGCAGAAACTCACACACCAAGCAGATGAGTACCATTACTGTTTATGACTTCATAGGGACCCCATAACGGTGTCTGGTCATGCTTAGATGTCTCCCTACTCAACTCTACTGCTCATTCTCTGAAGAGAAAAATGATTTTTTATTCACTACAGCCTTCTTATTGAAAGTATCAGAAAACCACTAGCTTAAACAATTGGGGGTATTTATTAAATTCTTCCTGGGATATCTTACAGAATCAAAGGATGGGAATAGGACTGGTTCTTAGTAACAACTGGAACCCAGAAATTAACTTCCGTTTCTCTCCATCTTGTGTTTATTATCTTCTTTGTGAATCTATTAAAAATTTTTTTTCTGGGCAGGTCACATCTGTTCTATGTTACCTATGGTGGGAAATGTGGGAAACACACTGAGAGAACAGTAAGACATGGCATTTAGGTTTCCATGGTAAAACCTGGATTACTAGAAAGACAGTGACTTTTACACTGAAGTTTCTGAAATTCTGGGAGAACACAATGAATGGTTGGTTACACTATAGTCTGGTGGCCAGTTTGGGGCTAACCAACTGTGGCCAAGAAGGAATAGTTATAACCAAATAGTTGGGCAGTTCTAGTGCAAACCACATGGATGAAACAGGGTGGACAGGACAGTTACTGGAGCCGTGAGGGGGACTGGAAATACCACCATAGATAATTGATTCATTAAACTTTTCTACTTTCCTTAAAATGTAACTATTATTCTATTCTTCTCAAAAAATGACCTTACTTTCTATTATGAAAATAATATGACCATGTACATAAAACTTTATTTGGTGTTTCTTCTATCTCTCCCCATCCTACATTTTTATAATAAAATAGTTACACTTCATACTTATGGTGAATTCCTAGTTCCATATTATTTATGGTCAATCCTATTGTTTTTGAACCAACTCCTACAATTCTTGCCTTTATACTGTTTGATGCAACCCACACAACTATTGCCACAGAAAACTCCTGAATCAGTAGTTCTCTACATGCATGCTAAGTCACTTCAGTTGTATTCAACTCTGCGATTCCATGAACTGTAGCCCCCGCCCACCCAGGCTCCTCTGTCCATGGGATTCTCCAGGCAAGACTACTGGAGTGGGTTGCCATTTCCTTCTCCTTAAAAAGTGAAGTGTTAGTCACTCAGTGTGTCCGACTCTTTGCAATCCCATGGATTATAACCCACCAGGCTCCTTTGTCCATGGAATTCTCCAGGCCAAGAATACTGGAATGGGTACCCATTTCCTTCTCTGCAGGATCTTCCAGGGATTGAACCCTGGTGTCCTGCATTGCAGGAAGATTCTTTACCATCTGAGCCACCAGGGAAGCCATAAAATGTGCACAGAAGTAATGTGTTTTCCTTATAGCACCCTTTCTCCAGCTTGTGGACTCTGCTTTAATGTCCACCTTTCTTCTACTCCTTTAGTTGCTTTAGTTCTTCTTTAAACGTCCTTCTCTGAAGCCTTGGCACAGACCATGCCCTTCTTCAGGGGCTGAGTCTTTGTCTTCCTTGCATCTTCTGCAGTCCTTATGTTCTCCTTATATCTTCCATAACCATGCCTCTGCTGCTGCTAAGTCGCTTCAGTCGTGTCCAACTCTGTGCGACCCCATAGACGGCAGCCCACCAGGCTCCCCCGTCCCTGGGATTCTCCAGGCAAGAACCATGCCTCACACTCCGTTAAATTGCTACGTGGCACTGAGTGACTCAGATGTTAAGTGTCT
The DNA here is from genome assembly GCF_000754665.1 of Bison bison bison. Classification (NCBI taxonomy): domain Eukaryota; kingdom Metazoa; phylum Chordata; class Mammalia; order Artiodactyla; family Bovidae; genus Bison; species Bison bison. Next base: position 2,368,167 of record NW_011494926.1, on the reverse strand, counting down.
CGTTGCTTCAACACATGTAAGTAATACAGAGACAGAAACAAAACTAGAGAATTGTGGAACACATATCAATTTTTTAGTTCTGCCTTTTAAACTTGTAAGGATCCTAGCAATTATAAACACCCCCCTCTGTGAATTTTTACCAGCACATTCCTTCCTCTGTGGGGTAGGAAAAAGTAGAAGAGAATCATGTATGTGATATAAATTAGATTGATAGCTTGTATGGAGAAATATATTAGGAGAGAATGTTCATATATTCATAAGTAATTTTTTTTTTTAGTTTTTTTTAATTAATTTTATTTTATTTTTAAACTTTACATAATTGTATTAGTGTTGCCAAATATCAAAATGAATCCACCACAGGTATACATGTGTTCCCCATCCTGAACCCTCCTCCCTCCTCCCTCCCCATACCATCCCTCTGGGTCGTACCAGTGCACCAGCCCCAAGCATCCAGTATCGTGCATTGAATCTGGACTGGCATCTCGTTATAAGTAATTTTATTAGCTTGGTTCCTGGTTTCACTTGCCTGTAGTGTCTTCACTACAAGATATTTTCCATACCTTGAAAGAAATTTAACAAATTCTCTTATTTTCCCAAGTGTGAGAAGAATTAGGAGGTCAAAATTAGGAAATTGTTTCAGTGGTTTGGATTACAAAAATCATCCATGTCCTAATGAAGAACATGGTTCTCATCTGACTGAACTAATTTCTGCATGAATGCAGCATTCAGAATAGTCTTTTGGAGGTAATATTATGTTTTCAATAATTTTATATTATGACATCTTACCTATAGAAACCTATTTTAAAATAAAATTACTTGAAAGGGTAGAAGCTTCAAAATACCAACATAAAACAGTAAGTGGAAAATTTTCTCCTTTACCACTTGAAATTTTAATAGATTATTGAACCATATTTTATTAGCTGTTATCCTCTGGAGAATAACAGATATGTATATTTCATTAGCCAAATTTGGATCAGAAAAACGGAGCCACTCAGAGTGATAAAGACTAGGGGATTTATCAAAGGGCTTTGACTTTATACATGTGTAGGAGCTGAATGAATCGTTGATACAAGCCTGTTTTTCTACACCGGATGCTGGGCCTGAAGTCAGTAGGGCAGGCCACTGGGAAGGGAAGATGCTGAAGTAGTGAGGGGCAGGGCAAGGTGGAACCCACCCACGAAGCTCAGCATAGTTGCTGCTGATGACTTGAGTGTGAGGCTGGTGTTCTTTACTCTTGAGCCAAACTTGTGGAGCTTGTTCAAGGGTCAGAGAAACTGAAAGGGGCGATCTGGTATGAGTTGGAAGAGCATGTAGGAGCTGCACATGGAAGCCTTGGGTTCAGGGAACTCAAAGGCAGAGGAGTTACTAAGGGCTTGCTGAGATACTAAGGGCTTAGTTAGTAAGGGCTTAGGCACTTGCTGAGTTACTAAGGGCTTGCTGACTTACTAAGGGTTTACTAAGCTTTCTGGAGTTACTGAGGGCTGGCTGAGATCCCCTTAGACAAGGAGAGCCAGCAGGTCAGAACGATGCCTTGCCTGGAATTTCCCATCATAGAAGCATATAACTACTCCCTCTTTCCATATTTTATTTATTTATTTTTAGTTTTAGGGTTTTTTTTTTAAGATTTCTTTTTAATTGGAGGATAATTGCTTTACAATGTTGTGCTAGTTTCTGCTGTACAACAACACGAATCAGCTATAAGTATAAATATATCCACTCCTTGTTGAGCCTCCCTCCCATCCCTGGGTCCCAGCTTTCTAGGTCATCACCAAGCATCTCTGCTATACAGCAGCTTCCCACTATCTTTCCACCTTTTTGATGTCACCCCAAATATCTCTTGTGGTCCACAGGAACCTGAAACAATTCAGGGAAAAGGAATTCTGAGAATCACAGTTCCAAAGATGAGCTGACACACCTTGCATGTAAGCGAATCACCTTGTGTAAGGTGAAAACAAAAATGAAATAAAAATGTAAACAATCCCATTTTCTCCCTGGAACAAAGACTTACTATCTTTTGGTCAATGCAATGTTTTCATCAGGCTTCTCATCATAGCTTCAGTGCCTGCATTCAGATAACATCTCAGGAAGTCTCATGCGGGTCACCTTTCCTCCAGACACACTGGATATCATCTTAATTGCCAAGGATGTTAAGAGAAGATAATAAGATAATAGGGGCAGCAACAGCCATTAGATGTGGTAATTGTTAGTCTGGGATCTGGAAGCTTTAAGAAGGATATTGGGTAATAAGGCCTCGGAGACTTGCAAGTTTCGCTTCATCCAGTGACCTGATGGGTGTGTTTACCATGATGGTAAAGATCTTATGTTCAAATTCAAACTCAGAGGACTGGAAGACTATTTAAGTTGTCAGGGCAGCCTGTTAGTAGGCCAAGGCTTCCTATAAACCATCAGTGAAAAGTGCAAGGATACAAGTAACACAGGGCAATACACAAAAAGAACTTTGTGTGGCATGTACAAGATGCGTAATGCTTACAAACTGCCTGAGGCTTTGAAAGCAATTTACTGAGAGAGATTTTACAGTGGCCTCCTTTGGAGCCACTGATAATTAACCAAACAAATAATTCAAAGTATGTCTATTGGGTTTCAGCAAATTTCCTTAAGAATTTGCAATACTGGAGATTCCTATTATGATTCTGTTGGATCGGTGTTTTCGGTGGCAGCATGTAAACACACAGGACTTGATTCATGATCGTGTGGGTAATAACTTAAGATCAATATTTTCAATGATGTAATAGAAAAGTGCAAGGAATCTCTGCCTTGTAATAAACAGCAGTTGAGCTTTCTTTGTGGGCAGACACAGTCATTATAAATTCTGCCAAGTCTATAGATTTATGCCTACACAAATGACTGGTGAAAGAGAGAACTTTTTCTCATAATAGCAATGTAGTTTCATCACTTATTAAATACTATAGATTTATTTGTGTATGACACTCAGATACCAAAAGTATTATTCTCACCATTTATCCTCATTTATTCACCTTCATATATATTCTCACCACTTATTTAGCACCTGATATTTCTGTCTTGCAGGGAGTCTCGTTATTTTTCTCCATCTTGTTATGGAGGCGTAAAGCTTGTCTTACTCATGCTAAGTGACGTCATGGAAGTAGATTGGGCTGTAGAGCCAGAAGAATATCTGCTTAAAGGATTTGCTTCATATTAGTTTCTGCTTCTGTATAACCAGGGAGGAGGGTGTTGTGATCCCCCTCTCTCAGGATGACCCCGAGTCACTGAACATAGTAGAAAGTGAAGTGAGTTGTAAACAGTAAAACACTATAGAAATAACAGTCAATTTATGATTTGTATCTCAGGTCTGTAGCACCTTAAGCATATAGTACAGTGTTAGTCACTCAGTCCTGTCTGACTTTTTGCAATTCCATGGACTGTAGCCTGCCAGGCTCCTCTGTCCATGGAATTTTCGAGGCAAGAATACTGGAGTGAGTTGCCATTACCTTCTCCAGGGGATCTTCCTGACTCAGGGATTGAACCCAGGTCTTCTACATTGTAGGCGGGTTCTTAACCATCTGAGCCACCAGAGAAGCTCAAGGGCTAGTGCCAAAGGATGATCAGTCATATACAAGACCTAAATTGTGATGTCTCTTATTTGTGAAATGATCTCATTTACTTCCTTAGACATACTCTTCCTGCTGCTCCTTGAAAGTACACATAATCTGATCTTTCTCATAGTCTGATATTATTTTCCATTTCAGTGAACTGGAAAGTATGGGAAATTGCATCATATTTTTTTTCTACCCTCTTATTCTAACTGTTCATGTATAGCATATGCTTCTATTGTGGGTCACATGTTATCTATTTCCAGAGCTGACTTGAAAAATTGAGTTTGGATATGCAGTTGCCTTTTCATTAGAAATAACTATCTTTCTCACTCCTTTTTTTCTTCTCACCTGTTCCATTAGCCATCCCATCCCCCATCCTCTGATCTATAAGCAGATTTCTGGCAACACTATTTAAAAAAAAATCCTGCCTTGATCAATGCGTTTATTGGTTTGCCAACATTCTTGTCCAGCTAGTATCAAGCCCTAAGTTATTCAAAGTCCATTTTCTTTGTTCCCCCTCCTGGGCTGTGGAGGTTGCTAGAGAAACTCATGTCTCCTGTATCCAGGTATTCATGCATGCTCAGTCAGTTCAGTTGTGTTCGATTCTTTGTAACCTCATGGACTGGAGTCCGCCAACTCCTCTGTTCATGGAATTTTCCCAACAAGAATACTGGAGTGGATTGCCATGCCCTCCTCCAGGGGATCTTCCTGACCCAGGGATCGAACCTGAGTTTCCAGTGTCTCCTGGATTGCAGGTGGATTCTTTATTGCCATGCATGCTTGTAGTTGTACTGTCTGGACTTAGCCCAAGTTCACCCAACCACAGACAAAATAAATAGAGCAACCAAATAGCTCTGTTTCCAAAATGCATTCTCCTGAAGCAAGCCTCCACTGGCCACAGGCTCTGCTCTCTTGCGTACTGCTCAGGCTCTGACCTATGGCCTCTTCATTCCACTTGTATTTGCCCCGCTTCCAATATTGGCACGTAGGTTCATTCTTGTTTCATCTGTTGGCTTGAGTCTCATCTCCATGAGACTGTCATGTTTATACTATTATCAAATCTGAATACCCTGGTTGGGTCCCAGGACTATGTTTTATGAACTTTCCCCGTGAATAGCCTCAGAAAAGTAGGTGTTTTTAGGATTTGCTCTTTCCTCAGAAGATCAGAGTTTGGTAGTGGTTTCCACCCCTAATTGAACTCACAATTCTCCTTGGCCATACCTTTCCTCTCCACTCTAGCCAATGTTGTTTTTCTTAAAAGATACTGAAAGTCTTACCACTTTCCTCAAACTGTTTCACTCCAGCCCTTTTACTATTTTTTTCTTTCCTTTATTTAAATTTATTTTTTTTTTAATTGGAGGATGATTGCTTTAAAATATTGTGTTGTTTTCTGCCATTCATCAACATGAATCAACCGTCCGCATACATATGGCCCCTCCCTCTTGAGCCTCCCTTCCACGCCATTCCACCCCTCTAGCTGATCACAGAGCACTGGATTTGAGCTCCCTGTGTCATACAGCAAATCTTCACTATCTGTTTTACATATGGTAATGTATATGTTTCCATGCTACTCTCTCAATCCATCCCTTCTCCTTCCCTGCCATGTCCAGGAGTCTGTTCTCTATGTCTTCATCTCCATTCGTGGTTTAGTCGCTCAGTCATGTCTGACTCTTGTGGCCCCATGGATTGTAGTCCACCAGGCTCCTCTGTCCATGGAATTTCCCAGGTAAGAATACTGGAGTGGGTTGCCATTTCCTTCTCCAGGGAATCTTCCCGACCCAGGGATCAAATCTGCATCTCCTGTGTTACAGGCGGTCTCCTGCACTGCTGGAGGATTCTTTACCAACTGAGACACCAGGGAAGCCCTCTGCATCTCTATTGCTGCCCTACAAATAGGTTCATTAATCCATCTTTCTGGATTCCATATATATGTGTTAATAAATGATATTTGTCTTTCTCTTTCTAACTTACTTCACTCTGTATACTAGTTTCATCCACCTTATTAGAACTGAGTCAAATGCATTCCTTTTTATGGCTGAATAATTTTCCATCATATATATGTACCATAATCTCTTTATGTATTCGTCTGTTCATGAATATCTAGGTTGCTTCCATGTCCTAGTTATTGTAAATAATGCTGCAGTGAAAAATGGGGTACATGTATCTTTTTCAATTATGGTTTCCTCAGGGTTATATGCCCAGTAGCTTTTGCACAGTGAATAAAACTATAAAGAAGGTGAAAAGACAACCTCAGAATGGGAGAAAATAATAGCAAACAAAACAACTGACAAAGGATTAATCTCCAACATATACAAGCAGCTCATTCATCTCAATACCAGAAAAACAAAAAAACTAATCAAAAAATGGGCAGAATACCTAAACAGACATTTCTCCAAAGATAAACAGATGGCTAATAGATACATGAAAAGATGCTCAATATTGCTCATTATTAGAGAAATGCAAATTACAATGAGATATCATCTCACACCAGTCAGAGTGGCCATCATCAAAAAATCTACAAGCAACAAATGCTGGAGAGGGTGTGGAGACAAGGGAACCCTCTTGCACTGTTGGTGGGAATACAAATTGATACAGCCACTATGGAGAACAGTATGGAGATTCCTTAAAAAACTAAGAATAAAACTACCAGGCCTTTTACTTTTAATCAGTGACTTTGTCTTTTACTTGCTAGAAAAAAAAAGAAGTTGTGAAAGTGCACAGCCCCATCACCCAGCCTTTTTGGCACCCGGGACAGTTTCACGGAAGACAGTTTTTCCATGGACTGCGGGGGGGACATGGTTTCGGGATGATTCAAGCCCATTACATTATTGTGCACTTTATTTCTATCATGATTACATCAGATCTGCCTCAGATCATCAGACATTAGATGCTGGAGGTTGAAGACCCTTGACTCAGCCCCTCCTTAGCATCATAATCTATGTCCTCACCAATCTGACAGGTTTTTTTGGACAAGTCTCAAAGGAAGGGATTTCCTTTGTCCTCTTCAAGGGTCTCGCTTCTTTACTCTCTGACAGCGTCATTCTACAGGCTTATTTTCGGGCTACAAATGTTGAGTCTTTCCTATGTTTTGTAACACACACACCTACCACCTTGTACCCCATGGATCTCATTGTCTTTTTGGTTTTTGTTTTCTTCCTCAATTCTCATAGAAGTCGCTTCTCTCAACAGTTTCATCTCATGCCTAATCACCTTCTCCAGGATGGACTACTTTTGCAGCTGTTTTCTTCAAAGTAGACATTAATAGGAGGGTTGGCTTTAAGAAATTTTGTGAATGAGTAATACATTGATAATTTTTCTCATCCATTTGCTCATAAATCTTCATTAATTCTGGCATTTTACAGCTCACAGGCTCAGTTCCCTCTTGGTGCTCCATGATGGTCTAATTTCCTTATAGAGTAACTATATCCAGATTTTTTCTTATTAAGGTGCCACCTCCTCAAGTCCCCCTACCTTATCAAATTCTGCTGTCTATTTCCTTTTAGTCACTTTAAAAGACTACTTGCCCAATCTTATATAGGCTGATACCAGTGTTTTATAATGGCTTAATGTACTATACCTCACAGAGTATGGTAATCATTTTAATAAAGACCCTAAAAGTACATTATCACAATATTATCATTATTATTATAACAATTATTATTTGATGTCAATATGGAGACCCTATGGTAGATGATAGCAGAGAAAGAATTTTGGTTGTAGGTACATTTTTCTTTTTTGGAACCAAAATATTTTTTAAAAATGTGAATCACATATGGTCCAAATTATCTTGCCCATAGTTTAGCTCTTTTCTGAAAAAAAGGTTTTGGAGAAAGGGATTGAAGAAGAGAAGTAACAGAAACAATTATCTTAATAAAGGCCTTTTTTAAAAGTTTTTGTCTGATTTTTTTTTCTCATTATTTTTAATTTTCCTGAAATTTTTTTTTCTTTTTTTAACGTTTATTTCCTAAATAATATGCCTTGATGACTACTTGTGTGTCTCCTAAAGTGAGCCTGACTTCTCAGGAAAGGATTCTTCATTTTAGCTTTCATATAACTCTTCCACTTCTCCTTACTATTCATATACATAGTAAGAATCCAATATATTTTTATGGGAACAAAATTACTATAAACAAATATAAATATCCAAGAAACCATTTATAGAAAAATAATATACACTGAGCCTCTGTCAGTAACCCACTTATTTTGGCTTTGGTCACTCCAGCAACATTTGAGGACAAAAAAAAACAAAAGTGTGAATTCAATTTCGTATTGACATCGGATTGGGTTTTATTGTTGTGTTATGTGATCTCTCTAAACTAGATGTTAAAACTCTCATTTGTGAGTCTGATGAGCATTACAGTACATATGTGAAGTATGCTGAAGCAGATATAATCATTTACATTCTCAATTTGGAATCTGAGGCACTGTATGGTTACAAAAAGATACATTAGTTCTAAGTGACAGGCTGTAAGCTCCTTCAGGTCAAAAATGAAAGTGTAGTCCCTCGGTTGTGTCTGATTCTTTGCAACCCCACGGACTGTAGCCCTCCAGGGTCCTCTGTCCATGGGATTCTCCAGACAAGAATACTGGAATGGGTATCCATTCCCTTCTCCAGGGAATCTTCCTGACCCAGGGATTGAAGCCAGGTCTCCTGTATTGCATGTAGATTCCTTACCATCTAAGACACCAGGGAAGCCCTTCAGGTAAGAGGCTATGTCTTATTTTAGCCTGCTTTCTTGAACATGTGTATCTGTATGTAGTTAGTACTCAGTAAGAATGTGTGGGCCTGAAATGTCGAAAGTTGGCCCTGCCTCTTCTGACCTTCTGCCTAGAGTTTTTTCCATGGCACTATTTTGCTATATAAAGAGGGAGTTGCAAATTGGAAGTGGGCTCCTTATTAAACTTGACCTACAGCCTGTAGCCTTGGGCACTCCAAGACTGAACAATGGGCTTTCTAAATAGGTACAGGGTTATTGTGGGAAGGGTACTTTGTATCATTCATATCTACCTGCCTTTTGCTGATGGGACAAGCTACTCCAGTTCATGATTTTTGGCTCCTCTTATTCTTAACAGAATCCAGTATGTGGATTATAACCAACACTGCTGATCCCCAGCCAAATCTGCACCAACTAATGACTTTTTGCTGCCACCACATATTAGTTTTAGCAACTAGTCATGGCCACGTTTCATATTGCCTTCAGGAAAATCCTCTAGATGTTGAAATGAAAATAGGTGGGATGGGGGAATTGGTGTATAAGGGGCACATTTCAGAGACTGAAGCTCAAGGGGGCATATTTATTATTGGTTTGGTACAAATCGGGTCCAGGAATCAGGAACTGCTTGTAAGTAACATGGATGGAGATGCCAACCACCTGGGCATGATGGTGTGACTATTCCACAAGACATCTACCTAAATGCAGATGTTCATTATATTTCATTTACATGAATCCCAGAGGTTTTCATTTAAATATGTGTAACTACCTTGATTGCCTGAAATACACATCTGTTTTCTGAATGGAGTGATTGGTCATTTATATTACTGATGTTTCAAACTTCGAAATGTTCTCTATATATACTGTATATGTTAGAAAAAACAAGAACAGCAACCAGACATTCTGTTCTTAGTACTTACACATTTATTTTTAGTTTATAGGATGGATAGGATGGAAGCTGTTGGCTTTTTAAAAAATAAAGTTTAACCTACTTAGGCTGGGGAAACTAAGAGACAAATCTTTAACACCATTGTTAGTCTAGTGTGCATAACTAAAGTATGGAGTATATACATTTAGTTCATAACTAGAATCAATGTGTGAGCATGTCTATGAAACAGACAAAATTGATTATTATTTCCTCCAAACTTATATGTCATAACATAGCAAACAAAAATAAACATGATTGTTTCAGTCTATTAATTATAGAGAAAAAGTGTTTTACCCATAAAACATGAGTTTTAACCGTCTTGATAAATTGTTTTCTTTTTTTTTGGTAGTGGTTACCATTGCCACTGAAATTTAAGTGATTTGAGATTCGGATTTCTCATAATTTTGTGCCAGTATTTTTTATTTATCTGACTAGCTTTCATGGCTCAAAACTATTCTATTGTTAAAGCAGCCCCAAACCCCTTGACTAGATCATGAAATATGAGAAGAAAGTGTAAATTTTGATACATCAAAAAACCACACTATCTTTTTCATGTTAAGTTTCACAATTGGAAACTAGGAATCTTATAGAACCAATGCAAAAGCTTGTCTAAGGCAAGAAAGCACAAATACAATGTAAAAGTAAATCATTTAGTAACCTCACTTTCTCAGGAGAAAAATCACCTGTTGTTTCACCATTAATGTCGATAGTTCACAGATGTTCATGAAACCTACAGCATTGGATCAAGCAAATCTAGTTTGCTGTAGCAAAATAGATTTTATAATAAAAGATATTTCTTTCTACTTATCAATGTATTTAAGGTTACTTTAATCTCTACCTTCATCTAATTTATCATTGTTCATAGTTGCTCAGTTGTGTCTGACTCTTTGCAACCTTTTGGACTGTAGCCCACCAGGCTCTTCTGACTGTGGGATTTTTCAGGCAAGAACACTGGAGTGGGTTGCCGTTTCCTCAATCCCACATATCCTGTGTCTCCTGCATTGCAGGTGGATTCTTTATCTGCTAAGCCATTGCTGGAAGCCCCTAATTCATCTTTAACATATAACAAATTGCATTTGGGATTTAATTCCCAACATACAATGTATAAAGGTATATAGATTTATCATTCCTTCGAGTGTCTCTCTGCGTTTTCTTTCTAATCCCTCAAAAGGATGTTATTATAAAAATAAATGAAATCTCAGCTTCCATATAATCTTTTGGTTTTACTATTACCTGATGGGAAATATGCTGACCATCAAATTGAAAAGGCAGATATACAATAAGTCAAGGAGGGGGCTAGTGAGCAGGAATTTAATGATGTTCAGGAGAAGAACCAAAAGTTTAAGGAAGTAGATGACTTTTTGGTTTATTCAAGGGGAGATCTCACCTGTAGCTCAAATGGCTTCAGATTCTTCCTGGAAATTGTAAGGTCAAGGACAGGAGAGGCCATAAGATTGGGCAAGAGAAGAGCAACAATGGCTTGGTGAACTTTTAAAGAAATCAAAATGCTGTAGAGCTTTGATTCAATTGAAGCAAAAAGGAAATTACTTCACTGACACATTATAGGATAGAAAATGGGAAGGAAAGGCAAAACAGGAGACCACTGTCCACTGTGGATTGATTAATTTCTGTACCCACTGTGAATCAGTTAATTTCTGTGTCCACTGTGGATCAGTTAATTTCTCCATTGCTGCTTTGGAACTCTGGCCATAAACACACCAACCATGTGAATTTATCTGCAATAGGTTGATATGCTTTGCCTGGATGGCAGGCCACTTAATGGTCCCCACTAATGACATTCTGCCTGTGTTAATGGTTACTTCAGTCAAACAATGAAAAATCCCTGTACTCAGTTTCCAGATATCAGTATGTTATTTCATGTGAGTTGTTAACAACAGTGCCTGGAATTCTATTGTCATACATGGTCAGTTCAGCTCAGTCGCTCAGTCATGTCTGACTCTGCGACCTCATGGACTGCAGCATGCTAGGCTTCCCTATCCATCACCAACTCCTAAAGCTTGCTCAAACTCATGTCCGTCGAGTTGGTGATGCCATCCAACCATCTCACCCTTTGTCATCTCTTTCTCTTCCTGCCTTCACTCTTTCCCAGCACCAGGGTCTTTTCAAATGAGTCAGTTCTTTGCATCAGGTGGCCAAAGCAGTGGAGTTTCAGCTTCAGCATCAGTCCTTCCAATGAATATTCAGGACTGATTTCCTTTAGGATTGACTGGTTGGACCTCTTTGCAGTCCAAGAGACTCTCAAGAGTTTTCTCCAACACCACAGTTCAAAAGCCTCAATTCTTCTGCACTCAGCTTTCTTTATAGTCCAACTCTCACATCCGTACATGACTACTGGAAAAACCATAGCTTTGACTAGATGGACCTTTGTTTAATTTACATTTCAGTAGGCAATGTGGCCACCCAGCAATGCATGGTACCAGCACAATGCTACATGAAGGAAAACACTGTGTTTTATGAGACAAATATATTAGTTATTTCCAGGAGCCTGCACAATGTTCTGCACTAAGTAAAACAATATGATTCAAAAAATGTAAAGAAAACAAACTGGAGGGCCATAAAAGCAAAGTAAAGAGAATTTCTTAGAAAATATATTTATATTTGAAAATTTACATAAAATAATATATTTTCCTCCAAGTTTCCAAGCTATTTCACCCAAGTTACAAGTCAGAGGAGAATGAAAGATTCAGGAAAAAAAATTATTCAATTTTTTTCCAAGGTATTAGATTTGTCCTAGTATCATAGATCTACAACTATAACACTTACTTGAAATAACATTCATTTTAATATAGAGATGCCTCCCTTCCAATGCCTCAGCAGATAAAGAATCTTCCTGCAATGTAAGAGACCCAGGAAATGCCAGTTCAATCTCTGGGTCAGGAAGATTGCCTGGAGGAGGAAATGGCAACCCACTCCAGTATTCTTGCTAGTAAAATCCCATGGACAGAGGATCCTGGTGGACTACAGTCCATCTGGTTCCAAAAAGTCAGACACAACCGAGCATATTAGCATTATATCAGTCATTGTAATATAAAGTATTTGGAAAATATTAGAAAGTATAATGAATATGCTGCTGCTGCTAAGTCGCTTCAGTTGTGTCCGACTGTGTGTGACCCCATAGACGGCAGCCCACCAGGCTCCCCCGTCCCTGGGATTCTCCAGGCAAGAACACTGGAGTGGGTTGCCATTTCTTTCTCCAATGCATGAAAGTGAAACTGAAGTCGCTTAATCATGCCCGACTCCTAGTGACCCCATGGACTGCAGCCTACTAGGTTCCTCCGTCCATGGGGTTTTCCAGGCAAGAGTACTGGAATGGAGCGCCATTGCCTTCTCCAATAAGGAATATATACATAGATAAATTAGAAGTAAGCTCTTAATAATTTTGGTTTATATCTTTCTAGTCATTTCACTTTCCTTTTCATAAATATTTATGCTTAAAAATGAGATATTTAGGGGTACTATTCTCCATTTTTATGTGAGAAATAGTTTTCTGAATACTGATAGTTGTGGGATGTCTCTTCTTGAACGTGACAAATTGACTGGCATTCTTTGGGAGGGAGGTAGTCCTTGAAAGGTCCTTCTATTCCATCTTTTGCTCAATGTGAAGACTCAGTGGATAGCCTTCTTTGGGCACTGCTTTCCCAAACCAAAACTTCACACCATTCTGCTCCATTGCTGAGCTAAATTGCAGATGCTCTTTGTTCTTTGTTTCTGCCAAAATCTCAATGTTAGGAGTTGTTTCTGAAATAAGGAAATACTTTTCCATTAGTTTTAGCAATTTGCTCTATCCATATTTTTTTCCTATCATAGTTTCTCAAATAATCATGGCATTGGAAGCATAAAATTTGACATTATTTTTGAAAGTATATAGGAAAAACATACTCTTTAACACTCTAGTAACTTCTCTTTTAAATTGTACATATCCTCAGTTAAATTGATCACAAATTTAAGTAGTGATATCAGGAAAGTCAAATTTACTATTAATCTTAATGAATAATCTTCTTAAACTGATTTAGACATGAAGATAAATAATGGCTAAGACCTGAAAAAATACTGCCCATATAATATCTTACAACATTGTATTTCCATAGGCTATATCTAAACCGGGAATACTTTAGGTAATTTTTAATAATCATTCATGCTCAATGAGATGTAAAGAGGTCATTTCATTTTTAACTTGTATAATGCTTTCTTGGGGATGTGGGAGTATATATTAGCAGGTTGGGGAAATTGTTTAGCAAATTTACAAGCCTGCACCATGCTATGCTTCAAAATTTCCTGCTTTATGTATTGAGTCCCAGTGTTACCTTTTCCTAAAATTAATACCAGTTAAGAAATTTTTAAAAAGCACATATGAAAATGTTTTAGTTGGATACATGCTATGAAATTTCATCCTTAATCTATTGTTTCACAACCCCATACATACTATATGTTCTCCATCAGTTATAAATATCTTTTATGCCTTCATCTTCAATACAAACTTTTAAAAGATTATTTCAGAAGAGTGCTTAGGAGTTTCTAAATGCTTTTTAGTGAATTTTTCTTTTTTAATTTAGCATGTTTGTGAACCCAGTTTCTATGTAACTGCCTTGGCTTTGATCTTGGTTGCTGATTTTTCACCTAGTCTTTGTGGCTCTGAACTTTTTGCTATTCCTTAGACAAAACTTTGTTTCTAGCGAATCTCCCTCTCCTGCATTGATAAAGTGTTATGCCCATTGCCAGTGTAATGTGTGAGCCATAAGATCATTCTTGAACTGCTTCTGGTGTTTGTATCCATTGTACACAAGTTCTTCTGATCACCCATCAGAACTATTACCGGTGCTAATGATTCCATGGTAAGCAAGACACACGAAGTCTCCAACTTGACAATTTAGTGGGAGAGATAGAAAAATATCAAAGAAGAGCATTAAATAATATCGGGCTGTGGTAAGCACTCTGAAGTAAAACAAAGGACCATAGTATAGTGGAAGGAGAGTGAAGGAGATGCCCCTGTAGACAGGATGGCCAAAGGCATTTTCTCTGAGGTTACTGTTGAATATAAAACGTATGAAATGAGACAGTGTACAATGTAATTTTCCCCACAGAGGAAACAGCAAGTATAAAAACTATAAGGTTTGTGTGCTTTCCATGTCTCCTGAGAAGACCAGTATAGCTAAGCACAGGGGGAGAAAGAAAAGGGATAAAATACGAGGTCAAAAAGGAAATCTGGGATCAAAACATGCAGGATGTAAGCCCTGGTAGGTCCAACCTGTTTGCACTGGTATAACTAAACTCATTTAAATATAAAATACTTCTAAGAATATTATTGAGAAAATAGCTGCTACTCCAGTGTCCTTTATCATCTCTTTGCCTTGGCAGATGCCTTAATACTTCCCTCAGGATTGATTCCGGAATGGTTGGTGCTATTGCATCACTTTTTTTAAAAATTTAATTTTTGTTGGAGTATAGGCGCTTTACAATGAATGCTGTGTTAGGCTTCCCTGGTGGTGCAGACAGTGAAGAATCTGCCTGCAATTCAGGAGACCTGAGTTTGATCCCTGGGTCAGGAAGATCACCTGGAGAAGGAAGTGGTGACCCATTCCAGTATTCTTGCCTGGAGAATCCCGTGGATGGAGGCTACAGTCCATGGGGTTTCAAAGAGTCTCACATGACCGAGTTAGTTTCTACTGTACAGCAGCATGAATCAGCCATACATATACATATTCCCCTCTCATTTGCATTTCCTTCCCATTCAGGTCACCTTAGTGCATTAAATAGAGTTCCCTGTGCTATGCAGTAGGTTCTCATCAATTATCTATTTTATGCATAGTATCAACAGTGTATATGCATCAATCCTAATCTCCCAATTCATCTCATCCCCCTTTACCCCCATGGTATCTATACATTGGTTCTCTATGTCTGTGTCTCTATTTCTGCTTTGCAAATAAGATAATCTATACCATTACTTATTTAACATCTTCAATGTCATCCCTGACAGTGAGGATTGAAGTTTTTAGTCTATGTGTTATGAAGAGCTGCTGGAGAATCTTAAGTAATGGGCAAGAGGTATGTGTGACACATTGTAATTTAAAATATCAGAAGAACAGACTAGGGAAATGGAAGAACCTGAAGTAAGAAAACATCTATTAATAGGAAGCTACTGTAGAAGTCCAGGCAAGAGATAACAGTGTCTTGGACTAAAACAGAGATTGGAGAAACTGAGGCTTGGGCAGAATTAGGACATACTTTGATAGTTATATTGGCTAGGTATGCTAGACTGGGCTGTTATAACAAATAGAACTGCCAATGTATAATGCCCTCAAACAAAGAAGGAACAGTAATACTATTTGTAGAAACAGAAATTCATTAAGCAGTCTGGAGTTGAAAGACTAACTCTAGGTTGAAAGACTAACTCTAGTTGAAAGACTAATAGGTTAACAAGAATACAAGGCCAATGAATGACTGGATTTATGAACATTTGATTTAAAATCTTCAACAGCATTAAGAATTGAATTTTCTGATCTAAATCTGAAGAAGACGATGAAGGCTGATAAGGTCAGAATCAATTTTACAAATGGTACAGAAATTGATGTGATTGTTGAAATAAGGGTTTTATTTAACTTTCTTGAAAAAGACTCATATTATAGGATTTCCTGCTGCCTTAAGTGCAGTAATACCATGAAGGGGTAATGTGCAATTTGTTCTTAATTTAATTTAAAATAAAAGGCTGTAAGACAAAAGAAGTACTCTATTTGTTAGAAAAGAATTCTCCAGGAGACTTGTGGGAGAGTACCATTTTAAATCACCCATTTGTATGTTTCTGTTTACCAAAGCCTGTACTTAACCCAGATAAAGAATGCTTAACTGCAAGAAAAGGTTTTTAAAGCAACATATTTTATAATAAATGAAAGTAATCATTATATGCCATATTGTCTTTTATTGCTACCTTGAAGTTCTCTCTTGCCTCCCTCTAACATCTTTGAGGATTTTTTCTGGTCTTTGCATTTTTATTATCTTTAAATGTAATTCCTTCACTTGTGTGGATTTTGAGACTGTGTTTTATTGTTCACATTATTACACAGTTCAATTCTTCTAGTTTATTCATATTTTGTCAAGACTCAAGATGCTTGATTCATTTCTTTGTGTTCAGAAAATTCACTTCTTTGTGTTCAGAAAAGAATGAAATATATGATCACAGCTCTTTTTTGATTACTCTGATTTACTCAAGGTAAATGTGTTATTCTCTTCTCTGTCATTTCTTTCATTACTTTATTTAAAAATTTTTTATTTTTGGCTTCACTGTGTAACATGTAGGATCTTAATTTCCCAACCAGGGATTGAAGCTGCATCCCCATGTATTGGAAGCGTGGAGTCTTAACCACTGGACTTGCAGGGAAGTCTCTATTACTTTAGAAATACAGTAGAATACTAGTCAACAGTCCGCCATGACTAAGTGCAGACCACTTCCATCTGGAAAAACATAATTGAGCATGTTATTTACAAAGATGGAGGCTCTTTCCTGGAGTAAATGTAAGTAGAGACATACGAACATTTCCTCACAACTGCGGACGGGCTTCGAACCCTCTGCTTCCTTAGAAGTCCAGTTGCCCCTACACCACTCCAAGAGTGTACTAGCTATTCTGACTACATTTGACTTCTAAACCCACCTTTCTAGAATTCCCATGGTAATAACAATAACAATAAAATGATTAACATATACTGAGAGCTTAATGTATGCCAGTTTTAATGCTTTTTGCACACTATCTCATTTAACTCTTGTAACAATCCAGTGGGTTAAGTTTCATTTTCAACCTTTCAAACACAAGGAAAACAAGGCTTTGGAGGCTAAGAGAGACCACAGAGTCATACCTCCAAGTTACATGACCAGTAAATGGCAGATCCAGGATTCAAACCCAAATCCAGGAATGGCTCATTGCAAAGACTTTATTCTTAATGACTGTACTTCAACACCTTTTTTCAACCTTGTGCTTAACAATTTAAAAATATCCTCATGTTTTAGTTACAGAAAATTTAGAGCCTTCTTCCTGGATTTCAAAATACAAGTAACTGTAGCTAACATGGATTAAGCCCCTATTATGGAGCCAGGATGGAGAAGGCGATGGCACCCCACTCCAGTACTCTTGCCTGGAAAATCCATGGATGGAGGAGCCTCGTAGGCTGCAGTCCATGGGGTCGCTAAGAGTCAGACACGACTGAGCAACTTCACCTTCACTTTTCTCTTTCATGCATTGGAGAAGGAAATGGCAATCCACTCCAGTATTCTTGCCTGGAGAATCCCAGGGATGGCGGAGCCTGGTGGGCTGCCGTCTATGGGGTCGCACAGAGTCGGACACGACTGAAGTGACTTAGCAGCAGTAGCAGCAGCATGGAGCCAGGAAATGTTTTTAGCTGTTTATATGCATCATCTAACTTATATCACAAGATGACTTTGAAGTTAACATCTTTTAATTTTTAAAAAATTTTATAATTGAGGAAACTGAACTTTGAAGATATTAAAACACTGTGCAAAAGCACTCAGTTGGTAGATTATGGATTTGTGATTCAAACTCAGGCCTACCTGATGACAGCAAGGACATACTTTCCCATTTCTGTGTGATAGCGATTTCTGAGCAATGAAAACTGAACTAGGCTGAAGGGCAAGCTTGTGTTAAAGGATGTAAAAGATTACTGAGTAGGCCTGGAAAAAACTTTAGAGTAAGGTAGGGGTTTATTTCTACATGTTTTTACTTTCCAAAGGTGGATAAAATCTGGAGTTATGGAGCCATCTGCTCACATTCCAAATAATTGTAAAACATTAGGGAGCAAGGGTTTCTTTCCCTCCATTGAGGCAGAGGAAGTAGGTGGCCTATACAAGCTTCCAGATTCATAGTTTTGGGTTCCTCATCTGTGGTATAAGAGCTCTCTCTGCACACATAAGGTATTTCTACTTCTTTCCCAAAAGCAAGTTTGGGGTATTGTTCAAGCCAGTGGAGTGGAGTGGCCATGAGGGATGTCTTTGACATTCAGAAGACCAAAGAAGGACAAACAGCTTCTGGAGGATAAGTGGTGGGAATCTGGGTACAAAATAAAGTTTGGAAGGGGCTCAAATTCAAGGCTTCTCATTTTGTCTAGAACCAACTCAGCCTTGAAGGGGGACAATTAAATGTGTATGGCATGATCATTTTTCATTAATTGACATAAATCACTTAGTTTCATCCCTTATTTCATTTACAATGGAATGCATAATATAAGTAATGGTTTAAGTTTTTAAAAAATGAACAGAATATAAATTGTGTGTGTGTGTGTGCATGCATGTGTATGCCTGTGTCCTATTTATTGTGTAGTGCCAAGAGTTTGGATCTGATACACCAGGGTGTGAACTCTGGTTCTATTTCCAAAGTTTATATGTGACCCTGAACAAGGTATTTAATCTCCTTGGTCTTCAGTCTTCATATTCTTTACACTAAACTATTATAAAGGTTATATGAATTCACATATGTAAAACATAGTAGTGGGTCTAGCAAATCCTAGGCAGTAAGTAAATATTATTTACTATTAATATCACATCATTGTACCTTGTTAATTATAAGAAGATACAGTAATTCTTCATGTTGCCAAGTCTTTGTTTTTAGCATGGGAGGACCCAGTAGTTGTGGGCTTCCCAGGAGGCACTCGTGGTAGAGACCCTGCCTGCCAATGCAGGAGACATAAGAGACCTGGGTCGGGAAGATCCCCTGGAGTAGGAAATGGCAACCAACTCTGTATCCCTGCCTGGAGAACTCCATGGACAGAGGAGCCTGGCGGACTACAGTCCATAGGGTCACGAAGAGTCGGACAAACTGAGTGACTTCAGCATGCAGGCAACACTGAGTAGTTGTAGAAACCTAAAAACGTTTCTTTTTAGCTACCTTACACATTATTCTTGGTAAAACATGAGATTCTTGTATGTTTCTCAGTTTTCTCAAGTCATCATACATCCTTCTTCAGGTCCTAGTCAGCCATCACAGGACACATTTACTTTATTTAGGAGTTTAGAAGCTAATGGCCTCATTGCAAATCCCTTGACATTTTAAACCAAGCCAAATAAAGCAAGCAGGAGAGTATTTTACATGAATTCTCCAAACAGAGAGGGTTATCAAGTTCATTTACATGTTTACCAAGGCTGCCAGCCATCCTGACTGTTTAGAGGAGGGCTGTTTTTATATGAACTGCACTGTTTCTGATGGTCTGTTGGCAGTAAAACAGCATGAAATCTCACTCATCATTATTACTTACTCAGTGGACCTGTTTTTCATCAGTGAAGTTTGGCATTTAATCAGAGTTTGGGGTGCATCATTTCTTAACATGTATACACTGCTAGAGGCAACAAAAATCATTAAAATTTGGCTCTTGGTATAATGACGAGGTGCATGAATGGGGGTGGAAGTTGTAAAGGACTATAAAACTGTTAAAGTTGGTGTGTGGGAAGGAGAAATTATTTGTAAAACTCATAAACCTCTTTAGCCAAAATATCTATTACATGCTAACTGGCACTAATGAGCTGTTTTCAAAGTCCAGGTCAGTAGAATATGTATTTACTTCTCTTTCTGTGTAAGCGAACATTACAAAAAGGAACTGCAGGTTATCCTTACTGTTTCTGAGGGAAAAACCAAGCAACCTTATTTCTGAAAATTTAAGGCATAGGTCAAAGTAAAAACATATTATTTTTAGAAACCATTACGTCAGTAGCAAGAATTTCACATAAGGTTTTGCACTGAGATTTTTCTAAACCATCTTATTTTCATCAATAGGTAAAGAAATGAATTCCCAAAGTTTTAAAATATCAATATTAAATTAAAAAAGTTTAAGTGTCTGTAAGTATAAGTTCAGTTCATGTCAGTCATTCAGTCGTGTCTGACTCTGTGATCCCATTGACTGCAGCACGCCAGGCCTCCCTGTCCATCACCAACTCCGTAGTTTACCCAAACTCATGTCCACTGAGTTGGTGATGCCATCCAGCCATCTCATCCTCTGTCATCCCCTTCTCCTCCCGCCTTCAATCTTACCCATCACCAGGGTCTTTTCCAATGAGTCACCTCTTCGCATCAGGTGGCCAAAGTACTGGAGTTTCAGCTTCAACATCAGTCCTTCCAATGAATATTCAGGACTGATTTCCTTTAGGATGGACTGGTTGGATCTCCTTGCAGTCCAAGGGACTCTCAAGAGTCTTCTCCAACACCACAGTTCAAAAGCATCAATTCTTTGATGCTCAGCTTTATTTATAGTCCAATTCTCACATCCATACATGACTACTGGCAAAATAATAGCCTTGACTAGACAGACCTTTGGTGGCACAGTAACAACATCTCTGCTTTTTAATATGCTGTCTAGGTTGGTCATAACTTTTCTTCCAAGGAGTAAGCGTCTTTTTATTTCATGGGTACAGTCACCACCTGCTGTGATTTTGGAGCCCAGAAAAATAATGTCTGACACTGTTTCCACTGTTTCCCCACCTATTTCCCATGAAGTGATGGGACCAGATGCCATGATCTTAGTTTTCTGAATATTGAGCTTTAAGCCAAACTTTTTGACTCTCCTCTTTCACTTTCATCAAGAGGCTCTTATTTCTTCTTCACTTTCTGCCATAAGGGTGGTGTCATCTGCATATCTGAGGTTATTGATATTTCTCCCGGCAATCTTGATTCTAGCCTGTGCTTCTTGTAGCCCAGCATTTCTCATGATGTACTCTGCAGAGAAGTTAAATAAGCAGGGTGACAATATACAGCCTTAACGTACTCCTTTTCCTATTTGGAACCAGTCTGTTGTTCCATGTCCAGTTCGAACTGTTGCTTCCTGACCTGCATCTAGGTTTCTCAAGAGGCAGGTCAGGTGGTATGGTATTCCCATCTCTTGAAGAATTTTCCACAGTTTGTTGTGATCCACACAGTGAAAGGCTTTGGCATAGTCAATAAAGCAGAAATAGATGTTTGTCTGGAACTCTCTTGCTTTTTCGATGATCCAGCGGATGTTGGCAATTTGATCTCTGGTTCCTCTGCCTTTTCTAAAACCAGCTTGAACATCAGGAAGTTCACGGTTCACATATTGTTGAAGCCAGGCTTGGAGAATTTTGAGCATTACTTTACTAGCGTGTGAGATGAGTATATTGTGTGGTAGTTTGAGCATTCTTTGGCATTGGCTTTCTTTGGGATTGGAATGAAAACTGACCTTTTCCAGTCCTGTGGCCACTGGTGAGTTTTCCAAATTTGCTGGCATATTGAGTGCAGCACTTTCACAGCATCGTCTTTTAGGATTTGAAATAACTCAACTGGAATTCCATCACCTCCACTGGCTTTGTTCATAGTGATATTTCTTAAGGCCCACCTGACTTCGCACTCTAGGATGTCTGGACCTAGGTGAGTGATCACACCATTGTGATTATCTGGGTCATGAAGATCTTTTTTTGTCTAGTTCTTCTGTATATTCTTACCACCTCTTATTAATATCTTCTGCTTCTGTTAGATCTATACCAGTTCTGTCTTTTGTTGTGCCCATCTTTGCATGAAATGTTCCCTTGGTATCTCTAATTTTCTTGAAGAGATCTCTAGTCTTTCCCATTCTGCTGTTTTCCTCTATTTCTTTGCATTGATCACTTAGGAAGGCTTTCTTATCTCTCCTTGCTATTCTTTGGAACTCTGCATTCAAATGTGTATATCTTTCCTTTTCTCCTTTACTTTTAGCTTCCCTTCTTTTCACAGCTATTTGTACAGCCTCCTCAGACAGGCATTTTGCTTTTTTGCATTTCTTTTTTTTCGGGATGGTCTTGATACCTGTCTCCTGTACAATGTCATGAACCTCCGTCTATTGTTCTTCAGGCACTCTGTCTATCAGATATAATCCCTTGAATATATTTTTCACTTCCACTGTATAATCGTAAGGGATTTGATTTAGGTCATAGCTGAACATGAACATGAAATAACAAAATAGAAAAATAAATAAAAATGAAAATCCCCTTATCACCACAGAGCCAATATCTAGTCATTCTCTTTCATGTGTTGCTTTCAATAGCATTTATCCAGTGGAGTGAAAAGAGGGATTTGAAATATGGCTTGGTAATACAAGATTATAGTGGGCTTGACTCTAAGACCAGACTCAATATTTTCTGGGGAAAGTTAAACCTACCCACCCAATCCCATCAGTAAATTAGTGCTAGCATCATTGTAAATCACACAGCTACCACTCTTCATGTCAAGACTAAGGATAACTCAGGCTCTGTTCCAGTAAACTGCTTCCAGATCTCCAGAGGTGGAAGGCTGAATGAATCAATTTTATTAGGCAGAGTCTGAGCAGGAGTAACAATAGCAAACCAAGCTGTTAATTTACAGAAATAAATGATAATTTAATAAAATTTTAGTTCAGTATCTCAGAAGATTGGCTGCTGCATACATGCTCAATCATGTCTGACTCTTTGCAACCCAATGGACTGTAGCCTGCCAGGCTTCTCTGTCCATGGCACTTTCCAGGCAAGAATGCTGGAATGGGTTGCCATTTCTTTCTCTAGAGGATCTTCCCAACCGAGAGGCTGAACCAGTGTCTCCTACATCAGCAGGCACAGTCTTTACCACTGAGCCACCTGGGAAGCCCCTTAAGATTGGGGATAATGACAAATAAGGAGATGGAGGACATTTTTGGAGATTGTCTGGCTTTTACTGAATTCTGATGTGGAAAAACATTCTACTAACTAGTATTTGGCCTTTTAAAGTCATCGAGGAAAGACAGTTAAAAACCATATAAGCCCAGTTTGAAAATCTGTTTCCTAAATCTTGAATAACAGCCTCTGATTTTGATACCTGGTTTATTTTATCCTTGACTCAACTGACTAACCTAGTAATGCATGCATGAGTGCTAAATCACTTCAATCTTGTCCTACTCTTTGTGACCCTATGGACTGTAGCCTGCCAAGTTCCTCTGCCTGTGGGGATTCTCCAGGTAAGAATACTGGAGTGGGTTGCTATGCACTCCTCCAGGGGAACTGTCCCAACCCAGGGATGGAAGCCATGTCTCCATGTCTCCTACATTGGCAGACAGGTTCTTTACCACTAGTGCCGCCTGGGAATCCCTACCTAGTAATAGTCATGACTAAAACTCACGTTTTAGACTTCACCAGTCCTAAAAGTTTCATCCATTTGACCCAGACTGTGTTGAGAAAAGTACTGAGAACTCTGACAGCTGAGTGCTGAGGCTATTGTGAACACCAGAGCAGACATATTCTCTGTCTGTTCTGAGGATCTAGGTCACATTTAGATACATAAAATCAATTCTGATCTTGTGTTGTTCATATAGTGATATGGAAGTCCAAGTTAAGGGATCAGGAAAATTCAAGTTAAAGGTCTTCTGGCAGGAAAAATGAATCTAAATCTGTTGTATGAACAATGGAGTATGAATATTTCATTAGGGAGAATATGAACTAAGAGACTTGGGGTGTGTGTGGTAATTCCAAGCAACTAGACAAAGATCTAAGATCTTGGCATCTGGTCCAATCACTTCACGGCAAATAGATGGGGGAAAAAATGGAAACAGTGAAAGACTTTATTTTCTTGGGCTCCAAAATCACTGAGGACAGTGACTGCAGCCATGGAATTAAAAGATGCTTGCTCCTCGGAAGAAAAGCTATGCTATTCCAGACAATGGATTTAAAAGCAGAGACATTACTTTTCTGACAAAGCTCCCTCTAGTCAGAGCTATGGTTTTTCAGTAGTCAAGTATGGATGTGAGAGTTGGACCTGAGGAATTATGCTTTCAAACAGTGGTGTTGGAGAAGACTCTTGAGAGTCCCTTGGACTGCAAGGAGATCCAACCAGTCCATCCTAAAGGAAATCAATCTTGAATATTCATTGGAAGGACTGATGCTAAAGCTGAAATGCCAATACTTTGGCCACCTGTTGCAAAGAGCTGACTCATTGGAGGTACACAGGTCACCAGATTGGCCAATGAAATAGAAGCTGGTGATATTTTCTGGTTTAGGGATTACAGTAGGGCAATAGATTAATGCAAAAAGATAATAGGTACACATTCAGTTCAGTCACTCAGTGGTGTCAGACTCTTTGCGACCCCATGAATTGCAGCATGCCTCCCTGTCCATCACCAACTCCCAGAGTTCACTCAAACTCATGTCCATCGAGTTGGTGATGCCATCCAGCCATCTCATCCTCTGTCGTCCCTTTCTCCTCCGCCCCCAATCTCTCCCAGCATCAGAGTCTTTTCCAATGAGTCAACTCTTCGCATGAGGTGGCCAAAGTATTGGAGTTTCAGCTTTAGCATCAATGAACACCCAGGACTGATCTCCTTTAGAATGGACTGGTTAGACCTCCTTGCAGTCTAAGGGACTCTGAAGAGTCTTCTCCAACACCACAGTACAAAAGCATATATTCTTTGGTGCTCAGCTTTCTTCACAGTCCAACTCTCACATCCATACATGACCACTGGAAAAACCGTAGCCTTGACTAGATGGACCTTTGTTGCCAAAGTGATATCTCTGCTTTTTAATATGCTGTC